>NW_028258357.1:18285625-18592500 GCF_053883595.1 Heterocephalus glaber | reverse complement strand
CTAACAGGGAACTCAGAAGCCTTTCGGGAAATCATAGTGAATATGAATGGGTAATAGTGGTAGAGGTAAGAGAAGCTACCTAGTACTACTGCATGTTAGTGTTTGAGAAATTTTAATACATTAAATCATTTTATATTCACACCAACCCTATGAGGCAGGGATTATTAATATCTTAATTTTTTTTTTTTGGTACCGGGGATCGAACATGGTCTTTGCTCTTGCGGGACAGGTGGCCGAACCACTGAGCTAAATCCCCAGCCTTAATATCTTAATTTACTACAGATAAGAAACTAAAGTACTAAGAGTTCTGGTGCTTTGGCTAAGGTTACACAGCAAATATGGGGTACAGCGTGAACTCTCACTGATCCAGTAGGCTTCAAAGCTGTTCCTCCACCAAAGGAAAGCTGAGACTCACACGAAAGTTCTTATCCACTTGAGTTCATTGCCGTTCTATTTTTGGGAGAAATGTTTAGTTACACATTGGAATCCACCTCAAAGTGCATAAGGTTCCCTCTAAACATCCTATCGCTTATGAAATGCCAGGAAGAGCATGAAACAGGAAGAGCAAACATCAAGCCTGGTTCTGCCACTCATTATATGTGTGTATATGGGCACAGTATTTAATTCATGAGCCTCCGTTTCCCTATTTGCAAGATGAGGACAACAATAGCTAAGGCTGTTCTGAAGCTGACATGGTTGTACAGTAATAAGCCCAATAAGTAAGAATTTCCTTCTTCCTCCTATAGTTAATGAATACTTGGGAGGACATTGTGGTACCCATAGCTGATGCTAGAATTTCTTGATGCATCTGGAGTCTGCTCTGTGAAACGGATGGGAAATGTCCGTTCCTGGAAGGTTAAAGATCTGGAAGAACCCTCTAAGCAATGTCAACTCCTCCCAGGGGAGCTGCCATCTAACCAGCTTTGTGTCACTGGGCAAATGACTTGTACTTTTCTGAGATTCAGTTTCTGCTGAACAATGAGGGCAGTAAGGCTTGTTTGTACCAGTTGTTCTTGATTCTCCTACAGGCACATCAATCAACCATGGAAACAGTAGTGCAAAGGGGCCTATCATCCTCAGCAGCCCTTTACATGTGGATTTGCTGAGGTCCCACCAGGTCTGGTCTCATTTTATCCGTCCTCCCTGGACCATTGCATCCCTGCTCAGTGGCTTTAGATGTAACCCACCAGCTGGCGAATCCAAGATTCCTATCTGTGGCCCAGAACACTCTTCTGAGCTCCAGATTGCTACAGCCTGAGGCTAATTTAGAACCTACCAGGAAGAATTGCATTGGATGCATTTTACTAATAAAGACACACTAATATCGAATAGCTTCCTCCATCACCTTCTCAGGAAAACAGTAGAACTATTCTGTAAAGCAAATACTTTCTTTCTCACACAACACAACATTCAAAAAGCACCCAAAGATAATCTTAGCTTTTATGCATTATGTTTGCTTAAGCGCATAGGCACTATGTTTGGGTCAAGGAAATATAAAGAAAGCTAAGAATGGCCTAGATCTCAAGGAACTCACAATGCAATAGAGCAGCTATTACACCAACAACAAATCATGTGACAAATATGAATAGAAGTTGGACTGATATCCACTGTGTGAGAAAATCCTTCCTCCTTGGGAACTCCCACTATGCAGTACCAAATGTCTCCTTAGAAACAAGCAATGTCCAAACTCCAAGCAGTCATACAAATGGAACCAATGATAAATGTGCTAGACTTCTTTTACCAGGATCCATCAGATCGACCTTGTGAACAGCTCATAACTGCTAAACTATACAATATCACTTCTATGTTGGATTCTGAAGTCCCCTGGACCTTCTCCTTTTCCTCTTTGTGGGAGGCTGTTACTAGTTCCTCCAAGTGGAACCCTTGTTGGCTATATTCATAGCAGTCCTACTGACCTTATAATTTGGCCCATGTATTAACTGTTTCTTTGGCTTTGTCTCCTCCAGACTCAAAGCTATACGGCTACCAAGATGACAATGCCTGGCACCTATTGAAAGCCTTTAGATAAAGCCCCTGTAGAGTAACTGACTGCTGATCACAACTATGACCCTCTTCAGCTGGAAATAGGCAGAAGGGTGTTTGCCCTTTGGCCCCTCACAGCAGTTAGGGGTACTTCTTCAGAGGGGGGAATGCTGCAGATAGGTAAGTTAATTGGATATCTTGTAGGCAGTTAGACAGGTCCAGCCCACATGGAGCCAACATAGAGGAGAGTGAAGACAAATTCAATGAAGGCCAGCATTGTAAAAGGAGAGAAATCACCACACCCATGTAGGATGAATAACAGTGATTGACATTCTAAACAGGTATCAATCACCTGGGTGGGGGTCAAGGTCTTAACCCAGGCTCTCCAGGAAATATCCCTGACCCCCATCCTTACTGAAAATCCTTGCACGCCTGCTACGTGACTTGCTCCCCAATTCGATCCCCATGTAATCAATATTACCTGGGTGACTGTACTTGTGATCTTATTGGTTGGTGATGGTTTTGTCCCACCTCATGCCCGCATTGTAAATTTCTACTGGGTCTTATAGTTTTGTCCCACTTCGTACCCACCTCACCACATGGCTCTGCTGTATAAAACATCTTTGAAAAGTGGGTGGGTGGGCAACCCACTTTCCGGTCCCCCTTCTGCCTCTCTTAGGCAGAAGTTTTCTTTCTCCCAATAAATTTTTCCTACTGTTGAAAGAAAGAAAGAAAGAAAGAAAGAAAGACAGAAAGAGGGACCATACATCTCCAAAAGTCCTTTCACGTGTTATAGACCATCATGACATTTTTCCTACTTCTTCAAGATAGCGTATGACATTCAGATGAATATAGGGCAACTATATTATCACAAAGGATCCATCTGCTGATAACTATTCACAGTTCTGATCCGGTCAGTAACCCAGGCATCGCTGTAGCCCTAGTGTTTAACAGCCATGAGATAAACAGGACCCAGAAAGGACTGAAAACGTGGCGTCTGCTGCTAGTCTAGAAGCTGTTTAATTTTGGAAATGCTTTCTAATGCACTTGGCTATGACGTTTTGGTTATGCTTATTATATTTATCTCCTGGTAAAATACTGATCAAAATTAGAGGATGCTACAGTGTTTGTGTTGCAGTATAGTTTACCAAGTATTTTCACCTAAAAGTTATGAAAAAGCTGTCAAGAAATAGGGCTCATGTTATTTTTTCATGCCAGAGGAATCTAACTGGTAGATTATCATTCAGTTCATATCAGTTCCTTGTTGGTATAAAGCTGATGTAACCTCACTGCTTACTTTATAGGGGAGATAGCATTGAATAACATGATATGACATTAATATGCAGTGTATAACCCACTTGAGAACCACGGCGTGGGGACATCGGTGTGTTCCTGGCACCGAGTTCCCTGCCTTGGGCAGCTGGAAGGCCACGACTCATGGTGCGTTGTGTAGGCTGTAGCCACAGCAGGAACTCAGACCCTGAGCTGTGAGCCCCTGACAACCAGCGTGTGATTCGTCCTTCCTGCTATGGATGTGGGTTTCTGAATGGAGCCTCTGTCATGCTGGGTCTCCAGCAACTACAGAGAAGTGCCCACACTCTACCCTCATCCTGAGACCATGTCAGTCCTCTGCCGGGCCTCTAAGATGACAAAGCTTGGAGGGACATGCAGTAAGTTTGACAGAGCGATGGCTCTGGATGAGGCTGAAGGGAGCTAGCGGTACAGGAGGGGACCCAAAGGCAAGTCTTAAGCCCCCCTAATCTCTAGAGAGTAGACACAAGGGCGAGGAAAAAGGACACCCAGGAAAGCACATGATGTCTCTTGAGCCGGGGGAGGAAGGTTCTCAAGGAACGGACAGTCGTTAGGGGAAGAACCTTTAGAAGAACAGCCCCCTTGAATGTGAGGGGGGAAACAGTCACAGCACACCACACGAGACCTTCCAGGAGTCCTGTGAAGTGTCGAAGACAAGGGGGTGATGCTGAGAGGGGAGATGGCCACAGGACTTCCTCTCAAGGTCCAATGACAAGTAGGAGGTCAAAGTGGCGATGAAGGAGAGGGGAGACGGTGACAGGGCAAAGAGCTCGAGAACATGACACAGGAAGGGACTCAGTGAGTGACACAAGAGCCCTGGGATAGAAGCAGACGCTTCGCACTGGAACCAGAGGAGAGGAAGAAAATGTGGAGAGAGCGGCAGAAGATCCTGTCTCATGGCTTCCATTTCCTGTCCCAGCTTCAGAGAGCTCCTTAGTGCCTGTGCAGCTGACAGGGAGGGAAACGACAAGGTGCCACCTCCCTCGCCCATTCTGGGCTGGCACACGTCGTCTTCAGCGAGCCCACACCCAACAGCCTATCTGAAATGCCTACCCCTTCTCTCCCAGGGCTCGCACACCCGCACTCCGTTCCAGCGCTGCCTTCGCCATGCTATGGATCTCTCTGTGGCCTGCCATGCTGTCTACTCGTTAGCCTTGTTCCCTGTCCCCTCACAAGCACAAGCACGTGAGTTCCCCAAGGAGAGGGATCCCGATTTGTTCACTGACAGAAGCCAGGCACCTAGACTCATACCAAGCACCGCGTATTTACAGAATGACTGAGCAAAAGGGAAGTGAGGGAGGCAGGGGGAGAAGGGGGAGGGATAAACTTACTGAATTGCTAAACTATGAGACTCGCGGGGAATTCTTCAGTATTTGGTCGTGATTTAAAGTGAACCAGTCAAGATTACATCCAACCAAAAAGCTTCTGTACAGCAAAAGCATCAATTAGTAGAGGGCAGAGACCACCTACAGAAATGGGGAAAATTTTGCCAGCTACTCCTCAGACAGGATGAATATTTATAGCATACAAAGAACTCAAAAAAATTTGACCACCTAAAATTAAAAGACCCAGTCAAGAAATGGGCAAGTGAAATGGACACATCACTGACAAATGGCCAACACACATATGAAAAAATGTTCAACATCGCTGGACATTAGAGAGATGCAAATTAAAACAATGCAAAAGATTCCATCTCACTCCAGAAAGAATGGCTACCATCAAGAAATTAAAAAATAACAAATGCTGGGTCTGCAGTGCAAAAGGGACCCTCCTACATTGTTAGTGGGAATGTAAACTAGTACCACTATTATGGAAATCAGTATGGGAATTTCTCAAAAAACTAAAATTAGAAATTCCACATGACCCAGCTAGGAATCATCCCCAAAGAGCTAAAGATATCATACTACAGTGATGTATGCATCCCCATGTTTAAAGCAGCACAATTCATAATAGTTAAATCCTGGAAACAGCCCATACATCCATCAACAGATGACTGGATAAAGAAAATGTGATGCCTGTATATAATGGAATACTTCTGGGCTATAAAGGACAAATTTGAGACATGCACCTAGAAAATATAATGTTGTGCAAAATAAATCAGACACACAAATTTAAATACCATATTGTATCTCTCATTTGAGTAAAGCAAAGCACAAACTAAGGGAAAAATAAAGGAAGAATAGATCGAGATGAGGGGATGGGTCTCTTGCAGATGGGAAGGGGTCCAGGGGACCAAGGGTGAGGGGAGGAGAGGGGGAAGTAGGTAGAGTGAAGATTGCCAGGCACAGGGTCCTAAGGGCCTCCATGAGCACAGACATCATGCGCCATAAACACGAGCTAAGAGTAACAAGATCACCAAGAATAACAAGGGGGAAAGGGGAACCAGAGGAGGAGGGGGAGGTAAGGGAATTTAAAAAAAGAAACAAGCTATATTACATACATGTACCAACTCCCCAAGAGGATTACAAAATACATGTACTACAAACATGGACTGATACAATAAAAATTTTAAAAATAAATTTAAAAATAAATGAACAGGTCAGTAAGTTTTCTTCAGCAACATTCAGCCACCCAGATGCAAGCAGAGAAGGTGAGATGTAATCGAAGTGAAGGCTTTACCAGGCAAGCAAGCCAAAGGAATAGAGGGAGAAGGATTCAGGGACTTGCAAGTGAGTGGTCCTAATGCTGGGCTATGGAATCACAGCTACATCCTCAGGGAAATGGGATGGTGATTCGAAAATTGGTCGTGGCAGTTAATCAGTGGGCTCACTGTCCTCTTCAATATACTTCCCAATGGTGCTGTTAGAATATTTAAGCCCATTCAAAGAAGCAGGTCAGTTCAAGTGTTAGGTCCAAGTATCTGGGTGATTACTTGTAACTCTCTCTCCACTAAGAGACTTTATTCTCTAGGGGGGATTAGGTATAGCTTTGCTACATATAAGTAGAAAAAGAAACAAAATAAAAGAACATCACAAACTAAAATTAGTACTTATTTCCTGATTGCTTATTTTTGTTCTGCCAACCAAGTACAGCACTGTGTGACACAGAGACACAAGACTTAATAGTTTTTCATTCACCTGGAGTTCGCACAGAGAACTGCAGGGTGGGAGGACCCTTCCAGCAATGAGAAACAGCAAGCGCATTCTCTTTTTGTAACCACACAATGCTATCCGTGAGCCACTGAATGAAGAACTAGATGTCAGAAGACCCACGGGCACTTTTTAGAATCTGAGAAACTGAATCAAGGTAGCCTCAAATGAATATCAAGGTGATTCACTGCTACACAATACAAAATAATCTCCTAACTGAGCCTCAGAACCTGAAGATTGAAGAGTAGGAGGGTCCCCCAGGGTAATGCAATGCATTTCCAAAACACTAATGGCTCAAGGTTTCATCTTGTGTAATTTCTTTTCTGCCTGCTGCCTTTCTAAGGTCAAAGGAATCACAGGTAGAATAGCTTCATTCTTCAGCCTGCTCTGCTATTGGTTTTCTATGAAGCTCTTTTTAATTTCAACACATGTAGAAAAAGTGAGATTGGAAAATGGAGCTAAACTATAAAGGACTCTGAGCAGTAGCCACCATCTTCCTGGAAGACCATCAAGATCATGGTAGTTTAGTCAAATGTTTGGCCTGACAGAAACCCACCATGCAATTATTTAAACCGAAGTACAAGGTATGAACAAACTCTACTGTGAATGTTCAAATTTTTAAAAAATCACAGCAAGACACATTGCCATTAATCCCCTCAGTGTATTTCCCCTCACTTCAAACACACGCCATTCTTGCCACTTTCTGAGCCAGTGCTGGAAGTCCTCATTCATGTCTTCATGAAATATGATCAAAAATATCATGACTGCTGCTGCTGAGTGCCATTCAAGGCAAGACAGGCTCGTAAAAACATCAACATGTGACCTCATCCATCTTAGTCACCACATCTGGCACCATGGGACTTCTGGCTTTCCCTAAAGTCAAAATGACCATGCAAGGCAAATGTTTGATTAGATTCAATTAGATTCATTAGGACAGGGAGCCAGGTCTGACAGCACAACTAAAGTCATTCAGAAAACCTCCAGAACTGCTTTAGAGTGGCAAGGGGGATGGGAAGTGTTTAAACTGAGGGGAGGAATTTTTGGGGGGATTAATTACAACATGTCTTTCACTGTAATATATTTTTAGAAATTTAAGTGTTCATTGCAATGTTCAGTCATACCTAATATAATGGTGTGGATTTGGTTATAGAGAAGCTAAATGAGGTTAGAGCAGTTGGGGAGGAAAGGACTCAAAAGCACAGATCTAGCTGGCTCTGTCACTGAGGCTCAGAGGAGCAGTTACACTTGGCCTGCATTAGAGCCGTAAGTTCTGAGTGCGCCTAACAGTGAGAAAGTCAAGGTGAAGGGCTGAGCCATGTGCTTTGGAGAAACCCATGCAGTCCTCTTGGAAGTCCCATCCGACTGGGAGCCAGAGATGCACACATGGGCCAGGACACCTTGCTCCTGAGTTCAATCTGCTCCCATCTGGAACACCACGGCCTCTACTGTCCAGTTTAGTAAGGACTGATTCATCTTTTAAGCCCGAGGTCACCTCTGTTAAGCTTCCTGAGACCTCTGGGCAAAATATAAAACTTCTTTAATGCTCCACAGCATTCACTTCTTTAATGCTCCGGCCTTCTGTGCCATGCCTGCCTTCATCGCCCATCAGTGGGCTTATGAGGCACATGGAGCTCTTCTCTCACCCCAGGTTGTATTTTCCAGCAATGACAACTCTAGCGATGGTTCCCACATTATCTTTCACCCTTCGCATCTTCTAGAATTTTTCCACTCTCCATCCATGGAGAGGAATCCATGTCCTCTCAGACCCTGTCTTTACCAATGGAGTTCTGAAGAAACTGCTCCTGGAGCTAGGACACGGAAGTGAGCATCCACCTTGGAAGTGGCCGCCATGACTTGAGTCTGTGAGAGGCCCACGTGGAAGGGAGCCCAAGGCTGCAGCCCCAGCCTGGGCTGAGCACCCCACTGACAGCCGGTACCATCTTCCAGTTCTGTGAGTGAGCTACTCAAACAGGAGCTGCTCCAGGTCCTGGTGCCACCAGTCCAACTGATGTCCCACGGGGTGGAGAGGCTGTCCCTGCTCAGCCCTGCCCTGCTACAGGTCTCAGAGCAAAATAAACAACTGCGGTTTGAAGCCGGCACATTTTGGAGTTGTTTGTTATGCAACAATAGGTAACTGGACCGCTTCTTCTCCATATTTGGGTCTCCAGCTCCTGGTAGAGGGCCTGGATATACCAGGGACTCGAAACACGCATGTGTAAGGGTTCTCTGAGCACTGCAGGGCCTGGAAGTGGTAGAGGGAATCTTCTTTTATTCCTGTATGGGCAGTTATGGGGCAGAGAACTTTCACCTTCTCTTTCCTTCTGTTTTTTCTTCCCCTTCCCTACAAACACGGAGTGTTTCCTTCTGTGAACTTGTGATTGCTGGTCGACTCCTTAAAGCCTGGGTCTCAATGGATTCAGCTCTGGCTTGAACAAAGACAGCAGTCCACTGTTGGCATCAGAACCAGTGTGGGCATGGGAGGCACTCTGTCTGTGGACAGTTCATCCAGCCAGATGTCTGTGAGAAGCCAGAAACAGCTGCTTCTCCGTCACCTAGAAGTCATGTGTTAGAGTTCTTGTCTCATAATTGTGAAGCCATTTGGGTTTTACAGAGAGTTATCAGCCTTGATTAATAAAAATTTAGTTTACAATTAATTTTTTCTCAAATTTTTACTTGTAAGGATTACAAGCAGGAGACCATGGATTTACAGCAATTCTCTGAACTGCTTCAAAGCTTTTCAATCTCTCCATGTCATTAGTGAGTAATTAGTGTATTATTATAGTATACACTTTGCATAAGTTCCAGCAATGTAACACAAGGTGGTTAAAGAAAAAGAAAACAGAAACAAAAATAACACCATAAAGGACTATAATCCCTTTCAAAGATACAATATGATCTCGCATTTGGTATATAATGGACCAGGCAGAATGTGCTTTTTAATTTAGACCACTGAGATCTTTCAGATTAAGTTTCTTCTTGTGGGAGGTAACAACAATTCTTTATTTAACTTCCATTCTTCAGCTGCCCTTGTCCAATGGATATTTTTCTCCTTTAAATTGTTCTATCTTGAGTGAAGAAATAGGCATGAGTCATATAAAGTATGTATTGATTTAGGATAATCCTTTAGTAAGTCAGCTCAAAATAACTTTGTACTGGTCATCTTGACCTGGCAGCAGAAATGTTTTGATTAAACTTTGTCTTCCCAAATAAACAAAAGCAGTTCCTGGGATCCTAAGACCCTTAGGTCTTTAAAATGGCCTCAGAAATTAAACTGAGAGGTAAGAAAGGAGGAAAAAAGTAGAGAAAGCAGTTCCCCAAACTAGCACCATTTTATAAGATTGCTGTAAGAAGACGGTAGTGAGAATCCGGACCCCCCCCCCCCCCCGCCATTCTATGGACCCATCTGGGGCAGGTAGGCTGAGTCTCAGGGAAGAGGTGGGACCTAGCATGGCTAACCCTTGTTTTCCTGAGATGACAGCTGCCTTCAGCGTTGCCCAAACACAGGCTGGGGACCCTCAGTCCAAGAGAAGACAGGAACAGGGTTCCTGGAAAATTGAGCCTGGAAAACAAGATAACCAGTGACGGAAGCCACCTGTTCTTTACCAGCACCATCATCCACCATTACTGAGGACTCAGTGTGTGCCAGACTCTCCTAAGCACAGCAGAATGTATGAACTCGCTTTATCTTCACAATAACCCCACAGGACAGGAATGACCTACCACTTAATAAACAAGGAAACGGAGGCACAGGGAAGTTAAAAGTCTTGCCCAGTTACTTACTTAGTAGACAGTGAAGTCCTAAGCAGATTTCAACCCCATTTGTCTGACTCGAGATGCCAGTCTTAACCTATACCCTGTTCTTTCTCTTAATGCAGAGGCCTCCTCAATGATTCAAGAACCTGATGTTAAGAGTGCTTACATCAGTTGTTCCACATGGATGAAAGGATGGAGCAGATGCTTTTACCTCCTCTGCTCCATTGCAGACACTGCAACAGACTGCATAATGCTGGGTTGGGGGTCTAATTCAGTGATTCTCTACTAAGGATGACCCCTCCCACCTGCCAAGAGGCTCGGAGGCATCTCTGATCGGCATAACTTGGAGTGGGTACTGCTGGCATCTTTAGACAGAGGCTAGCGATGTTGCTAAACTCCCTGGAACACACAGGATCCCCCTACAATAATTACCCAGCCCAAATGTCAATACTTCTAATGCTGAGAGACTCTAGAAGGGAACTGACTGGTGTCACCTAGACCCTGCCAAGGAAATCAGCTCTGCACAACCCTGTAGAAAATCTCAAATTTCCTTAGCTGAGCACTAGGCTAAGAGGCTTGGATATAAAAGCGAGCATGGCACAGCCTCTGCCCTCAAAGTGGTAACACCAACCACCTTTGAGGTGCAGTATCCTTAGAGGAAAAACTTGGCAAATTCAATCAGAATCAGTGGCCATGTGTACTTGTTCCCTCTTCACTCTCAGCAAAGACCTCCATGAATTCCTTGGTCACCACAGTCTCAGTGAGCTGGCTGAATACTGCGGCTCTGGTGGCAGCTCTTCTTCCGATTCAGGGCCGGTGGACTTGGATGCTGATGGAACCCAGCCCTCAGTCGCCCACCTCCCAGCACCTTTACAGAACCCAGCCAATGACTGACGGCCACGGGGACCCTGCTCTTAAAGATGACTCTTGTCTGAGCGTGCTTTGTTCTCTAAGCGCTTCCCTGTTGGATCCAGTTGCAGTGCATAGCTGAAGTCATATTCATGCCTTAGATCTTCTCTTCTGCTTCTCTCGCTCCCTTTTCTCCTAAGACCACCCCATCAATCAACAAGAATCCTCACCGCAGGCTCTGCTTCTGCTTAGAAAATGCCACCCGAGACACCAGTTAACAAAGAAGTCGCTGCCAGTATGCAACAATCCTGGTAACTCCTGAAAGAGACTCTGGAATCTCCAGGACTGTGAGATTCAGAAGAAAATCAACGTTCTTCACTCTGTGCTCAGGACTGCCCTGGCTTCTCCCTCTCTTCACTCCAACTGGAAACCCTTGGAGAGATACACGTGTGACATACGAGAAAGTGGAAATGATCCGAGTGGAGCAAGGTCAGAGATTGTTCTTTGGAGACCAGGAAGTATTAGAGGTCAGGAATTGGTAGTTCAGAGTATCCTGACACTTACTCACGTTAGACCTTCGTTGCTGTGGTTTTTAACTGTGTAGGAAAGGAGGAGTCTGTGGAGCACCTCTTCTGGTATCCTCACAGCTCTGATCGGCGGGAACGATAAGCTGGATAGGGTCAGGAACATAGACAGGGGCCAGCTTCTCGGCAGCTCCCCCTCGGTCTCTTTGGCTGGCTTCTCTTTATCTTTCACATGGGTGACGCTGGTGTTCCCGCGACGCAGAGCACTTCGGTTCTCTATCAGCCGTCCTTCTCTTGGAGGGCTCACCTAAACAAGTATCTCCAGCCCAGGTCTCTTCCAGAATTCCAGACTCTTCCACCCAACAGCTCCCCCGGGGTGGCTCAGGCTTAACAACTCCACAGTGAGACCAGCTCTCTTCCAGACCCCCATGGATGGCAATTCCTTGCAGCTGCGTAGATGAACACCGCGTAGCCTGCACCTTCTCTCTCCCACTGCTTATTCGGTCTTTGTGCAGTTTTCATCAGCTCTACGTCCTACCCTCTTCACTACCTTCCCTACTGTGGACTTGGCCAAGACTCCTTTGTCTCTTTCTCGTATTCTCGCGATGATCTCGTGTCTCTGCTTCTGCCTTTGCTCCCTCTCGACAGCCTAATCTTATCAGGCAGCCAGAGGGGCCTTAATGCAACAAAACCATATCTTCTCACACTTCGGCTCAAAACTTTCCAATGGCTCCACAAGTCACTCAGAGAAAAGCTGTTTCCCCAGTAACTGCTGGAGTCCAGTGTCATCTGGCTCCCGCTGCCTTGCTGATATACGAGATATAATGATAATAATAAAAAGCTTCAGTGAATCTTTAAATTATTAGAGTAAAAGACACATTGCCACGAATCCCCCTCACCATCCTCCCCCTAGTTTGGGGAACACTCATCCCGTCACTCTTGCCCCCTTCTGAAACAGTTCTGGAAGTTCTTGTTCTTGTTTTTAATCACGACGTTGTGACTGCTTTGATGTCCTGAGTCAATTAGAAACACTGCCTTTTGTGGTCATTTTCACTTTGCAGAAGAGCCAGCAGTGGAATGGTGCCAGATCTGGTGAATAAGGTGGATCAGAACACACCATAATATTTTTATTCCATTGGACGGCACCCAGCAACAGCATTCACTGGATTTTTTATCACATTGCATAGACACTCACAAAAGAGGATTTCCAGAAGTGCTTCAGAAAATGGCAAGAATGATAGGCTAAGTGTGTCCCAAGTGATGGAGAGTGTTCTGAGGGGGATTAATGGCAATGTCGTTTGCTGTAATTATTTTTATTAAACATTCACTGTAAGTTTTGATCATACCACATAATTTCTCACCATGTTCCACCTTGCTCAGTAACTCCAATTATATTGATCTCCTCTTTATTCTAGGAACATAGCAGGTGTATTCCTGCCTCAGAGCCTTTGTACTTGCTGTTCTCTTTCTCTGGAGAAGAACTCTCCCATCCCACCAACTTTTATAATATTCTCAGCTCCGCTCATACTTCCTGTTTTCCTTTTTTGTCCACGGCACTAACTGATATTTTACACATTCTGGTTATTTATTTTGTCCTTGAGGTTCCAAAAAGGCAAGAATTTTTGTCTCTATTTCATGCTGAGTTCCTAGTCCTCAAAGCAATGCCTAACACAGAGTGGGTGTGCAATAAATATTTGTTGAATGAATTAGCTATCCTCCAGCTGGGATGATTTATATAATTATAGTTGTTTTAAAATGCTGTAATGATTAGAGACTTTCCCCATGTTCCACATGATTCTAAAGGGAGTGGGATGTTCTCCATTAACACAACCACTACTCATACACCCCAAATAATGCAAAATTCATCCATGATTTGACAGACAGTACAAAAGAAAAGATAAACCTCTCACAAGTGACAGTTGTTTCAAAATGGGTACTAACGGATCAACAATAGACACAACCAACAATTTAAGAAACAGAAAATATGCATTAATGGACAGATACCCCAAAGCCCATTGCCAGGACTTGGTGATATTTCCCTTGGGAACTCTGTCGTGAACTGCTGTCTCTGAAATGTGAGGTGCACAGTAGTAAAAGACCCAGAGCTTCCTCGCTGACTCGTCCTCGAGCAAAGATTTTAGGAAAGATTAAATGTGAGGCATCCTCACTTCATCACGAATTAGGATTCCCTTAGCTGTGTTTTGAAATTCACTCTTAAAAGAGAGAAGGACTCTCTTAGGTTGAACGGGACTACAGAGCCTGTCTTTATCAGTTTGGAAACATAAACCTTGGCCCAGGAAAACGTCTTCCATAGTTGTTAGACATCACGAAAGAGGCTAACAAAGAAGATGCTAATAATTCATAAAAAGCAATCAGAGGCAGTCCTTTGGATGCACACAGACCTGGAGTTCTCTCTGTACCCCTCTTTTCACCTTGGTAAGTTCTTTATAACCCATAAAAGGTGGAAGTCACTCTAGGAGCTCAACTAACATTACAATTGTTGTCTCTCTGCTGCTGCCATTTATAAAGAACTCGATTTATTGCTTCTGATGCGGTCTACACTTAGGTAAATGCAGATTTTTTTACTGTTCCATCAAGGAGCATTTTATTTTAATATTTGAGGCAGATAAAAATTGATTCATCTATCATTTCCTGCTGCCACTTAAGCAAGGCAGCCTGCGGAGGCCTCTTCTTGCTGAGCTGGCTGAGGCTGGTGGATGCAAAGCCGGGCTGGGAGGGCCACGGGAGACAAGTTGTGCATCTGTGTGGGTGGAGGTCATGGGGCAAGGGTGAGATGCACTCATGCAGAGGGCAGGGCTGGGGAAAGGGGAAGCCCTAGGAGTTGGGACTGAACAGAGGGCTGTGGGGACAGGACAGAGAGGAAGATGCTGCCAAAAGAAGAAATTTGGAGGGGTAAATTTTTTTGAAGTTTCACAACATGGTAACCACGCCCTTTGCCCTACTGTTATTTTTCTAATATTCATTAAAATAAATACTCAGCTATTAACATTTTTTAAAGTACAAGAAACAAGATTATCCTGTATACAAATGAAATCACACAAGCAGTCCACCCATCACAACACAGACACAGCGCACTGCATCACAGCCCCATACACACACACACACACACACACACACACACACACACACACACACACCTGGCGGAAACCTCCTCCCAGACCTGCTGGACCCCAGCTGCTGAGGGCTACACTACAGGGAGGTTCAGGAGCCACAGAAAGAGCTGTGTGATCTCTTAAGCAACAGACACTGCTCGGAAAAGTATCGGGCTTTTGAGTTCTAACCGCTAAGATGTGAAGTGACATTGACAACAAGACCTATGCAGAAGAAGCCCTGAGAACGGAAAGAATAGTTAGGCAGCTTAAAACATAAATCTCTCGTTCACTGAACAGTGCTATCTACTTTGACGGGAATCAAAATCGGAACAGGAGTCAGAATGGACTTTCATCTTTCCAATCATGTAGCTGCTCTGATGTTTCATTTCTTCACGTAAGAATTCTGCCACTAAGAAGTAAGAATAAAAGGCAAGAGAAGATTTTTAAGGATAAATATATTAGTGTGCTACTAACGTTAAGAGAAGAGAATACATAAATGTCTCAGTAAGAGCTTAAAAACTGGGATTTATCAAAGAGAAGTACCTGGTATGGGAAACATGCTTCAAGGCCCACAAAAGAGGAGCGGCAAGGTGTGTCCTTCCGCTCGGGGACAGGGAGTCTCACATGGAGGCTGTCTTTGGAGCAAGCCGTCTCCACTTCCCTGAGAAGGGGAACCTGACACCACACTCATCTCATCATTTTGCCAATTCTCTTGTTGGAGATATTCCAGAAAAATATTGCTTCTCTACTACAAGTGTTCAAGGGTTAAACAGAGCTGGAAAAAATACCATTTATCTGAAGTCTGCCGAGAGTGACATGATCAGTGTGGGTGACAGGCCTCTCATGTCTGACGTCTCAGCCAGGCATGGTGGTGCACACCTAAAATCCCAGCACTAGGGAGGCTGAGGCAGGAGAATCACTGCACGTTCAAGGCCAGCCTGGGCTATCCAGTGAGCTTAAGAGCAGCTTGAACTACAGAGTGAGACCTTGTCTCAAAAATAAAAATGCAATAACATACGACGTCTGGATGTAACCAGCAGGCTGCATTAACTGTAACAGGAGCCGAACAAAGGAAAGCCTTGTCTGACTTGGAGATTTCTCCTCCGACAGAGAAGACAGGGAAGGGAGAGAGGAGTCTTGAGCTTCAGAATCTGACAAAAATAACCGGAAGGTCTCTTCAAGCTGGAATCGTTTTGTAAGTTCCAGCCGATATTGACAAATTCAGCCAGAAAATCTCCTGTGTGTGTAAGGATGCCCAACCTTATTATGTTCCCTAAAATGTAAAAATGGTCTCCATGCGGTGACTGCCCTTCCTCCAAAGTTCCCTGCCATGTGTGAGCAGAGCCCTCCATTCACACACACTGAGAAGCAGCAGATGTACCCAGCAAGTGAGGTCAACAGTCACATGCGGAAATAATCCATTTAATTGGAGTACCGTATTTTGACTGTCGTGGAATCATCTGGCATTAAAATGCTCTCAAAGGCGGATTGTGCTGTGAAAGTCTAATTGCTGAAACATTCCCCAGATTGGCAAACTCTGACCAAATGAAATATTCTGTTAACATGATGATTAATTGCCAACTTTTTAAATCAATTTAATATGAGTATATATATATATATATATATTTTTTTTTTTTTCCTCATCCAAGCATACTATTTACCTCCTTCTCCATTTGTAATCCTTCTGCTCTAATATTTCTTTCAAACACTTCTCTCTTTTCAGTCTGGGGGCTGGATTTTCTGTACACAAGAATGTAGTCGATTCGACACTTCCCATCTCGAAAGTAAAGTCCATTTAACTTATTTTTTTCCCGCACTGTCTGCAAACAAAGAGAAAGGGACCAGCTGGTAAACCTGAGCTGCAGGTAAGTGATGTTAAAGACAAATGAAAGCTAAATGAATGTTTCATTGTTTTATTAAAATTAAATTTTCTTTAATAAAAATATAAAGAGGAAACACATTTAAAAAAGCGTGGAGGAAAATGAACAAAACATAATGAAATGCTACAAGCTTTGGCAAGGATATGGAACAACTGAGAATTTTCAGAATCTGTAGGTAAGAGTAAAAATTGGTACACTAATTCTGCGATACACTCTGGCATTGCCCTGTAAAACTGTACATCTGCAAGACATACTACCCTAGAGAAATTCTCAATGAAGCAAATGAGAGACATATATATGAATATTCATAGCATTGTGCATAGTAGTAGAAATTTTTAAAAAATTAGAATCAACTCAGATATCTATGGACAGAAAATAGATAAACAAATTGTGCAAAAGGCATATGGTAAAATGCTGTACAGCAGTGAAAATGAATAAACTGTAGATGCATTTTAAAAAAAAGAATGATCCTTAATATTGCCAGGAATAAAGTCACAGAAGATTTCTTGCCACACGCTCCCATCTTACAAAACACAAAATAAATCTAAAAATACATTAAGACTCTATGTCTTAAAACTATTTAAAGAGCAAAAGAGTGAAAAAAAAACACAGGAGTTTGGGAAGTTAGTACCTCTGGTAGAGAAGAAGTATGGGATTTCAAGTGGCTTCAATGGCCTTAGCAATTTTCTACATCCATGAGTCTCAGTTTTTTTGCTCACAGTAAGAAAAACATTTGGCTTTGTTATTTGAGGGTGCATATACGTAAACACACACACAAAGTATTTGAGACAAACTTTCACAAAGCAATGTTTATCCTTTCTATTTGCATACACTCTAATGTTAATTTTCCATTGCATCAAAAATAATTGGAACTAGTAACTGATGATGTTGTATCGGTAATTTTTTTAAATATTCAAATACAATAGATCTCAATCAAAGCAAAACTGAAAAGTACTTTAACATTTTTCCATATAATTAAAAAAAAATCTCAACCATTAACAAGACATCAGAAGATGTGATTTCTTTTAGAAAGATTTTCAAAACTAATATTGGACAAATGGTGGTTTGGAGAAAAAGTTCTAATTAACCAATAGACTTCACATAGGTCAAATTTTTTAAAATTTAAATTTCAATACAGTCATGTGAGATGTGATGGAAATATAAACTGAGAAATATGTTATTAGGCAATTTCATTCATGTGTATCTCAAAGTACCACACAGAGTGCCAACTTTTAAGTGTAAACTGAAAAGGTACACATCAATCATCTGTGATGGCCCCTTGATATTATCCAAATATACAGTTAAACATGAGATACATAGGGCTACCACTGGCATAGCAGCATACTGATTTCCAGTAAACTCTTTTATATAAGTAGGATTATGCTCTAAAAGATGAAAAACACAGCATGTTATGATGAGTACCTAAAACAGTAACAGTCATTTATCACACTATCGAGTACTGTGTACTGTACATAGTTGTATGTGCTTCTTCTGGAAACACATCCTTCTCTCCTTTGATTGCAATGACTCTTCCTTCCCAAGACACTGATGAGCTCCAGCCTAGTCTCTACCTACATCTCTTCCTATAGTTTTAAACACAATCTATATATGGATTCTTTCCAGATTCCAGCTTGTAACTCTGATCTCTCCCCTTCCCCTCCTGCCGCCCCTACCCCTTTGGACCTTTTCTTTGTATTTCAAATTATCCATTATTTGTTTTAATCATTTTAATCCTTATTTACACTTTCAGTTTCTCACACTAGAGAAACTATTTGGTATTTACACATGTGTGTCCTATTTCACTTAAGAGGATGGCCTCAATATGCATCCATTTAGCTATAAATGTCTCTAGTTTCTCGTTCTTTATGGCTGAGTAGTACTCCATTTTATTAAAAAAAAACCAAAACCATATCTTCTTTATCCAGTTTCCAGTTGATGGGCACTTGGGCTGTTTCCAAGCTTTAGCTATTACAAACTCTGTCGCTATAAACATGGGTGTACATATATCACTGTGGTATGATTCTTTTAATTCTTTACCCAGCAGGGGAATAGCTGAGTCAAATGGGACCTCTAAGGCTAGTTGTTTGAGGTATCTCCATACTGATTTCCACAGTGGTTGCACCAGTGTGCACTCCCACCAACAATGGAGAAGGGTTCCTTTCTCCCCACAACCCCGCCAGCATTTGTTATTAGTTGTTTTCTTGATAGCAGCCATTCTTTCTGGGGTGAGGTGGAATCTCAGTGTTGTTTTCATCTGCATCTCTCGAATAACCAGTGATGTTGAACATTTTTTCATATATTTATTTGCTGTTTCTACTTCCTTGCCTGAGAAATGTCTGTTCATTTCAGATGCCCATTTTTGAACTGGGTCTTTGAATTTGGGGGAGTCTGATTTTTTGAGTTCTTTATATCTTCTAGATAGTAGTCCTTTGTCTAAGGTGCAGCTGCTGAAAATTTTTTCCCACATTGTAGGTTGTCTCTTAGCTCTGTTGGTGGTTTCTCTTGCAGTGCAGAAGCTTTTTAATCAGATGGGATCCCAGTTGTTGATTTGTCATGGTATTTTGAAAAACACTTTTCTAATTCATAAGTGGGATGGAGATTCTAGGCATTCATTTTATTACTATACTTTATTACTTAAATAGAAGTTACAAATACTATTTTGTGGTCCTCAAATGCTACATATATTATAAAGAAAAGAACAGGAGGAATGGGAGCTCTTTAGGCCTGTAACAAAGACTACACGGAAAAGAACATCAAACATGGGTAGGTGTGGCCAGAGTTCCGTTTCTCAGGGAACTCGATTTCAAAATTGTGCCTCTAAACCCAGCCAAAGAGAAATGAGGAGTCTGTCTTCTCTAGAGCACAGAATAGTCTGTTCCAAACACAGAGTGAAGAAGGTAAACATGCCAAACATCCAAGACCGTGCTACAAACTGTTTTCTTTTTTACGTATTTATTTGCAGTGCTGGGGATCAAACCCAGGGCCTCATGCATACTTCACAAGCACTGAGCTACAGCCCAACCCAAGAAACTACTTTCTTGCACAAGTACCAGGCATGCAGGCTCAGCCCAAAAAAAGACTGCCACCAGGGGGACAGACGCACCTGTGGGCCCTGTCCTGACACACCGAGCTTCAACTGGTGATTAACCCTCACCGACCAGTTTTTAGCTCTTGCCTAGCGAGGCACTTGGGAGTATACTTCAGCAAACATTTTCTTAACAATTCCTTGCCAAGAAAGAAAACTCTTCTGTCGGCATGGTACTTTCAGCAGGGGTGTAGCTCAGGGCTACAGTGCTTGCTTAGTAAGCGTGAGGCAGTGAGCTTGAACCCAGGACCATGAATAAAATGGTAAAATAATAGAACAACGACCTGCACCTCCTTCAGGGAAGCCCTGATCTTTTTGAGGTTGTTTCCTCATCTATAAATAAGGGGATGAGAATAGTTGCTTTCTGAGTCCCTTGCAGTGTTCCTTGACCATGACACATATGGCAGTCCAAGTATCTGTGTGATCGGATAATGACAGAATTAACTTTTTTCTCAAAAAAAGCAGACACCGAGGTATTGCCTGGTGTTTGTGGGGAGAGGTCTGCGAAGCTTGGTAGAATGTAGCAATGTTCCCTGTGTAAAGATGTCATTCTTTCAATGTTTGATTAGCTCTGGAACAACAAAAACATTAGGGAACATGAAACATCAACATTTCTCAGGTTCTGTGTGTGGATCACCTCAACCCGGCCCACGAACAAAGGAAATATGAGACTCCAGCGAGGCTGTGCCACAGCAAACGGCTCCACCAGGGCACTTCTTTTTCCGAGATGACACACGAACAGATGGGTCTGTTTACATGTGTGAAGTTTCCCGATTACAGAGGCTTCAGGCAACGGGACCCACGGAAGGCGGTGCATTCTATGTCGCTATTTTACGTGATGGGGGATTTGCACAAGGCAATGCATCCTTGTAAAGCTTACATTTTACTCTTTAACAGCACCCAGAATGCAGAGTTTAAATTCATGTGCGTCTCTGAGAATTTTCCTTTGCATAATTGAAATGTCTGTAGGGATAGGAAGGTGAGCACACTTTCCATTGAAAGCCTGTCTTGAGCTTGGAGAGATTTTGAATATCTGATCTGAAAGTGCTAGAACTATGGGAGACATTAGATAATACAAAGCCTATTTCCTGTTTTCCAGGCGTCGACAGCTTGATGAGATTCTGACTTTAAAAAGCCCATTACAACACACATCACAGGTTCCAACCCAAATCAAGGATTCTGTTTTTAAGAACTCGCACACTCTTACCTCTCCACCTGTGTCTAATCTGCTGGCGTCGTCTGAAGCACTGGTCAGGTTCCCGGGGTGAAGGAGGGAGTCGTCATCTTTGCAAGGACTACTGACAGCCTCTAGTTCATCAAAAAGGATATTGACGTCCTTGGCCACTGGAATCAAAGTAAATATATTAGAAGTGAGGTGAAGAATCTGGGATCTCGAAATCAACGCTAAAAGAGAAGACATTTCCGTTGGGTTTTGTATGTCCTTATTGTTTCAATAACACCCTGAGTGACAGGGATCTCATTTCTCATGAGAGAAGATGCCAGATGTAAAACTCACTTGACAGGACAGTGGCTGTACTCATTAGGCAAGATTAACGGACAATGTAAAGCAATGTCCAGTACTTCCATAATATAAATATAATGTTTCCATGACATAAGGAGGTGTGTTTGTTTCACTTTCCTTCACACAGTTGTTTAGCATCAGGTGCTTTCTTTTAAGACTTCTAAGAAGTCTTTTTCTGGCTTGGAGAAGACCTGGCTTTTTTGCTTCATATTAATGAATTATTTTTTCATTTAAGTGCTGCATAACATGCTAAGTGACACTTGCATGGTTTAGTGATTATTTTCTTCCTTTGTTATTTCTCTAAGGCCAAACACAGCAAACCTAACATGACAATGAAATGTGCAGTTAGGGTTTCTTCCTCTAATGATGAACTGAAATAATGAAGGGAGGCATTTGAGGACTACCCCCAAAAGGTGTTGATGTTAACCTCAGAGGTCAGTATACAAAGGGCTGTATATCGGACCTCTAGGTACAGATTACCATGCCAAAAAGCACAGAGCCTTTCGAAGTTCAGTGCTGGTGGAGAAGGAGAGAAAATGATGCCCCCAACTCAATTATGGGCCAACTTCATAGTTCACTTCTTTCAATGCTTTAAAAATAGCCAAGGGTTTACACACTGCCAAGAGCTGCTACACAAAAAGACTGGGCTCTTCTTACCCATGCACATAATATTCATTCTTTCATTCAAAAACATTTTGGAGAAGTGCACACCGTATGTGGGGCACAGAGTCCTGTGCCTGCCATACTCTGGTGGATAAAAGTGGCATGGCACTCTGTCTTTCTGGTCCAATGTCAACCAACCAAAGAAATGTGAACTGGGAATGTTCTCCAGGAAAGAAGCAGAGTTTGGATACAGGGATGATCTCCTTGGGTGGGGTGATCAGATTCCAAAGTGATAATTAAACGTGTAATTTTAGGAAATTCATTTACTTTTTCAAGGTTTTTTAAAATCTGTAAAATAAAGTGGATAGATACAAGAATAAAATGGACAGATGCTTGATTGCTTACTGAGATACACTAAATCATGACCCGCTTTCCAAAGGTAATCTAGTGCCTGAGACCTTGGGCATAGGCTACCTTGCAGGTTTAGAAAGGTGATGAACCCATGGATCGTAAAAGGAGACATTCTCCTAGATGATGGGGTAGGCCCAGTGTGATGACAAGGGTCTTTAGGAGCTGAGACAGGAGAGTCGGAATCAGAGAAAGGGACTGGAAATGCTCTGTTGACTTGGAAGATGAGTATAGGGCCATGAGCCATGGGAAGCAGGTGGCCTTAGAAGACAGAACAGGCAGGAGACAGATTCTCTTCCAGAGCCTCCAGGAGGAGGCTCACGGACACCTCGATTTTAGGACTTCTGACCCCAGGGCTGTAAGATAAGAAACTGAGTTTTTTGAAGTCACTAAGTTTGTGATAATTCAGGGCAGCACTAAAAGTCAGTAGTTACACTCAGACCATGAAGCTGCAGAGACGAAAACATGGCCGTTTTTTTACACAGCCAGGTGCAGGAGCGCCCGCACTGCACCCGGTTTGGGACTGGGGAGGTGCAGTGTGTCTCGGGCTTGGGGAGGTGTTGAGATCAGACGACTTCCCTGACCACTCTGTGTGATGCAGCTCCCTTCCCCTAGTTACTCTCTTCTCACTCTTCACTTCCTTCCCAGCACTGGACATAATCTGCAGCTCCTCTCTATTCATTTGTTTACTTATTTATTTGCTGTTTACCTTTTCCAAATGCAAGTTGCACAGGGGAGGGACCTTGTCCATCTGTCTTGTCTGCAGAGGCCATGGGACAGAGTAAGCCCTCAACACACAACTTTGGAAAGACCGAATGATGGCTGGAAAGTGATAACTGAGGGCCCTTTCTTCTACCCCACATGGTCCTGGGACTCCACATATTCTTTTTTCCTGACATAATTCTTATGCACACGTGAATACTACAGAGTTTCAAGTAGACAGTGATGAAAGCTCCAGTGGGTACTGATGAGTTCTGGATAGGATAAACATGGCATTTTAACAGTCAGATGACCTGCTTGCTATTCCACACTGTCACTTAGCCAGGGAATGTGTTTGCTCACTGGTGACCTGGGACAGAAAATCTCTCTCAGGGTGGCTGCTATGCTTTGGATCCAAAATGTTCCCCAAAGGCCTGTGTGTTAAAGTTTTAGTCCCCAGCTTGGCACCAGCAGGAAATGGCAGAGACCTGAGGAACTGAGGTCTTCCGGTCACTGGGAGCCCATCCTAGAGGGAACCTCAGGCCCTTCCTTCTCCTCTTTTTCTCATCCCAGCCACGAGGGAAGCAGCTCTGCTTTGCCATGAGCATCCTATCACAATGTGCTGTCCTGCCAACGGCCCAAGTGAAATAGGACCAACTGACCAAATCATGAGCCAAAGGGAACCTTTTCTCTCTGTAAATTGAGTATGTATTTGTTACAATAATGGAGAGCTGACTAATACAGTAGCCAAGAGAATTAAATGAGACAATGGACATACTATGTCTATGTAAACCATGAGAATTGCCCTCTGCTCTTGCAAAGGACTGGTCCTTCTGTTAGCATTACTTTCTATGTTGGGACAATTCATTGGATAAAGTTCTCTACATGCAGGGTTCTCAGCTGGATCTGATTTTGTCTTCCAGGCAACATGTGGCATAGTTTGGAGACATTTTTTATTGTTTCTGGGGAGAGCACAGTGGCACCAGTGGTAGGGGCAGAGGCCAGGGAAGCTTCTAAACACCCTACCATTCCCAGGATAACCTCACAATGAAGACTTATCCAGCTCCAAATGTCAATACAGTAGTCCTCTCTTATTCCTAGTTTTGCTTCCTGCATTTCCAATTATCTACCATGAACCACAGTCCAAAAATTTTAAATGGAAAATTACAGAAGTAAGTTTTCTGTGCTCACTCTTCAGAGTAGCACGATGAAACCTCACGTCAGCCCTTTCCCTACTGCCTGGAAAACGAAGCATTGCTTGTCCAGGCGTCCCCCTCTGTATGTGTCACCTGCCTGGTGGTCACTTGGTGTCCACTCAATTATGAGTACGGTACATAGGGCTTGATGTTACCTAGCTTTCAGGCATCCACTGGGACTCTCAGAATACAGCCCTTGTGGATGGGAAAATCCTGCTCTACATGAAGGGCCCCATGAGCAGATCCTAGAGAGAGCAGCTAATGGGAAAGACAGAGAAGCCCTCACTGTTTGTTATTGCTTCCATCAGAATTACTTTCTGGAAGTCCTTATGGGGGTGCTGCCACCAGAATGCTCAGGAAAGCCAGTGCATCATGATACACTGATTTTTTGAGAATAAAGGCTATTAAGGCACCCTTATTACTGTCCAGGCTCTCAATGGTTTCCGCAGAGATTAAAAATCCTGAATTGTTAGAACATGCAGGAAAACATGTAGGCAATAAGGACACTGTAAATCATGGGCCCCTCATCAGTATTACCACTGTTTCTGATTTCATTAGCTTTAAATACAAAGTGGATTTTAAGAATAACATGCAATATTGTTTGATGAAAACATACATCTTTTTCTTAGGGATAAAATAATCTATTTATTCAGTTAGTAATGATTGCAAGCTGACTATGGCCAGACTACTGGGCTAGCAACTGGGGCCAAAGCCCTAAGCATGGTAAAGCTGGGCCCAGCTCTCAAAGAGCTCACTGTCCAGCCAATGCGGGAGCAGGGCCTCTCCACGCAGGGGCACGGATGTTACAGGATGTCACACAGGTGTCAGCAATCCTCACAAGGCCATCTGTTAATGGATTCCATCACACCCCTTATACTGTCTGCTCAAATAGAAAAATGTTCAATAATTATCTGCCTGCTATTAGGCTCATTAAGTGAGAAAGAGCTAAATGCTCTGAGGAGGAGTCAATTAAGAATGATGAAAGGACATTTCTGAAATCCCAGTTCTATAGGAGGCTGTGAAGGCTGAGGCAGGAGAATCATAAGTTAAACCCCAGCCTGAGCAACTCAGCAACTTCATGAGACCCTGTCTCAGAATTGAAAAATAAATAAATAAAAGGGCTGAGGATGTAGCTCAATCTTCTATACAAAAGAAACAACAACAACAACAACAACAACAAACAAAAAACAACAAAATAAATAACAGGGAGAGAGAGAGTGAGTACACAAACTCCACGCAAGCCCAGTAGGGTATCTGCATTGCCTTCAGAGTCATGATGGGTTACATGAACCCAAATGGACAACAAAGGTGGGTCAGGGTAGGTGGACACCATGCACGAGGGGCACAAGGGAGACCCCAAATGATTCTTTATCGCAGGAATTAGGAACTCGGCCTACCACAGGCTTGGGAACACAACAGCAGGGACTCACATGTAACAGCTGAGCAGGAGTCAGGGCCCTCAGGTTGCCAAGGAGACCAAGCATCAGCTTGGGAGTCCGAGGAAACCATTGACTTTAGCACAGCAAAAAGCAGCTTCTGAGGGCTGCCTCTTTCCACACCACGGGGATGTGGTGGAGCAGAGCTGAGGCAGGCAGACCCTCACGTTCTTTGTGGGCTGAGAAGGTGAACTGACTTTGCTAGCCCTGAACCTACTCACAAATACTGGCAGTTATGTCAACTGCTCCTGCAGTGAAAATCCCTTGGAGTGTTACTGTTAATTCTTCAGGGAAAAGACATCGCAAATGTATTGCAAGGACTCTGATAAACAGATTAGCTAATTAGTTAGGAATTTTTTTCTGCCATTTGTCCCTGAGCCAACACTTTGAGTCAGGTGCCTGAGGCAGAAGGAGGAAGAAGACATGAGTGAGAAGCCTGGAGAAAGTAGGAAATAATACCGAAAATCAAAGAGTTGGACTCATGGCTCTTTTCTTTAATTCTCCATTTCCCAAATGCAGCAGGCTAATCCCACCTTGGTACAGGATTACAGTCCAGGGTGCATTAACCTCAGGATCTTCTGATGCAGATACAATAAGTTGGAATTATATGTCGCTGAAGAAGACAGAGGGCTCTGCAGCGTAATCCAGGTACCTATATTCATTCTCCAGAGTGTCAGTTCATCATGCTGCTTTTCTCCTGGGTTCCAAACAACTACATTGGACACTCAATTCTGAAAGCATTACATACTGACCTCAAAGCATCACTAGGAAACACAGAAAAAGATACCTTCATAAATAATTCAGAATCCAAAAAAGAAAAAAAGATAAAAGACTGCTTATACCTTGATTTGGACGCTTATTAGATTGTTTTAAAACAAGTCCATCTTGGTGTCTATACTAAGTTCTCTGCAAGTGAGGCACTAATTGACATAAGGGCTAGCAAATAAGAGACAGCCAATGTGCATTTTACAATAAACAACAGCTAACTGTCAGATTATATCAATTGTTATTTGTCCTTAGTGAGATTGCCCTAATGCACTTGTTTCTCCTTAAATATGAAGACAGAGGTAAGGGGACTACAGTTTGAGGATTGTCAGGCGGATTTTCTCATTTCCTCTTAGAACGACCTACGAGACAGGTATCATGGACAGAAAACTGGGTTCATAAATGCTAAATACAGCTGGGTGCAGTTAGAAGTGACAAAAATGGATACTAACCCAGCTGTGACTCCCGAATCCATGCTATTTCCAGTAGGCTTCTTGTTTCCGTGGGAAACATTCTACTGTTCTGACATTCTATTTGGCTTTCAAGAACAGGAAGCCATTTAACTGCTAAACAATTATCTTGTCACTGTTTTAACATCAATCTGAATAAAGCTAGACTTTAGAGCTGTAGTCCAACAGGCTTGACACCTTTTGAAATTTAACAAATAGATCAAATTAAATGTTTTTAAAAATTCAGAGAAATACACAGAGACAGCACAGCTCTGAGCAGCACCTTTGTCTGGGATTTCAGGAGCTAAACAACGTTTAGCATTTATATGACAGTAGCAACCCCAGGACTCTGTAGATGTTCATTACTCTTCCAATGCATATGACAATATCCCGAAGGCACAGGCTGCCTGGTTTACAATAGGAATAAAGCAGGAGCTAATATAAAGAACTCAAGATAAATAAATACAGTAATTTGGAAGGACATCAATGCTTCCATAGCTTGTTTTATTCCTTTTCAATAAAACTAGCAGTTGTCAAAGTGTGTTCCCTGGAACTCCAGGATCCTTTGGAGGAGCATTAGGGGCATGAAAAGGGCAAAGAATAAAGTAAGTGAGCAAAGCTCCACTTACGCCAAAGAGCTCAGTTTCTCTCTTTTACGTACCAAGGTTGTATGTTGAAAATATATTTAGGGGAAGAAACAAATTCTATTGCTTTGAAATAAGTGTAGAATCTTCTGCTAGTGGGTTTGGGCAACAAATGGTGATGTTAACTTCTCAGAAAAGGAAACCTGGTATTTCAATTATTATGGACCTGACAGTAGGCATCTTCTCTCTGCCAGGGAAAGTTCTATGAAATGCTTTTATTACAGTTTATATCTAAAATGTCCCCCAACAGTTTCATGCGATTGGAAGTGAGGCTTTTTTGCAAGGCCTTTAGATCACAAAGGCTCTAATCTCATCTGTGGACTAATCTATTAGGAGACTAATTGATCCCATTATTGGGACGTGATGGAGATTGAGGATGGGGGCTTTGGTGAAGGAAGTGGTCATGGGAGTGTGACATTGGGGCCTATACTGTAGCTGGTCTCTTCTCTGACTCTTTTCCTTTTTGCTTTCTGGCTGCCATGGGGTGAGCAGATTTCCTCCCCCATGCCCTTTTGCCATGATGTTTCTAAACTGACACCAGAAGACCATGGACTGAAACCTGCAAAACCACAAGCCAAAAAATTTTTTACAACCTCTAAATTGTTTACTTCAGGTATTTTGTCATAGTAACAAAAAGCTAACTAATACACATTGAAATTCAAAAAATGTCTTTGTAAATAAAAAGAAATTATAGGATTTTAAAAGATGTATGGTCATTATAAAATGCCATTGCCTTGTCTTGGCTCAGTAATGGTGGTGTTTATAAAATAGTCCAGGGCTTGCACCCCAGTGACTCTGCAAAGCACCAGGATCATTAACTTGTTACTACAACAGCATGTTTGCTATGAAGAGCTTTTCTTGCTCCTACTTTTTTTTTCTAAAGAAAAAGCACCTCGGTTATTCCGATAACAAGGCAGATAATGACGGCACTTCTTGCAACCCTGGAAATGATATTTAGAGAAGAACAGTGAGCCACATGCAGGCTTTGTTCATTAGCCTTGTACTTTCTCACAGTGTGAGATGAGGTCAGTAGTGCTCTGCATTAAAGATCCTCAAAGTCTACTGGCCATAACGTCCCCCTTTTTGGAATGAGCACGTGCTTTGGCTTCAGACAGATCTAAGTTCAAATGCCAGTCCCTCCTCTAGCTAGCTACTGGTTTGGATAAAGCTTATTCAAGCTTTAATTTCTTAATCTTTTCAATGGTCATAATACCATTTCCTAGACAGGAGTGTTGTGAGAAATGAAGACTCAGATGGCAGCCAACACTGACACAGTGCTTATCATGCACTGGGTACCACTGTGTATGTTTATTATAACCATTTTTCTTTTATAGATGTGGGGATTAAGGCAAAGGGAAATTAAGACTACATGAAATGACACAAGTAGAAGGCCAAGCCTAGAGTTGTCACACAAGATCACATGCTCCATACGTGCCAATCCCCATCCCTTCCCCTCTGAAATGGAGTGAGAGCACACGTTAAAACAGGAAATTAAAGCTCAAGAAATTGGATTCTAAATGACTCACGAGGTGTCACTAGAGCAATGCAGCTCCCCAGCCAAAAAAGCACAAACCAGCACCACTGCAGGAATAGCTTCATGATTGTGAGGGCACAGGTATAGCACAGAGGGTCCAACCACAGGATTCAATAGTCCAATAAGCCTAACCCACAAGTTCTGATTTCGAAGGCCTATATTTCGCCCTCTTTCCCCTGTTACAGCCTGGTGGGACATAACACAGTTGTCTTCCAGGGTAGGAACACCATCCAAGAGTCCCTGCAGTATACATCTGCCTATGCTGGGGACTAAGACAGGAAAAAATGAAAAAAACAAGAACAGTGAGTCAAAGGCTAGGGGATTGAATGGCTTCTAGATAGAGCTGGGCAACAGCAATAATTTAAAGCAAGAATTAAAAGTTTCAGTGTAATCTGAACAGTGACTAGCTAATGCAATAAAAGTTCATACACACACACCACACACACACGAAAGCTTGCCTGTGGACTGTAGAGCTTAACACATGACTCTCAGTCTCATTTCAGAAGAATGTATTTTAAAATGTGCCCCTCCTTAAAGATTTATATTTTAAAACTTTAGTGGTTAAAAAGCAATTTCAAAAAAAATTAAATTGATGCTATGTGCATAATAAAGTAGGCACTTGAATCTTTATTTGTAGAAGGTCTGAATCTTACTAGAAAAACTCAAAAGTTAAGAACTGACCCGTGACTTTATTATCATTACATCAAATTAAACTTGCTTCCAAATTCTCATTTTATTGGTTTGGTGATAATTTAATTTCACTGCTGACATTCTCATTCTCAGCCTTCCATATCCAGGATGACCCAAAGGCCCCAGCAATTTTTTTTAAGGAGAGGAATGTGGTTTTTTTTCCCCCCATTAACTTTATTGGTACATTTTAGGTATACAATACAGTTACATTCATCATTGGGATCTTGTACCATTACATGAGGCTCTTGGTTCTTATTTTTTTCCCCTTCCCTTGCCCTCCCTTCACCCCCTCTACCCTTCCCTATTTGCAAAGACCTTGTTTCCATTTTTTTCCTCTTCTCATATTTTTTCCTTTCCCTTTTTTCCCTTCCCCTACCCCTCCCACTTCCCCTGCTCTTTTAGACCTTTTCTTCCTGTTACACAATATCAGTTATACATTTTTAAAATTACAATATTAAGATCTAGGAGACATTACCACAGATTTTACACAATTTAAAAGGATATAGAAAGCATATTACAAAAATCTTTTTTGAAATAAATTTGACAACTTCTAAGAAGTAACTTAGAAGACAAATTAATGAAACTAACTCTGGAGGAAATATAAAATTTGAATAGGACCTATTAAAGAAAGTATATTCCTAGCTTGAAAACTTACCTATATGACAACAGCAGGCTCATAAACATTTTAACTGATAAATTATATCAAACATTTAAAGCAGAAAAAAGAAGGAACACTTCTCCCCTCATTTTAGGAACTCAACATTGTGCTAATCCTAAAACTGGATAAAGATAATAGAAGGAAAAGGTATGAACATAGATAGAAATTTGTTTAACAAAACAAACTCTTAGAAGTCAGATCTGGCAGGATGTAGAAAGTGGTTTTATTATAGGGATGGCAGTGTTGGTTCAGCATTGGAAGATCCACCCCCAAAAGTCATCATTTTAACAGAGGAAAGGAGAAAGCCATATGATCCTGTCACTAGTTGGAGAAAGAGTATTGGACTAAATTAAACAGCTGTTCATGGTAAAAGCTATCAGGAGACTAGAAGGAGAACAAAACCTTCTCAACAGGTCAAAGACATGTACTCCATACTTCCAACAAAAACTCCTTCTATGAATGGAGAAGATACAATGCTTTCTCCCTAAAGTGGGGAACAAGGGCATATATGCCTACTCTTCATCTGTCCATTAGACTTTGAAACATAGGTCTAAATCAAAATAGTCTGGCAATAAAATGACACAACTAGGATAGGATTGGCACAGCAGAAGCAAAATCTTTATATGTAGATGAAATGATCATCTAAAGAGAAAATAATAAGAAATCTCTAGGAGCCCCTAGAACTTGTACTTGAATTTAGTAGGATTAGAAAACACAAGGTATATATAAAAATGCAGGTCTGTGTATACTTGCTGTAAGTGAAGAACTGGATAATGAAATTTAAAAGTTATGTAGGAGTACAATGGACCCAGAAAAGCCAAAAACAAAAACAAAAACATAAACAAAAACAGTGTTGGAAGACGTTTAGCACCCAATTTTAAGACTTCTTCTAAAGCTACAGTAATCAAGGCAGTGTTGGTGTAAGGAAAGACATATAGATCATTTGAATAAAATAGAGAATCTAGAAATAGAAACACACATATATGGTCCACTGAGTTTTGAAAGATTATTTAACATTAGCATTTTATAGAATATAAACTCGATTCAAGAGCCAAGGAAGAGACAGTGTCTTCAGCAAATGGCACTAGAACACCTGGTATCTGTATCTAAAAAATTAACCTCAACCCTTTTTTTCCATACATGAAAATAACTTGAAGGGATCTATGAACCTAAATATGAAAGCTTAAAGTATAAAACTTTAAGAAGAAATTATAAGGGAAAATATTTATGAATTCAGGGTAGGCAAGAACTACCTAGGATACAAAAACCATGATGTATAAAAGAAAACAAATTGATAAATGAGATTCCATCAAAATTTAGAACTTTAAATGACATCATTAAAATGAAAAGTAGTCCTTAAACAGACCATATTTACAATGCATATAACCTATGACCAGAATATATAAAGAATTCTTAGAGCTCATTAATAGACAACCCAATTAAAATGTAGACATAAGATGATAAATAGCCAGTATAGTACAAGGAATGGTGTGAAACTCTAGAATCAGAAAAATACTAATCAGTACAATAACAAGATTCAATTATGCAGTCATCAGGGAGATGAAGTCAAAAGTTTTAAAAGCCTTGTCATGACCTTTTCTTTTTGTTGGATTCTCCCCCTTTGTGTTTAATTTGTCACACCCAATGGATTCATTCTGCTGGGTTTCCTGGGGTTGTGATCCTCATTGTCTTTTCCTAGGGTATTGTCTAAAATTTTTTGGAGTGCCAGTTTGGTATTCATGAAGTTCCCGAGGTGCTCTTTATCATGAAAGTATCTTATTTCTCCATCAATTTTGAAAGATACTTTTGCAGGGTACCTTAATCTGGGTTGGAGGCTGTTTTCCTTTAGGGCTTGAAATACATCACTCCAAGCTCTTCTTGCCTTGAGGGTTTGCATTGAGAAGTGGGCTGTGATTCTGATGGGCTTTCCTTTGTATGTGATTTGTTTCTTTTCTCTCACTGCTTGTAGAATTTTCTTCTTCTGTTGGATTTCTGGAATCCTAACTATTATATGCCTATGTGTAGATTTTTTTTGATTAAGGCTAGCTGGAGTCCTATATGCCTCACTTATCTGTATGTCAAGTTCTTTTCCCCTCCTTGGGAAGTTTTCTGCCATCACCTCTGTGAAGAGTTTTTTTATGTCATCTGCACTCTCTCCTCTTTCTTCATTGACTCCAATCAGTCTTATGTTATTCTTCTTTACATCGTCTAGCAGCTGCTGGATTGATTTCTCATGTTCCCTCACAATTTTAAAGCAATTTTTCTTTTTAGGAGAGGAATGTTTAGTGAGACCACCATTCAAATCTCCAAATGTATTGCCTATTGTTGAGCTGCCCACCTCCCGAATCTACAGTGAAATTTATCCATTTACCATCCATTTATAAATATGTATTAAGCACCAACCACATTCCATGCTGTTCAAGTTATTGGGGATATGATAAAGACACAGAAAAATGAGAGGGCCACCTTCCCACACCCTCCAGCACTCCTGCTGGAGGCTGGGAGCCTATCCCGCCCTCATCCACGCTACTACTGCAGACTCTGAGGGTCCTGCTCTAAAACTGCTCTGCTCTCTGTTTCTACTTCTGCCTAAGCATCAGCCCCTTGGAAGCTCAGATGTACAGAAAGCAAAAACTAGGAACTTTAGGCGAAACTCTGCCCAAACAAGAGTTCAAGGGACCTGGCCGCCATCTTGGGATGGAGAGGGAAGGGTGAGAATAGAAAGGGAAGGAAAATAATGCCAAGGAGAAAACCACCCACTCACTATACTGTTTTCTTAACTTCATAGCCCCACCTGGGGTGGGGGGAATGAAGTAACAAAATAACCCTACAGATACAGAGGTCAGACTGAATGACCTGGTGCTTCATTAAACTTCTTCGTGAATGTATTCAGTTCAGGATTTAAACACAGTGAGGTGAAGGATCCTGAAAGTGATGAAGATGAAGTTGCTTTAGAGAGAAATATTTTTAATGAAGAATACAAGAGTCATTTGTTCTGGCTCAGCAATCCTTGTATTTGGTTAATGAATAAGTGAGAACCATTTCTCCCCCAGGGGAGTAAAAATGAAATTAATAGACACTGAAGAGAAAATAACTTTTCACGCAAAGTTATAAAATTATGTAATTATTTCATTTGATTTGAAAGATGATACATTGGGGCTGGGGATTTAGCTCAGTGGTTCCACCACCCACCTCTCAGGCACAAGGTCCTGAGTTCAATCCCTGGTACCATAAAAAAAGATAGATTGTACAGTGCTCAAAGGTTTTAAGATTTTTTTTCAATAAATGATAAAAGCTGGCTTTTATGTAAATGCTGGAAATGAACTTAATAAATGTTCTGAGGGGCCAAATGAACTTATATCAGAATAAACTAAAGGTTTATAAAGGATGATTTTTATGGTACTATTTATTATCAGATCTTCACAAAGACATGTTTGTATATGATGCTAACTGCTATACTTTAGAATGCTGATCTCTTTATAAAGAGAGGAATATAAATTTATGATTATGTTCTATGTAAATTTCAGAATGAGAAAATGGAAATTTTACTTCACTTTAAAATGAAAATCAAGATCTTTATAGCTTTCACATTTTCTAATGATTGAGAAGTAATCTATTTATTCTCTTATTATAAAATGAGTCTTATGTGAAGTAGATCTGCAAAGCTGCCTACATAGGGTGAGTCTTTTCTTGTGATTTAGGCCATTGATGTACCTTCAATCTCTACCTAGGTTCTGAATAGGATTCATATAGTTAGCCAGTTCTCTGCAATTTTTAAGTATAAAAATGCATAGCATGGTTTTTGAAGGGATGTATCTTAGGGTATTGTTTCTAGAAAGCTTTGAGGACCAGTAAGTATTGATGTGAAAAATACAGAACTCTGAACATCAGTTTAACTTCTCCCCTACAGATATTTTTGCTGAGATTATGAAGATGATGGAAAGATTTAACTTTTTTAAATTTCAATTTTCTTTTAGAATTTTGTGGTCATGTATGTGTAACCTTCAAGATCAAGCTAGAATAGAAGTGTGGGGTATGTGTGTGCGTGTGTGTGTGTGTTGTGTGTGTGTGAGACAGACAGAAAGACAGAGACAGAGATAGAAATATTCAGTAATTGTATATTGTTTTGAAGTTGAAAAAACCACATTCAGCTTCCCAAGATTTATGGTTAATCTGTGATAATCAATAGATAATTGTATGTCAGACTTTGTTCTGCTAAATACAGAATTACTAGGAACAATAAACTCCTTTGGCTTTTAACCATTTTATTCTTACCTTTTCATATTTTGATGCAAGAATGTTCCCATCATGCATCTATATTGTAAAATACATTGACATTATTTTTTCCTGCAGTGCGCACACCCCAAATTTACCTCATGTATACCAACAGTGTCTCAGAGCGACTGGCCAAACTCAAGTTGATTTTCCAGGCCTCCCTGTTAGATGTAAAGCTCATAAAGAAAACAAGAATTGTTTTATCCATCCATTTGTCTGTCCATCTCACCTGCTATTTGCCAGTCACTCTTTAGGCATAGGTACTTGAAAGCATTGGTGAACATTTTGGTATAAAAATCCAATTTATGGAAAATAAAACCATTTACCGCTAATATCTTGTGCAGTTCAAAGTGAAAACAACCTGATTGCTTTCTAAGAAACAGACATTTCTATGCGGAAGCATAATGTAAAAGGATATTTATTTGAACTCAGGACCTTGTGCCTGAGAGGTGGGCGGTGGAACCACTGAGCTAAATCCCCAGCCCCAATGTATCATCTTTCAAATCAAATGAAATAATTACATAATTTTATAACTTTGCATGAAAAGTTATTTTCTCTTCAGTGTCTATTAATTTGATTTTTACTCTCCTGGGGGGAGAAATGGTTCTCGCTTATTCATTAACCAAATACAAGGATTGCCGAGCCAGAACAAATGACTCTTGTATTCTTCATTAAAAATATTTCTCTCAAAAGTAGCTTCATCTTCTTCACTTTCAGGATCCTTCACCTCACTGTGTTTAAATCCTGAACTGAATGCATTCACGAAGAAGTTTAATGAAGCACCAGGTCATTCAGTCTGACCTCTGTATCTGTAGGATTATTTTGTTACTTCATTCCTCCCACCCCAGGCGGGGCTATGAAGTTAAGAAAACAGTATAGTGAGGAATGCAGATGACTATTAAAATTATTCATAAGAAAATTGCTACAAGGCTAGGGATGTAGCTCAGTGATAGGGCACTTGCCTAGCATGTAGCAGACCCTCGGTTTGAGTCTCCATACCCAAAAAGATAAATAAATACAATTAGTACAGAAATGCAACACCCCAAAACTGAAAGTACAAAAAAATCCCATGTTTCTTTACACAAGGCTCTTCACATCTAAACCCCTCAAATCTAACACTGACACTTAATTATTTGATATTAAGAGAGGAGTTTCACCATCCAGAATTAGAGCTCTGGTAATGAAACAAGAGTGTAATGACTTCCCCATTGCTAAACCTGGAATTTGGGTAAATGTTTTGATTATGATAAAATTCTTAGTGAAAATTCTAGAACACAAATAAAACAGTCTAAGAAGAGCTAAGCTTGATTGATCAAAATGCTTAGAAACAGGGGTTCACTTGTGAGACATGGCCCGTTATCAATGACTCCAACATCTTTTTGGGGACTAAGTTCCTGATTCCAGCAAACCAGATCAATGTTAACTTCTTACATTTGGGCAGAGGAATGGTATTTTGCTTTCTTAAAGGTTTTTCTTTTATTATAATTAGTCAAGGCATCTAAAATATTATAATACTTGAAAATTTACCAAATAGCATACTAAATATACAAAATGTGTAATTCAGCTACAGGGTTCTTCAAAAACCCCAATATTATGTGGCTCAGTTTCACAAAATTAAACTCCCATTTCACTGTCTCTTCTATTTTCAAGATTATTTTTTACAGTGTCTCTTCCAGGACATCATTTTATCGTTATTTTTTAAACCTCGGCATTGAAGGTTTCTGCTTTTCTTATCCCCATCCCAGATGTTACAACAGTTTCTCCTCTCATGGTGAATTTAAAATTGGAGTGAAACTTACTTTCTTGTATTGCATTAAGAATCTCTGAAAAGTCCACATCACTCCTTGGGCCGTCAGGGAGTATTTGCATATCCAGCTGGTAGCCTTGCAAATCCACACCTCCTTCTGGAGAAATGAAAGATATTCACGGAGTTTGGATCGGGTATCAGAGAGCCCAGTGCTCGGGCCCAAGGAGAAGCAATGTGAAAATCCAAAGGAACAGCTAGTTTATCCTCCTACTTGGATAAACGACTTGAAAAAAAAAAGAAAGCAACAACAGCAGCAAAACAAAACAATAACCAACAAAGAAGACGAGGAACAAACACATTCCATTTGTTCCTTATGGAACAAAAAATGCTCAATTCAATTTCCAATGCAAAAATAAACCAACTAATTTTTTTACAATAAGACATACTTCATAGTGTTTACTGAACATTTCCTGGCTGAACAAGATAACATGTTAACTTCCACTCAAGGACATTTAAAATTCTTTTCAGCTGCGTGAGGATAAAAAGTGACATTCAACACAAATGCATCATACTACCATTTTCTTCCAAATTATAATAATTCATTCTTTAGGAAGGACTTTAATGTTCTTGATAATACAGTATCAATATTTTTCCCTCACATTTGGACCTCCCTGTTACATCTTTTATTTTTCAATTATACCAGAATCTTGTTATTTGTTCTATGAAATAATTACACCCCATGCAGTAGGTTTGTGTGATGATTTGGGTGTGTTCTCAACAAAGAAGGTCTCAATACTCGGGGAGGCAGAGGCAGGACGGCTGCAAGTATGAGCCCAGCCTGAGCAATTTGGTGACTCAGTGAGACCCTGCCCCATAGTACAGAGAGCTGGAGACGTAGTGTGGAGCAAATGTCCTGGTTTCAATCCTCAGTACTGGGGAGAAAAGGTTTTCTGCTGCTCCGTATACTTACAGAACATTCAAGGAAGTCAAAGAACCAAACTATCGAGAAGTAGCTTTATCATTAACAGTCACACACTTTCTCAGTGGTTCTTAGTAAGAACGTGTCCAATTTGAGGAGTTGGCAAAAGCAAAAAGCCAATGCTAAAATAGATACTGATGTGGCCTGATGAATAAAATGGGGCATGCCCTAGCTACAGGAATCTTCATAGAAATGATCCCTTTCTGAGCTCAAAAAGTATACTTAATCTTACTGGTTACATTCCTAAAATTCAGGAAGAAGACACAATCACTGCTTCAGATGGATACTCATTCTAGGAGGAAAATGCTCACAATTAATAGAGTGGAAGGTGAGCTTCAGGTGGGCAGGGACTTAGCACCTGGAACAGTGCCTGGCACACAGGACGCCCTCAGAAAACATGGGCCGGATGAATGAAAGAGGCCCTGCAGTAATCATGAAACAAATACCCAGGGCTACAAGCAAAGCTCTGAGCTCAGATTCTAGAGTCACAGAGACCAGCATCAGAACTCTTTAGGTCACCCTGAAACTCTCTAAATCTTAGTTTCCTTGTCTATAAAATAGGAATGATAATTACAGACTCACAAAGCATACATGAGGATTAAATGAAATAATGCACAAAAAAGCTCTTAGCTGTCAGAGTCCATTCTCAATAAATGGAAGCAACTGTATTATTATCTCCATCCATGACAGCCATTACAGCAGCACTGGCATTCATGGAGAGAAAATCCTGCTACTGAACACAGCCACTGTCAAAAACCACTGTTGAAAGCCAGTCCCCAGGGACCTTAGCATGCAGACACAGTGGTGAGCTTTGACAAACTGCTCTGCAGTTACCTGGAGGACAGCTTCTCAGACAGGACATGCAAAGATACCTCCCTTCGGGCCTCAATTAAAACAGGTTGATTGTCTTTCTTCCCATGGACAGACGCTTGAAAGAGCTAGAGCAAGGTCCTCACATGTTTCAATGTCTTTGCTGGCTGGGCAGTCACTGCATCCTGTTCAGTGGTCAGAGCTCACAGTGGCAACAAGGAAATAATAAGACTATTCAGCGCTGCCCTTCTGCCGGGCTCTGTGCTGTGTCTTTTATCTTCTCCATCTTTAACCTTGGAAAGGAGGGGCATTGGGATGGAGCAACATGTTCCAAGTCACACAGACCCTGAGGTACACAGAGGCTGCGGCTTCATGCTCTTACCAATTAGGCTTTAATACCACCCGTGTCGAAGCTCTCACAAATGCACACTACTGAAAATAAGAGATTGGATTTACAGAATAAATGTAATAGCACCCCATAGAATAACCCCACAGTCTAATCCTTCAGATCAAGACAAATCCACTGCATGACTAACAAAACAGTGACTCCCTAGAATGCACTAATACCCAGAAGTTCAAGTTATTTATTCCTTGTCACTTTCAGGAGCTCATAAATCCATGCCAGAAGTAGGTATGACTGCTAAATAACTACAGTTTTTAATAATTACAATTTTATGAAGTTTTAATATTTTTTTAAACCATGGGTCAGTATAGAAGCATAAGAAGACACAAAAGAAACAACATAAAGGAGGCATATAGACCATTACATTCTACATTTAAAGAATATTTAGGGACACAAGCAAATGAGAAAATTATACAGGCATTCAATACTATAGAAAAAGGGATGATACTTATAGTGTCACAACCTTATAGTTTAGGTATAGGTATGCCCTAAGCATATTTAAAAAAAAACTAGACTAGAAAAACAGTCAGGAAGAAAATATTCCAAATGGGTACAGAAGTTATTACCTGCTGTGAAATTATGGGTAGTTTTTGTCTTGTTTTATCCTTTATCTTTTCTATATTTTTCACAAAAGCATAAAGCATTTTTATAACTTAAAAGACATTAAAAAATTCAGACTGAAACAATGAAATATAATAGTAATTAGAGTTCAGAATTCAAGATCTAAAAGGCTACAAATACTACACCATATATATTAAATATCCAATTTAATGCAAGTCTTAAACTGTGTAAATCAAACAGCTCCAAACTGTAGGATGTCACATCCTTTTCACGATAAACATAAAGACTACATTTGGAATCTCCAATATATAAAGCATTTCTGACCCTCTGCTCTAGAATACAGAATCCACTTTCATAAAGAGAATGTCAGGGCTGGAACTTCTAGCGGTAAGCCATTCTTTAAATCCTGGAGTGACAAAGTACGGGGTGTGGTAAAACAAGAACTTTCCTAACTGGAGGTGATCAGTGTGGGAGGACATCTTCAGAGGAATCCCTGAGACGACAATCAACACTGCCTAAGTCAAAGGAACTCGGTGACTTCTGTACATGGAATGTGACATGTCTACTTTGTATTTTTTATATTTATTTATCATTAGGCATATAGTTGTGATATCATTTCTAAAATATTAAGAATCCAAGTTCTTCCCCATAGTCAAAGATATCTCTAACACTTGGGAGGCAGAAGTCTGAGGCAGGACGATTGGTGCAAATTCAAGGCCAGCCTGAACTACATAGGGAGACCTTGTCTCAAAAAACAAAAACAAGGGCTGTGGATTTAGCTCAGGGGTTCCACCGCCTGTCTCGCAAGCGCAAGGTCCCAAGTTCGATCCCCGATACCAAATGCCTCCCCCAACCAAAATTAGAACAAAACAAACAAAATACCACAAAGCTATAAAGCAGTAGAGGAGAGGTTGAAGATGTCACAGTTTCAGAGTGGTACTCTTTAAATTATGACCTCAAAAAGTCCTAGTAAGTAACATGCAACAAAGTGCAACACCAAGGAAACTAAACAAAAATGTTGCATAAGAAGGAAGCTAAAAAGATTCCTCAAACATGTGAAAAACATACCGAACAATTTTTAAAAATTAAAATTGCTATACAATCCATCTGACCTCCCAAATCAGCTTTAGCTTTTCTCATGCGTGATGAATCGGAGTGGTTATACTGAACTCTTCAGGGCAATTTTGTGGGGTGAGCAATGTTTAAAATAAAGCCAACTTTGATAATGGCATTTACATTTAATAAAAGGTCTTCAGTAGGCAAATAATAGTTTAAAATTCATTTTAGACTTTTATCTAACTTGGATTTTAGCTAAGCACAAGAGGAACAACAACAAAGAGCTCTAAATATGAGTTTCTCAATTAGCAAATATACCAGCGTCTCTCCCATTTCATCTCTGTAAAGACCCACCTCCAATTCTCTGCTTCAGGAAGATCCTAATAAGTAAATGCCACTTTTCAGTCCACTGAGCCCACAGCTACTTATGTTTTATCCTTTCCTATATATGCTTCCCATTTTTAAAAGGCAGGTGAAGCATTTACCAGAGTATGGAGCAGACAGGGACAGCAGGAGACCCTAATTCTCCCCACCTAGGTCGTGTCCTCATTGCTTGCACCCTCACCTATGGGAGCACATTGCAAGCTAGGAGCAAATCGCATCCATCTTTGGTCTCCTACCAAACCTAGAACAAGACTTTGAATATAGTCATTGCTCACTTAATGCTTTTTTACTGTAATTTCACATTATAATAATAGATACAGACTACAAAAATGCTCCAGTTTTTCTTCCTAATCTACTATTTAAAGCATCTCAAGATGCCTGTGAAAAACATATGCTAGATCATGTTTTTCATAAAGTCTTTAAAAATTTTTATCAAATAATAAATAAAATCTCAAAGTACCAAAGGGCTTACAGTGAACCCAACAGCTGCCCCTTTTACAATCCCAGTTTTTTCCCCAGAATGACCATTTTAAAATTTCTGTTGGATACTTACCCAGGAAATCAATATGCTTAGCTATTCTACTAGATTGCCTTTATTTAATAACTTTAAAACATTATTTACAATTCCTTTCTTCTTCAATAAAATATAGACAGATCTTATATTTGCAAATTAACACAAAATGGTATAAAATAGATTTTCACATCTGGATTTGAATTCCACTTTTATATGACTTTGAGCCATTAAATAATATGCCTCATTTATAAAATAGAATGAAATTGTTGGAGGCTTTAAAAAGACTTATATATGTAAATAATTTGGCCCATTGTATTATATCATGGTGGTTCACTAAAACAATTTTATGACATATTCCTTCTCGAAAAATGAGGGCCTGTAGTAAATAAATGAGGGCCTACAGTAAATAAAAACAATTTGATTAAAAAAAAATAAATCCTGTATGTTTGGGCTTAGACTATTTTCTGAGGAAAATCTGACAAATTAAATGTTGCCTTGCCAAGTGGCAGAAAAGACACAGAATACATAAAGCGGGGGAAAGAAGACAAATGATATTTTCTGTGCTTTCCACATACTGAATAGCTCTAAGCATTTGCCTACATTCTATTTGCATTCTACAAATAAAAAACGGTAGTTCCTCTCCCGAGAGGCCTGTTTCATCTGAATCCTCACAAGTAGCATTTTTTACAAAAGGGGTAGCAGGATTTCAAAACTTGAGCTCAATATCTAAAATAAATCCACATGTGTAGTATTTTTTAACTTAATAGGCTGCAAAGACACTGATTTTTAAACTGGGGTTTTGTTTTGATCTCCTTATGGGTGAACCCAATATTCCTGTGATTGTGTAAGGATAAGAAGTCTATTCTGAAGGGAGAAAAGGGCATTTTACTGTTAACGACTCCTCCTGCACCAGCCAGTGCTGAATAAGGACATACAGGTACCAATTCTCCAGCACGAATGTGATTGTTACATGCTGCAAAAACAGAATAGTAAAAAAGAACTAGAATAAAATAAATTCTGACTTAAATTTTTAAAAAATCTTTGAAGAGAAAGAAAATGAATGTTTCTGGAGGATCTGAAACTGGAAACCTTAGACTTACACATGGGACACTGCATGGTTCTGGAAAGACTTTCCAACCTCCTGTTTCTTGATTTCATTTACAGAGCTCACCAGCGTCCACTTAGTGTGCCCTAAGCCAGAAAGGCTTCACAATAGAGGTGGCTTAGGTGCTGTTGGAAAAGACATGGAAATCATGCTCTTTCACGTGCTCAGTGCTGTGTAACTATTATTACGAACAGAGAGATGACATGCGGTCATTCTTGTGCAGAATCAAGCTTGGCTTACAATAGCAAGAATAAACAGATTGACTCGCCCACACTCCCCACACTAAGGCTAAAGCTATTCACTCAGATGATTCACACTAGGTGGTCCTAACAACCCAGCCTTGGACTGGGTCCTGACTGGAGAACCACATTTGGCAAACAGCAGGTAGATTTTTCTCAGGTCTAAAATAGAAATAATAATTCTACTGCTTCAGGCAATAATGGCTGACCTTCAACAAAACTGCTTCTACGCTTCCCAGGACTGACAAGATGCTAATCTGCCGGGTTGTAATACCTCCGTGGCCTAAAAGCTACAGGTAGCACCAGGGACTGGGACTCCTGCAGATGGGGCTCCTTGGTGCCTCACAGTCTCATGGGTGCTGAGGTCTATGGCTATGAGGACAAAGATTTTCACAGAAGAGGGGAAGAAAGAAACTTAAGATTAGGAGGGGTTATGGAGCAGAAAGTCTAAGATTTTCAACTGTGCTGCAATGTTGTTGACTTTTCTTAGGGGGATAATATATTTTTATTAGTGTATGTTTGCAATGTATCACAGTTACATTTGTTTGGGGGACTGGTATAGCATACCTGGATCATTTCCGCTCCTTTATACCCCCCTGCCACCTCCTCCTCATTCCCTTCTCCATCTTGAACAAGTCTGCCTTTTGTTTCCTATCATTTCTCCTTTGCTTAACTCTTTTATTTACTTATGTTCTAGGTTTCACATAAAAGAGAAGCCATACAATATTTAACTTTCTGTAACTCTCTTAACTGGACTGTTAAGTCCTGGTATACACAAGGGCTGGAGGTGAATGTAAGAGGAAGATGACCCTTGGAGGATTATAACCTCCCGAAAACCAGGACTCTGCCCACCTGCTGCTCAGGGCTGGGTCAAGAAAGCACAGTAGATGCGCACCGTTAACTGCCTGCCTGCCATGGCTAAGGACTTTTGCTTTTAAATTCCAACTCTACTCATTACACTCGTGTGCCCTTGAGCCAAATGCTTAAATCTCTCCAAGATTCTGCTTCTTTCCAGGCTAGCTTTTGGCTGTGAACACTATGCAGCCTGTATCAGCCTTGAGGTCACCATTCTCCTGCTGGCCTCCTGTGTGCTGGGATCACAGGTATGCCCAAGCTTCTTAAACATAACAGTATTTGAAACAGCCTCCATGTGGCAGTTAATCCTAATTGTCAATGTGACAGGACTGAGACTCTTGGAGAGGTGGCTGGATCAAGGGGGTGCTGTACTCATCGGTGGATTAACCACTCATGTGCCTGGCTGAGTGCCCTGTTAGCAGGCGGGGCCCTGCTGGAGGGGGTGGCTCAGTGCGCATGTGCCTTTCGCGGTGTATCTGTCCCTGGTGTTCTTTCCCTGGCTCTGCTTCCGGCCGCCATGAAGCTCTGTTCCATCACTCCCTTCCGATGTTTCTGCCTTGGCACCAGCTGAGCACGGACTGAAACTGGGAGCCAAATAAACCACTTCCTCCTCTAAGTCGTGCAGCGCATGTTGTACCAGCCACAGCAAAGCTGACTTATGCACTCACATAGAAGAAGCAGTTTTAAATTCCACAAAACATACTTTTCTTTTCAGTACCGGGAATTGAACACAGGGCTGCACACCGAGCAACATCCCCTGCCTGCTTTAAATATTTTTATTATTTTTATTTTTTAATTTGAGAGAAGGTCTCACTAAATTGCCCAAGCTGGGCTTGAACTTATGATGCTCCTGCCTCAGCCTCCCAGAGTTCTGGGATTACAGGTGTGGCCACCACACCAGCCTCATTTCACTTTTTTAGTGGATGCCTTATGGCTTTTCTTCACTCATTTTGTGTGCTCAAATGGTTGTGAAAAGGCTCTTCAGAAAATTCATTCTGAATGTATCACACAGGACAAAATATGTGTGTGTGCCCCCTTGGCAAAGGAAAGAAAAAATGCAAATAAGGGAAAAATTTAGTATGTATTTTTAGAAAGCAATTTTATTACTCAGCAAATGATAGCAAGGGAACCAATACCAATTGCCCACATTTACCAAGGCCTCAAATAGCTTGTTTCCCTAAGTGCCTCTCTATTTACTAAACTCATATCACACATCTAAAATAATCCACTTAAGAAGGAAAAGATTCAAATAAAGGATGATTAGTGTTATTTCTAAACCACACTATTGTTTTGAAAGACACCACCTTTACCTCCCATACAAAGAGAAATAAAACTGAAGTCCAGTTTAGTCCCTTACAGTCTTTCTTCCATACAATTTCAAAGTTGTGTGGAAGACCTTCTCTTCCAGCCACACCAAAAATCCATCTCATAAACAGGAAAACAAATAGATAATTTCACCTGAGCTTCAAATTTATTCAAGCAGAGCAGCCTTAGGTTCAGTGGACAAGTTACAACTACACTGCTCAATAAAATGTCTGTTTTCAGAAAAGGAGATGAGAAAAACACCAACATTTCAGTCAACTTATCCTTATCCTCAAGAAAAACAAGTTGGTTTCGAGCAACGAGCGAGCAGATGGGTGAGGACTTCAGCCACTTAGAGCTGCTGCATGGAGCTGTTGGGTGGAGCTCCACCTCCAAGCGACAAGGGGAGCTGAGAGGGCGCCAACAGCACCACCCCAACCATCCCCCCCGCCCCCGGCCTCCTGGCTGTGCTGCTACCTGGTTCCACACTGCAGAGGCACAGGGGGTCATAAAGGACATTGTCCTGAGCTCCAGAAGATGGAGCAGAAGTGAACAACAGAAAGAGGGCCTCTCTCAGGCTCCTTGATGAAAACTGAAGCCCACTGGAAAAGTGAAGAGAATCTCTGCAATAAAGGCACACCAGACCACTGTGCTAGGTAAGTTGGAGTGATCATCACCTCCCATTGGAATCTGGACTATCTCCAGGGGAAGGGCAGCTGGAACCTGCAGTAGAGCCTTGCAGAGTTCAATCCTGCAGGAGGACAGGAAACTCACCTTGGGACTTGCAGCCAGAATTCAGCCTGAATCTCATGGGTCTGTGACTGGCTTGCTGAGACTCACTGACTTATATCTGCACACTGTTGCCCATGTTGTCTATTGTGACACCAGAGACATACCCTGAAGGAGGCCCTTCATTTTTATTCTTTATTTGTTATTCTCAAAATTATTATTTTTTTCTCTTATTTTTAATTTTTAATTTTTTTCTACTCTTCAAATTCTCTCTCTCTCTCTCTCTCCCTCCCTCCCTCCCCCTCCCTCCCTCCCTCTCTCTCTCTCTCTCTTTTTCTCTCTCTCTCTCCCACATTGTTCTTCTGCCTCTGTGTCCCTGTTCTGGCCCCAATTTGGATTTCTTCTTTCTTTTTCTTTTCTTCTCTTTTTCCTTCTCTCAATTGTCATTTGTTTTAAAGGAAAGTAAACGCAGTTTCTAGTCTCCCTATTAATGTTAGGTTGTTCTGTTCTCATCTTAGTTCCTTCATTCTGTCTTTTCCTCTTGTCTTCAACAGTTTCCTAGAGTTTGTGTGATCTTCCTCTGTCCTCACTGCTAACCTTTCCCTATCCTTCTACCTAACTATCCCTCCTTCCCCAACTTCTTCTAAGTCCCCATCCTGAAGGGTAAAGTTGCTATATTGAAGAGTTCATTCACTATAGACATATTTTGTGCTGGTCGTTGATTTTGATTTAATTCACACAGTTAAAGGTGATAGATTAGTAACTACCACAAATTGTTATTTTCTCAGCTATGCTTCATGCTATTGCATTGCTGATTGTATCACTTGGGGTAAGGTGTTGTGATTGATCTAATCAGTTGTCCTTCCTGGTATCATGAAAATGAGATAGCTTCAGAGTCATTAGACACCAAAATCTAAACACTAGCTATATCTGGAAGACACCTCTGAGAAGCAATCATTCTGTAAGGGTTCTAAATACAAGCAACAAAGACACTTTTACAAAAGCAATATCAAAGTATCAACCCAGGAATTAAAACAAGGACAGTACCGAAAACAAAAATAGAAATGAGAAGACATTTAAACAAGGCACAAACCCAGTCTTCCAGCCCACCAAATTCTGGGGGAAAGGAGGTGGAAAAGTCTGATAATCAACCACCTAGACACCCTGAACTGATAGCACAGGAAGTAACAAAACAGATGAATGAGACTCTAGAAAAATTCAAAACAGAAATAATCTCCCAGATAACTACAGAAATGGTGAACAGAATGAAAGACATAATTAGAGACTCTAGAATAGAAACAGACAAAAAAACAGATGAGTTCAAGACCATGATGGAAACCATGAATGCCCAACACAGGAAATAGAATCCACGAAACAGATTTGAACAGATATCCAGGAGATTAAAAACTCTATTGAAAGCATACACAGCAGACTGAGCCAATCTGAAGACAGAATACCAGATATAGAAGACAGGATGGCAGTCAGTGACCATGAAAAGAGAGATCGCTTAAAAACAGTAAGGGACCATGAGAAATCAATCCAACAGTTCCTAGATGTTGCAAAGAATAATATAAGAGTGATAGGAGTCCATGAAAAAGCAGGAGAAAGTACAAATGACATAAAAAAAAACTGTTCACAGAATTAATAACAGAAAACTTCCCAAACAGAGCAAAATAATTTGACATACAGATAAGTGAGGCATATAGGACTCCAACTAGCCTTGATCAAAAAAAAATCTACACATAGGCATATAATAGTTAAGATTCCAGAAACCCAACAGAAGAACAAAGTTCTACAAGCAGTTAGAGAAAAGAAACAAATCACCTACAAAGGAAAGCCCATCAGAATCATAGCAGATTTCTCAACACAAACCCTCAAATCAAGGAGAGCCTGGAGTGAAGTAGTTCAAGCCCTAAAAGAAAATAACTTCCAACCTAGACTGATGTATCCTGCAAAACTATCTTTCAAAATTGATGGGGAAATAAGATACTTCCATGACAAAGAACACCTGAGAAATTTTATGAATGCCAAACCAGCACTTCAAACAATTCTAAACAATATCCTAGAAAAAGACAACAAAGGTCAAACTCCATGAGGCCCAACAGAGCAAATTCATCAGGCAAGGAAAGAAGTTAAAGGGAGAGAGAGAAAAATAAAAAAGAACCAACCACAGGAAAATAACATGAAAATAAGTCATACATATCAGTTATAACCATCAATGTTAATGGCCTCATTTCACCAATCAAAAGAAATAGACTGGCAAAATGGATTAAAAAGCAAAATCCAACAATATGCTGTATACAAGAAATGCACCTACTTCAGAAAGAAACCCATAGACTGAAAGTAAAAGGATGGAAAACAGTTCTCCATGCGACAGGAACCTGGAAAAAAGCAGGGGTAACCATCTTATTTGCAGACAAAGTAAATTTCAAACCAAAACTAATTAAGAGAGACAAAGAAGGTCATTACATCCTTGTAAAGGGAACAATCCAAGAGGAAGAGATGACAATCATAAATATATTCGCACCAAAAACTAATGCCCCCAACTATACAAAACAAGTATTAGGGGACATGAAAAACCCTATAAGCACTAATACAATTATAGTGGGGGACCTCAATACCCCACTGTCACAAATAGACAGATCTAGACAAAAAATCAACAATGAAATACTAGAACTGATCCAAGCTTTTGAACAAATGGACTTAATAGATTTCTATAGAGTGTTCCATCCCACAAAATCAGAATATACATTCTTTTCAGCTATACATGGGTCATTCTCCAAAACAGACCATGTACTCGCTCATAAAACATGTTTAAGTACATGCAAAGGAATTGAAGTTATCCCGTGTATATTATCAGACCACAGAGCAATTAAACTGGAGATCAATAGCCTAAGAAACCAAGAACTTCAGAAACACATGGAAAGTGAATAACACTCTCCTAAACAACCAGTGGGTCACAGAAGAAATTAGAGAAGAAATTATACAGTTTTTACAAATAAATGATAATGCCAATATAACATATAGGAATCTATGGGACACAATGAAAGCAGTTTTACAAGGGAAATTCATAGCAGTGAATGCCCACACTAGGAAAATAGAGTGAGCTCAAATAAACAACCTAATGCTGAATGTTAAGCTCCTATAAAAAGAAGAGCAGGACAAACCTGAAGCTTGTACAAGGGAGGAAATTACAAAGATCAGAGCAGAAATCAATGCAGTGGAGACTAAAAGACTGATACAACAAATCAACTTCAAAGAGTTGGTTTTTTTAAAGAATAAATAAAATCAATAAATCCTTAGTCTGTCTACCTTATCAAAAAAAAGAAAGAAAAGGCTCAAATACATGCAATTAGGAATGAAAAAGCTGAAGTCACAACAGATCTAGGAGAAATCCAGAGGATCATCAATACCTACTTCAAGAACCTGTACTCTAATAAAATGGAAAACACAGAAGAAATGGACAGATTTCTAGATACATGTGAATTACCAAAGTTGAATGAAGAAGATATAAAAATTCTAAACACTACAATTACAATCAGTGAAATTGAAAATGTAATTAAAATCTACCAACAAAGAAAAGCCCAGGTCCTGATGGCTTCACGGCTGAATTCTACAAGACATTTAGAGAGGAATTACTGCCACTACTCTTTAAACTTTTCAATGAAATTGAAAGGGAAGCAATACTTTCAAATTCATTCCTGGAAGCAAGTATTACTTTGATTCCAAAACCAAGGAAAGACCCAACCAAGAAAGTTAACTACAGGCCAATCTCCCTAATGAACATAGATGCAAAAATCTTCAACAAGATACTGGCAAACAGAATACAGAGGGTCATCAAGAAGATCATACACTCTGACCAAGTTGGATTTATCCCAGGGATGTAAGGATGGTTCAACATATCCAAATCAATCAATGTAGTACACTATATTAACAGAGTCAAGGACAAAAACCACATGATCATCTCAATGGATGCAGAAAAAGAATTTGATAAAATTCAACACCCATTCATGATAAAAACCCTGCAGAAAATTGGAATAGATAGTCTTTATATCAACTTGATAAAGGCTATCTATGAAAAACCAACAGCCAACATCATACTAAATGGTCAAAAACTGAAAACCTTCATGCTAAAATCAGGAACAAAACAAGGATGTCCACTATCACGACTCTTGTTCAATATAGCTTTGGAAACATTAGCCACAGCAATTAGACAAAAGAAAGAAATAAAAGGAATAAAGTTTGGAAAGAAAGAAATTAAAGTGTCATTATTTGCTGATGATATGATACTCTACATAGAAGACCCAAAAAACTCTGCCAAAAGACTCTGAGACTGAAATGACAGATTTAGTAGAGTAGCTGGATATAGGGACAACACTCAAAAATCAATAGTCTTCTTGTACACAAATAACAGACTCACTGAAAGAGAAATTAGGGAAACAATCCTTTTCACAACAGCATCCTCCAAAATGAAATATTTAGGAATCTAATGAAGGAAGCAAAAGACTGCTACATTGTGAACTACAGCACTCTGAAAAAAGAGATCAAAGAGGATATAAGAAAATGGAAAGACTTCCCCTGTTCTTGAGTAGGAAGTATCAATATAGTGAAAATGGCCATACTTCCAAAGCTGCTATACAGATTCAATGCAATCCTGATTGAAATCCCAACAGCATATTTCACACAACTAGAGAAAACAATCCAAAAGTTCATCTGGAACCAGAAGAGACCTAGAATAGCAAAAGCAATTCTAGGCAACAGACAACAGAGTCATGGCAGGGGTTATCACAATTCCCAACTTGAAACTATACTACAAAGCTACTGTGATAAAAAAAAAAACCTGCACTGGGCCGGGGATTTAGCTCAGTGGTTCTGCTACCTGCCTTGCAAGTACAAGGGCCTGAGTTCGATCCCTGGTACCAAAAAAAAAAAAAACAAAAAAAACCACACAGCATGGTACTGGCAAAGAAACAGACCTGAGGACCAGTGGAACAGATTAGAAGATGCAAAAACAACTCCAGACATACTCAGCTACCTCATCTTTGACAAAGGAGCCAACCATCCTCACTGGAGGAAAGATATCCTCTTTAATAAATGGTGCTGGAAAAACTGGATTTCAACTTGCCAAAGATTAAAACTAGACCCCTATCTTTTACCTCGCACTAAACTAAAATCGAAGTGTATTAAAGATCTAAATATTAAAACAGAAACACTAAACTTGCTGGAAGACAAGTTAGGTAGACCTCTCGAAGACACTGGCATAAGAAAGGACTTTATGAACAAATCCTCAGTAGCACAGGAACCAGCACAAAAAATCAACAACTGGAATCTCATCTTATTAAAAAGCTTCTGCACAGCAGGAAAAACCACCAACAGAACTAAGAGACAACCTACAATATGGGAAAAAAATTTTACAGCTGTTCCTCAGACAAAGGTCTACTATCTAGAATATATAAAGAACTCAAAAAAATCAGACCCCCCCAAATATAAAGACCCAATTCAAAAATGGGCATCTGAAATGAACAGACATTTCTCAGACAGAGAAGTAAAAGCAGCAAATAAATATATGAAAAAATGTTCAGCATCACTGGTCATTTGAGATGCAGATGAAAACAACACTGAGATTCCACTTTACCCAGAAAGAATGGCTGCTATTCAACCAATAACAAGTGCTGGCGGGATTGTGGGGAGAAAGGAACCCTTCTCCATTGTTGACAGGAGTGTAGACTGGTGGAACCACTGTGGAAATCAGTATGGAGATACCTCATACAACTAGGATTGGAAGTCCCATTTGACCCAGCTATTCCTCTCCTGGGTATCCTCCCAAAAGAATTAAAAGAATCATACCACAGTGATATATGCGCACCCAGGTTTATAGCAGCACAGTTTGTAATAGCTAAAACTTTGAAACAGCCCAATTGCCCATCAACTGGAAACTGGATAAGGAAGATGTGGTTGTTTTTATAAAATAGAGAACTACTCAGCCATAAAGAATGAGAAACTAGAGAAATTTATAGCTAAATGGATCCACATGAGGCCATACTCAAGTGAAATAAATAGGACACACATGTGTAAATACTGAATAGTTTCTCTGGTGTGAAAAACTAAAAGTGTAAATAAGAATCAAAATGTATAATTGATATTGTGAAATAGGAAGAAAATGTTTAAAGGAATAGGGGAAGTGGGAGGGGAAGGGGAAAGGAAATAAGGGAAAAGAAAAAATATGAGAAAAGGAAAAACATGGAAACAAAGTCTTTTTAAATAGGGAAGGGTGGAAAGGGTGAAGGGAGGGCAGGGGAATGGGGAAAAAATAAGAACCAAGATCCATCATGTAAAGGTACAAGATCCCAATGATGAATGTAACTGTATTGTATACCTAAAATGTACCAATAAACTATATGGAAAAAAAAAAAAGAAAAACAAGTTGGTGCACTGGAAAAAAAAGTAAGAAATTAAAGATGTAAGTTCCAGCTGCAGTTCATCAATGATTAATTTTGCACTTTTAGGCAAGTAATTTCATCTTCTCAACCAAAGTAAAATAAGAGTATTTCTACTTCACCAGCCATTGAGAAAATTAAATGAAATGCAGGAGCAACATTTGTGGAAGCTCCTTGGAAGGAACAGAATAGCATCTCCTTGTAAGATACTGGTATCATGACACTCACTGTTCTAAAAACTGGCCATGCATCTACCTTTTCCTTATTTCTTTTCTTTTCTAGATAAAAAGCATGTTGTAAGGTACTTACTGAGTTGAAAATGTTCCTAATTTGAGATCAGGCCTTGACATTATTTCCTGAGAGTAATCTTTGAAACTCAGGAAAATAGGAATAAAATTTATAATATCAAAACCAGAAAAAGGGAGTATGAATCATCAAAAGCCCAGTGCAGGGTAGAACAATAAGAGAAACTAGAAAGTGAAAAATCACTTATATAGAATGAAATACGAATAACCCATTATGATCAATAGACTCTAACCGGTCCATTCTTAGTTTTGTTTTCTTTTGCCAAAGTTTGAACTACTACAGGTTTTTCATTTAATTTTTCCAAAACTTTGTTATGTTAACTTGCTGGAACTGTTGCAAAGTTGTTTGAAGGGAAAGGTACTTGCTCATTAAAGGAGAGAATTAGGCCACCTGAGCTGGAATCTTGCTTCAGTCTCTTCCTGGCTATTTCACCTTGGGCAAGTTACTTACCCTTCTCTGGGCTTAAGTTTCTACCTCCATAAAACAGAGATAATAGATATAATGGGAAATACATGAGAGAATGAAAGCAAATAACCTAACTACACTTGAGGTAGAAAATATACTAGAGTGCTTAATAAATTGCAGCTATACTTCTGTTGTTGTCAAGCTATGGATTTCATACCTATGCATTCAGACAGCATGACAGTCATTCTAGATCACTGGAAATAACAAAATCCTGAAGTTTCTCTCCCATGAAATCAATATGTGCCGGTATTCAAATGTCATATCTATGTAAGTGGAAAATAATCACGCATAAAGAGAAAAGGACCACTTAGGTTTTAAAAGTGAGATAAAAGACTTGTGCTAGAAATAACTTGGCAAAGTAATGAAACATATCAGCAAAATGTCATTTTACCAATTCTAAAAGAGAACAAAGGACATTTTCTGTGACTAATTACATTTCTCTAAGACTATCTGATGGGTCTATCAGATAAAGAAAAAGCAATAGAAGAAACATTTCAGAAAGCTTCAGATTCTACTTTGTAGGGCATAGTCATTAAGCCGGGAAAATTTAATATACCCACTAAACTTTATAGTTTCAAGCTCAAAAAAACTAAAATCGATGCTTCAGTTCACCCTGATCCTGACCCTTGAATTGAAGTCACAAACCTAGTGCTATTTAATAGTTTTATTAGTGGCCTATAAAGGGGAATAGAAAATAATATTCACTAATTATGAATGAGAAAAGGATAAGGTCAGAATGAAATCGATATGCAACAGAAACATCCGAAAGAACTGGAAAGAAAAAGAAACCATAAATGCAAGATAAAAGTGAATGGTCCTTTGTCTCTACATTTTACTAGTTCAAGCACAAGTTAATTGGGAAGCTGCTCTATACTGTGGTGACCAAACAAGAAATGTTTCTGAGATTCCTGTGGTTTCAGACTTCTAAATTCTGTTTACAATGATGGGGACCAAAAAGTGACCACTGCCATTTACTACTGAGTACCTGGTGTGTACCAGGCACCTGCTGGGCATTACACATGAATTAATCTACTTAGTTGTCAAAAAATTCTATAAAAGGTTGCTACCTATAATACATAAAAACATAAACTGCTCAGCTAAATTGAATTTCAAATAAACAACATAATTTTTTTTATTATGGTCAAAAAGTACTTATTTACCTGAAATTCACATCTAATGGGAAGCCCTGTATTTCATCTGGCAACCCTAATAGTATGAGATAGGTATTAATAGCCTTATTTTATTGATGAGGAAAATGATATTGAAAGAAAGTAATTTATCCAAGGTCATATAGCTACCAGAGGATATATCTAGGTATCAAACCTAATAACAAAGCTTGAATCACAACCAGTATGAAAAGTTTTCTCTATTATTATGCCTTTCCTCCTATTGATATTCCCCAGACAGAATGCTCCAAACTTTATTTATATCTCTATTTCTCCCTCAATACTATTGGACTTCTAGCATAGCAGGTTAAATACATGCATCATGGCCATTTTCCCACAAACACTTCTCTTTCCTACTTCCTTTTGGAACTATGCCTCCCCCTCCTTGGGTGTAGCCCAGGTGGGAAGAGAAATTAAGGAGTCCACCTTCTCATTGTGAAGTTTTTGTCTTATTCTTTGTCTCATGATTCCCTAACCAACCAAGGAAAAGGTACATGGCCAATAGGACTGTCTCTCCCCAATCTTGAAAGCTTGAGCCATATGATGAGAAAAAAATGGCAAAAGTTCACTCATTCCAGAAATCCAAGTAGTTCACTTCTTGCTGGTTCTCTAGGTTTTCCATGTCCTTCACATTTAATTCCTTCCGTGGCTTGGATTAAATAACTGGTTTTTGTTGTTTATAACAAAGAACACTGACTATTGTCCTTCTTGGCCAGGAGCTCCCTAAGATCCATGTTCAATAGAGTTCTGTACCATTCCAGTTCCAATAAGGGCGTCCTCAAAATCAGTATGTTTCAGTTCATAGTAGGAACTCAGACATGTGTGTAAACTCAAAGAAGGGTAAACAAACTGAAACTCCTCAGACTGTGGGATAGAAGGTGGACAAGGGGCCCGGGATTTAGCTCAGTGGTCCTGGTGCCTGCCTCGCAATTGCAAGGTCCTGAGTTCGATCCCCGGTACCAAAAACAAAAAAGGTGGACAAGACTCTCAGGCACTTTCTTTTTGCGTCCAACCACCAGTCCGACAGGGCTTAGGGAGCACTTTGGGCACTGAGATGATTAACTTCATAAAGAGTAGATGGATGACATAATAAGCCTCAAGATGAGTAAAATTTCCATGTGCTTCTAAGATCTATGACTTGTTACAAATAAGAAATTCTCTTCTGTAACAGATGGAACTGAAGTAACATTCTACACTGCCAAAATAACATCACTTTTAAATATACTTTCAAAATGTTTCTAATAATTAACTTGTTGAATATAATTTTTCTTTATATTTTCAACCAGTAGTCAATGGATGTAGACTTTAAGAACAATAAAATAATGGGTAGATGAATGTAGCGATGTGTTTACCAGGTAAGGGCAGCAACTTGAGATTTGCTAAATTACTCCATGTTGATATTATAACTTTAGGAAAGAGGTTGACATTTATTTAATTTTTTATATTAATATCAGCACAGTATATCAATTAAAGGAAAGACATATGGCTTCTACCCTGCCTGGGTCAGACTGTAACAGAATATTCCAGTACTAATGGCAATAACAGAGCAGGACTGTTCTAAGAGGAGTGAGGGCAATATAGGAAAGAATCTGAATGCTTTATCATTCAAGGAAGCAATTAGGAAATGCTTCAGTTACAAAACAGCTCAGGATGAGTTTTCTAAACAAATGCAGGATCATACGCAGGTAAAATCAGATCTAATCTGCATAATCTCAGAATGCAAACACTTCTGTAGCAGCTAGAATAGACTGACAAATAATCACGTATTAAGAGCCTACTCTGAACAATGTGTAGGGTTAGGAGCAATAGAGGATATGAGAAATCGAGTGCAGTTCCTGCCTTCTGGAAGAGCTCTGAAACCTAAAACGGGCGGACTTTGATAAGGTCTCCAAGTTCTGTAGAAGCAAGAGGTGGTGAGACACCAATTCCCACCAGTGAGATCTAGAGAGGCGTCTTGGAAGAAGAAGAACTCGAACTACATTTTGAGGAACAAAAGAGCCAGAGAGAAATTGGTTACAGGAGTGTTTCAGAATGAGGGAGACACTCAAGCAATAGTAGAGAAATGGAAGAGTAAAAGCTTAATTGAGAACTTGTGAAAAGCTATGGATGGTGAAAGCAGAATACAGTAGGTAATGGGAATAGCCAAAGAGATAAGCTCAGCACAGTAGGGAGAAGTTAAATCATAGAAGACTTGAAAAACTAATCTGCCGAGGCACCTTTTTCTGGACAGAGGAGGGCAGGTATTACCACTCTTCTCGAGAGCAGGACGTTGGGGTGATCTGGAAAGTTGAAGAGAGCCGTTACAGGTGGTTGCACGACATCTAACTCCCCACGGAACCTCCAGAATCCTGCCTGTCATCAACCTCTTCTCAGATTGCATGTGATCTCATGAAGACCTGGATTTTCCCAGAGGCCGCTACCCCTCTATGAGTCTTACAGAGGGCGGATGACCAGAGGACCAGGAAGAGGAGCAGATATTTTCCCCGAGTCCCCAAACCACATTTAAACCATTCTCCCTCACTCTTCCCCAGACATTCTGGCCTGCGTCTCACTTGGTTTTACCCTTTTACTCTCTACTCTGCAGTTTTGCATTCAGCTGCTACCTCCGCAGGCCATGTCCCCTTATTTCTTGATGAGGTTACCTCGCCTCATCATTCTTCCCTACATCACTCAACTCCCGACCCTTTGGATTTAAAGTCATTCTTCAATGCCCACAGGAAGCTGGTCTGGACTTCCACCTGATACTGAATTCTGCAAACGCTGATGCCACTTGTATAAAATGATGTATTAGTTGCATGTAACCCACACACATGCTCTCATATACTTTGGACACAGTCTCTGTTATTTACTGCACTTAATACAATGTAAATGATTTGTAAGTTGTCACACCACATTGTTTAGGGGGAAATCACAAGAAAACAGTCTGTACACATATAGTACAGACCTAAAATTTTTTCCTAATAATTTCGATCTGCACTTGGCTGAATTCCAGAGAGAGAATGGAATTCATGTCTATGCAGGACCGACTATGTGTAGATGATCCTTTCCATATTCTGGCCTCTCAGTCCTTGGGAACTCTGAAGATCTTGTCTTCGAGCCTACTAGAGTCCCTTATTTCAAACTCTGGTCTAGACCTTGTCATTACCAGTATCAGCACCCCCAATACCTGTGACATGCATTCGGTTCTTGGAACACCTCCGTGTAGCTTTCCAGTTCTTCCTTCTATTCCTCTAACTCTAATGCTGTTTTGACTTCTCTCAGAGCTCCAGCCAATTGATCCCCCAACTGTTTACCACTCTTCACCCCCTTACTGTCTCCTTCATGCCTTTCTTTACCACGCTTAAATCAGGTAATCAACCCCTATGGGCACTCCCTTCCACATGCCTTTGATTTCTACTCACTCTGCCTATTTCTTGGCAAAACCACAGTCCTGATCAAATCTAAGTCTCCACCATTATGCCTTTACTTACGTCACTCAATAAAGTTTAGAAAATTCACAATCATGGTGAATTTTCCTTCTCCTCCTCTCCCTCCTGCTCTCCCTTCTCTTTCCTTCCACTTCCTCTTCTTCCTCTCCTCCTTCTCCTTCTCTTTCCTTCCCTCTCCCTCCCCCTGGCTCCTCTCTCATTCTCAGGGATGTATTCTTTCCCACACTGAAGATAAGAACTCCTTAGATCCTCATCACGCCTGCCCAAACCCAGCCGTGCACCACCCTGTGTCACAGGCGGTCTCCATGACCCTGTCAAGCTTGGCTCTCATCCACGCCTTGACATCCACCTCCCAGCTTCTGCTGTAGACCTGCTATTGTGAAAAGGCCCACTTTCCTGTTACTTCACTGGTTCATAGCAAAACTCAAAAAAAGCTGTCTATATCCCAAGCTTACAATTGCTACCCTCTCATTCTGTCTTCAGCCCACTTCAATCAGGGTTCCATCATCTCTATGCCTGACACTGCTCTCACTGGAATCGCCACTGACATCCTTGCACTAAAGTCAACGGCCAGTTCTCAGTTCTCACCACACTTGACTTTCAATATTTAGCCTAAATGATCACTCTTATTTCCCCGATATGTGCTTTTAACTTCTGAGACACAGAGCTTCTGGTTTTTCTTCATTCTTGCTAGCCATTTTCCCTTGGCCTCCTTTTCTGGTTTACGTCCTCTGTGACTTTTTACTACTAAACTGGGAAAGCTCAGGGCTCAGCCTTTCTGCCCCCTTCTCCACCTATACAGTGTCTCTTGGTGTCCCGATGAATATCAAAACCCATGATGTTCCCGTCCCTTCTATAAAATGGTATTTGCATATAACCTACTTAGATCCTCCGGTATACTTTAAATCATCTGTATATGACCCTAAATACCAAATCTAACCCAAATGTAAACAGTACAACATGTACAGAGTTGTTACACCATGTTGCTTAGGGAATGATGATAAGGAAAAAGTCTGTCTGTGTTCAGTGTAGATGAAGTATTTTTCCCAGTATTTTTGACACATAGTCGTGTTGGTTAAATCCAGGGATACAAAACCCACGGATTTAGAGGGCCAAGTGGACTTCCTCTTTTGACCATATCTTTCCATTCAATGGCTTTAGAGATCATGAATGTGTCAGCTGCCACTTGATAACCGACAACTTCCCAGACCAATCCCTCAAACTCCAGTCATGTTTATTCTGCCACTCACCAGATCTCACTGCTGTTCAGGGTTATCATATCCACCCCTGAAATTCTCACCTCAGTCCTACCTTTCTCTCAACCCAACCAAACCTGTTTCATGTGCAGCCTTCTCCATCTTAGTTGATACCAAGTCCACTTACTGTAGCCACAAACATCAGGGTCACCTCTAGGTCTTCTTTCTCTTACCCCACATTCAATCCACTGGGAAATTCTGTTGACCCAGCATTGAAATGCACCGAGAATAAAAATTCTCACTGGTACTTTTGTCACTCAAAGGTGCCCTCACTTCTTCGCTAGATTACTTTGGAACCTCCAGGTGACCTTCCCCCCTTTATTCTCTTCCCCTACAGTATATTCTCAACAACCAGCAAAGCGATTCTGTTAGAGTGCATTGGATGATAGCACCTTTCTGCTACAAACCTTGTAAGATCCCCATGTCGCAGAGTTTAGGGTTTTACCATGGCCCACAAGGTGCTGCCGCCTTGGTCTGTATGACCCCAGGGAGCTGCTTTTCCTCTCCCTCACTCCACTCTAGTTCCACAGCCTCCCATGCTTTAACCTGCCAGATTCAGTCCCACCACAAAGCCGGTCCCCTGACTGGGCCCCTGCCGGAACAGAGCTGCCCAGACACCCATGTGTCTCTCAGCAACCTCCAGTCCTCGATCGTCCATCTTACTGCCACCTACCTTGACTACTTTATCTGGAACTGTAACATGACTCTTTCTTTCCTTCCTTCCTTCCTTCCTTCCTTCCTTCCCACCTGATTTATCTACTTTTATTGTACACATAATACCCCTTCCTAAATACTATATGTTTTTATGTTACACATAGTTTATATATAACCGTATAAAATAATTACAACTATAATATAATTACATACAATATATAACGTGCCTTATCTATTATGTGGTTTATCTATTTTCTTTGTTGATTTATCTTCTCTCCTGGCTAGGACATGAACTTCCCAAGGGCAGGAACATTCTGTCTCCTTTGCTCACTAATGTGTCTCTGGCCCTCACAGAAGGAAAAGTAGGCAGAGCAATCAGAAATCTACTGTAATTGTCTAAAGCGCAGCTGCTGAGGGTTGAGTTGAGTCCCACCCCACCTCTTACTGGAAGTACAGAGCTGGGCAATCCACAGCCTGGCGGGCCCTGGAGACCTTTCAAAAGGCAGGTGAGCAGGCAGTTTCAAAATGTTAAAAGACAATGGAATCCTCCAAAGAACAGCATGATCACACGCTGGGAGACATGTCATGGCACCCCGCATTTAGAGAACTGAAAGTGTCAATCTGACTAGCTGTGACACCTGCTTGATGTGCTAGTTTGGCTCGGTTATCATCCCAGTGCATTGATTAGTCAGTCAACAAACAATAATCTAGTGTTGCTCCGAAAGCTTTCTCAGTTGTGACTGTCGTTCATCATCAATTGGCTTTAAGTAAAGGAGGTTGTCCTAAATCAGGCACATCCAACCCACCACCTGTGGGCTGCTTGCCTTTTTTCTTTTGCTTTTGTTTTTAATGTTATAATACAAATATTTAAAAAGAAAGGAAGCTTTTTGCTTATACACATTAACTGTAGTACGTATTTTATATGCAGCCCAAGGCGATTCCTCTCACTCAGTGCAGCCCAGGCGAGCCAGGGACAGGACTGATCCCATCTGGTGAAAGCCTGAAAAGCAGAGCTGAGGCCTGCGTGAAGGAGGGTTTCATGCCCGCTGTGGATGGGAACTTCCACTGTGCCAAGTCACAGCCTGCTCTGAGGATCTGGGACCTGCCCAGCCAGGCCCCAGGGCAGTGAAGCTGCCTTCTCACGATCGGTTCCTACCATTCTTCCTGGACTTCTGCTTTTCCGGCTGGACCCTAACTGATACACTAGAGCACTAGATACACTAAGGGTTAAGGCAGAAGGGAGCAAAACAAGGATGAGAGGGGTGTGGAGGGCAGAGCTTGTTTTTAACACCATCAAAGGCTTGAACTTGAGACTGTGGTCAGTAGGACAAGCAAGGTGAAGCAATCTGGGATAGAGGTGAGTCTTTTGGTTTGGTTATAAAGGATTTACTGGGACGAGGCCAGAGAAAGAGAGAGATGCTAGAAGCTGGGATACCAGGAGAGCTGCCCATGAGACAACTGAGAGGAGAACGCAGGCAGACTGCTTCCTTGGTTGCCGGAGAACCGCGTTCTGGCAAGGAGCGTGAGGTCTACCCTGGGCTGGTGCCTCTCCCACACTGTGACAAAGCAAGGGCCACCGAGGTCCTCAAGAACAGCCACAATGGGGAGGACGAGCCAGAAACTGAAGCATGCTGGCTGGAGATTGGCTGGGGAATGAGAAAGCAGAGCCAAAGGTAGATTATTCTTTCTGAAGTTTGGCTTGAAGGGGAGGAGGGAGAGTGGCTGAAGACAGAAAGGTGCAGTGTCACGTGAAGGACCTGAGCATGAGAGAAGCTTGAGCTCGTGCAGAGACTAGGTGCAAGGGGTCAGAGAGCTGAGAACAAGGCCACACATTACCCCCAGCAGGGTTCAAGAGAGTCGCGTATCCGGGGCTCCAGGGCCCAGAGGAAGGCTTGGTTAGGGATGGTGAGGGGCCCCATCTGCTGCGATCTGGGGAACCTGGAGAAGGGTGGAAGCCAACAGGGAGGCATTTGAAAATGGGGGCCAGGGACCCCCCAGTGACTCATGCCCAGGGGCCGGGGTGGTTACTGCAGAAGTGAGGAAATAAGACTAGCTCAGAGGGAGCAAAGGGGGTGAAGGGCAACAGGGGCCTTGGTTTCCAGGGGGCCGGGTTACCACCCGCCAGGAGTCAGAGAGGAATCAGGGTGGCAAGGGTCATTCTCGGTGGCTTCTCAATTCCCTTGCGACTCCACCGTCCTACAGAAACACTGCCTCGTTCACTGACCTTTCCTCAACCGCCACAACAATGCCTAGCATCCAGCAGGCACTCAGTAAATATTTATTGAGTGAATATCTGCACAAACGAACACTTAAATGAGCCTTGCTCCCAAACAAGCACATAGAGACTCTTAGCTGGAATGACCTGCTTTAATGTAGAATCCTTTAATGCTTTTAAGAGCTCACAAAAGCTTCTCCGAGGCCTTGAAATGGAACATGATGACTCCAGTCTCCTCCCCTGACCTCAGGAGGATGAGGGCAAGCTAATCCAGAAAATTTGAGCATCAGAGTGGACATTTTTAGATTGAACTTTTCCCCAGGGTAGCTTGCAGCAAATTATCAGGAAAATGGTGAAATGTCATTTTGTTTTACTGTACAATAATGTTTTCTGAACTGAGCAAGAGTTTATCACTCTGATTTTCATTTAGATTCTGCCATTCTAGGTGGAATATAGCTTTAACCTTCTCTGATACATCAATCTCCCTCTTCTTGCTGATGTTGGTGACATTTACCATCAACTGAAGTGAAGAGAGGGAGAAAAACAGGACTTCTAAAAAAAGTCAGCCTAAGTGGCATGGTTATATAATAAAACTACAATGTAGGCCGCGTCGGCTTGCTGTCAACACCAGGGCTTGCTGAGCTTCCCTAGGCCTTACCTGCGTGGAACACTTTGGTTTTTCCATTAGTGATTCCGGAAGAGCTTGCTTCCATTTTTACTGTCCTGCTGCCTGGCGGGAGTGAGGAGTGCCTGACCACAGGCACGTGGCGATGTGACCCTGGGTGGCTTGCCAGGCTTCGCCGTTGATGGATTTGCAAGCGCTTTTCAGCCCCATGAATAGATACACTTAAACCTGCAAAGAGAAACAGCCCGTTAAGAGTGAAGAAATAGCCCATTAGAGCAAATTTTGTTCTGGCAAGACTTCCAGAGAACATAGCAGCTATGTTTCCAATTCTTAAGGTATGGGGCCTGGGATTTAGCTCAGTGGTTCCTCCTCCTGCCTCACAACTGCAAGGACCCGAGTTCGATCCCCCGGTACCATAAAAAAAAAAAAAAAGTTTAATTCTTAAGGTATGTTAGCGACATCGGATTTTCACATAACTATTTACTGCACATCAGTTCATTCAAAAGTGAACAGTCTTAGTTATCACAACAAAACTTTCATGAACAAATATTTAATAAAGTCAAATATTAAACTTCCTATTGAAATTATTTCCAACATACAGGAAAAAGATGCATGTGTTTGGCATGCCATTGTCAGGGACTATAAGGCTTAAGAATTGTTACTGGGATACCTGGCATTTCAATAAAAATCAATAAACTTTCTCCTTGGGAGTCACTGATAGGTCAGAGTTGGCAACTGAGTTCACATTAACATTTCCGTTAACGTAGAATTATGTGCATTTTAAGAACTATTTTGTTCTAAAAAACAAATCAGTGCAAAATAACTCCAAACATACCAAAAGCAAAGACAGTAGCATAATGAGCCCCAGGTAGCCATTACCCAGCAGTAAGAACCCAGAATTTTCCAATCTTGCTTCATCCATTCCTTTGCGTTTGTTTTTGGTTTGTTTCTTTAGTGTTGGAGTTGAAAGCAAATACTAGACATCATGTTGAGCTCATGAAAAGCTATACTGATTGCACTGACTCAATCACATCAATACAGATTACAGACACTGCTGCATATCAACTGTACAAAAATTCTGAGTGCAAAAGATAGTTTTTAAAAAATGTATTGATCACTATCAGAGGTTGCTAAGATATCCATTCATTACTCAGAGAATTGATGAAGGGAAAGAAGCAAGCATTGCGCAGGGCTTTCCTTTACCGATCATATTTCAAAGTATCCCAGAGGCTGATGAGAGACAGTTCTTCACTACAGAAGAATCCCTGCTAATAAATGCTGATGGAAAAGAGAATTATAAAATCACTTTAGAAGTCCCAGTGAAATATGGAAAGTGACATATTTGTCCAAAGAATTTCTGCAACGGCAGAGTTGGAATTCAAACTCTTAGAAAAATCCAACTCTTGTCTTTAAAAAAATGCCAAGGAAAGATATTAGACTTACAATGCCAATAAGCCAGTGGGACTTGCGAGAAATCATGTTACCTGAAAGGGAGCAGCTGAGGTTCACCAAATTTCAGAAATTTTTATTAAGAAGAATCTGTTGAAAAGGAAGGCATAAAACCAGTGGTTTATGGATCATAATTACTTACAGCTCACAGTAAGAAGTTTACTAAAACCCCAGAAATGGGGGAAATAAAAAGCCTTCTCAGAAGCAAACTCAAAACCAGCAAACATGGGCCATACTACAGGTATGAAGACTCTCCTTAAATTCTGGAGGGGGGGAAACAAAAGAAAAATGACCAAGTCAATTTGTAAGTTCTAACAAATCTTAAGAAAGGATAATTCAAATCAGAATAAGGTTTTATCACACCAGGAAACATTAAGACAAACAAGGCAGTGTCCATCCAAGCAAAAGCCTTGAAGTTCAAGAATTCCAGTTGCACAGCAGCCCATCCTACTGTGTAACTTCACTCCCCTTTATCCCTAGCTGCCTTAATTCTGGCAGCATTTGCCAGACCCCTCAGGGCTAGGACGTGGCTTCCCGTTCAGGCAGAGAGCAGGCATGCCAGTGTCTTGACGACCAGCAGGCAGGGTACTGTGTAAGCTAAAGAACTGCGGTCCTGGGCTTCCACAGAGCCATCTGCTCCTGAAGTGCTTAGGATGCGTCTGTCACCATGATCTGGTTTCTGAGCTCACGCGGCTTCGAGCCTGAACCTCGTTCTTGGAAGGCTCCCCTGGGCTTGCCAGGCTGGCAGCGCTTGGCAGAGGGAGTGACAGGCTTCCCTGGCAGCGGATGCCTGCTCGGGTGCTGCTCAGGGGCCAGGCACATGGGAGCCTTCTGCTCCAGACGTGTCTCTGGGTGGGATCCGCACAACACCGTCAGCACGCCATCCCACCCTGCGGCCTTGTCATGCTCCACATTTCCTCTGAGGTCACACTGAATGTCTGCAGACCAAGCAGGACTCCAGAAAAATCCAGACAAACTTGAAGATGACAGATGAAAGGGATGGGTGAATCATTTTAAGTCAACATGAGGTGATACAGGTAGCCTCAGTCTGCCAATAGAAAACAGGCCATTCTCCCCCAAACGGAGGGGTTACTGGGCAAGGATTGTGACTCAGCGTGGCACTTTGAGCTCTTACATAACTCCTCTCAATGAAGGTCAAAATGACAAAAATGAGAATAAAAATTATGCTGTGGAAATAAATGGCACAGGTACTTGACGCTGTTCAATCCTGTTCGAAAAATATAACAAGGTCGAGCATTAGCAGCCATGGTTATGATGGATCAAATCAGTGATTTCCCACGATTCTTCATTCTCTGCCTCTGCCCACCTGTTTTAAAGCCACTGCTTCATTTTCCATGACTCTTATGCTTTTTACTCCCCTTTATGTCCCTAAATTCTCTGTCCTTCCTGTTCCCCAAAGTGGGGTACTGCTTTCCTATAGTGCTGTAACAGATGTCCGAAAAAGTAGTGGGTTAAAACAATGGGAATCACAATCTCATGGTTCTAGAGCCCAGAAGTCTGAGATCAAGGTGCGGGCGATGCCACCTTTCTCTGAGACACTTTGGGGAGAACAGGTAGGTCCCTTGCTTCCTTCGGCTTCTCGGGGGTGCTGGCCTCCTTGGGTTCCTTGCTTTTCAACCACCCCACTCTGATCTCTATTCTGTCACCTTCGACTCTGGGTTCTGTGTGTGGTCTCTGCTTCTCTCTTATGAGGACAGAGGTGATGACCTTTAGGAATGATCTGAGTAATCTCCTCACCTCAAAATTCTTAACTCATCCCATGTGCAGAGAGCCCTTTTCCAAGTCAGGTAACATTCATGAGTCCCGGGGTGTGGACACATGTTTTATCAGTCTACTGAGTGGGCCGTTCCTGGGTCTCCTCGATGGCCTCCTGCTCTCTCCTTTCTCTCCCTCCCTGGGGATCAGAGAGAGCCCCAAGTGGCCTTATCTCCAGTGTCGCCAGCTGTCCTCTCCTTGTGGTCAGCCCCTTGGGTGAGTCCTCCTGCTTTGCTGTCTCTTTTACTCAAGCTCGGTTTTCCTGATGGGTCTGAATGTTCTGAGAAGCTCAGTGACTTCATAAAAACATGGTGTTTCATATTTTTATTTTAAAAATCCACCAAAGCTCCAATTTCCTTTCAGACCCTCATATCTTCATGACTCAAATATCTTTCTGATTTTTAAATTCTGCGGTGGCCTTCTCTCTGGGCCACTTCCCAGGGGCACTCTTCCTGGAGGCACTGCATGGTAGAAATGTGGCTGAGGATCGGTGATTTGCTTTCATCTAAATGTCATCCCTGTGATTCAGAAGAGCCGTGTGCCATGGGGACATCTGTAGTTCTGTTGATGTTTTACAACTCGCAGCAACAGTGCCTAGAGCTGCATCGTTCTCCGTGTCATTTCTTAGGTAAAGTACTTATCAGAATGTGGAAAAGCTATATTTTACATGTCACCACCATGAGCAAAAGGTAAGAGTTAGCAATTCCTAATTATGAAGTTAATAATTGATGGAAGGAGACATTTATTTCTAGTTTTCTTTTTAACTACAATGTTAAGTATGAGCAGTACTTCCCTGGCCAGAACTGAGAGAGAAATGCTCTTGGTTTCTTATTCTGAACCAAGATTTACTTTTCCAAACTTTCTGGAGCTTTCCCAATATCTTCTCTTATTTGGCTCAATAACACTTTGGCAAAACCCTTTCTAAAACAGGCGGAACTGGGCCGGGGATTTAGCTCAGTGGTCCTGGCACCTGCCGCACAAGTGCAAGGTCCTGAGTTTGATCCCCGGTACAACCCCCCCCCCCAAAACAGGCGGAATCCAATGGAATTGCTACGCCCCTTCTACGAATCTTCCCAGAAGTTAAAGTCATTCTACAGTGATATATGCATACCCATGTTTAAAGCAGCATGACTCCTAAGAGCTAAATCTTGGCAGCAAGTATATATATCCATCAGCAGATCAATGAATAAAGAAAATGAGAAAATGTACTTATATACAATGGAGTACTACTCTGCCATAAAGATGATGAGTCACTTGTAGAAAAATGGATGCGCTTGAGACCACAGAGTTAAGTGAAATAAATCAGACACACAAGCTTAACTATCACATGGTTTCTCTTGAGAAACCCAAAGTATAAATAAATTAAAAAGCCAAATAAAAGATAGGAAACAGGAAGGTAGACCTTTTGCAAATGAGAAAGGAACCAAGAGGTGGAGGGAGGAGAGAGAGGAGGGAAAGGGCATAAAAAGAATTAAGATGTGTTATGTACCTATACCAGCTCCCCACGAGGAATGCAATTGTTATATACCAGAAACATCTGCTAATAAAAATACAATAATAAAATAGGCGGAGACCTTCCCATGTCCTGGGGAGGTAGAAGGACAAGCACACAGGAGCACACAGAAAAGGGAGTGCCTGTGTGAAGTGGGGTTGGGGCCATTCCCAGTAGAAGGGATGGGATTTGTGCTGCCTCGGTGTGGTGGGCATGGTGGGCCCAGAGCAAATGGATTTGGAGGAGCTTTGGGCACCATCGGGATTGGTGGATAAGTGAGCCAGGAACACTCCAGGGCTGACAGATCTGACTAGGACCCCTGAGACATGAAGACAGGGCCGGGCCCTCAGGCCCAGTGGGGCTGCAGATAGCCGGGCCTCCTTCTATTTCTCTCCTCGTACCACCAGGCTTTTGGACAGATTGGCATCAGCTGGTTACCCAGATCTGGCAACACCAACACTTCAAAACCAGAAGCTCTTCCTGCCAAGATGCTGTCATTTGTAAAGTTGGGAAAGTTGTGTGTGTGCAAAGCCACATGGAGATGGCATTTGGGCTCTCTGGAAAGAAACCACAATGCTCAGGACTGGACATACAGCCCCAGACTTAACACCTGGCTCAATGTCGTCACAAAGAATCTGTAGGCTCAGAGAGGATAAGTGACAGCATGAATGTTGAACCTGCATGACTTGAATTCAAATAAAGTGTCCTGGATAAATTGCTGGTGTTCTCTCGCCTTCAAATCTACCACTAGGCTCTTTATAGCCTTTGGTAACTTCTTTCTCTCTTGTTTCTGAGGCTGAAGAGTCTCCTTTCTCCCCCTGCTACAGAATTCTACTAGGAGGATTTCACTTCAGGAATCCACAGTGGCAGCGTAATTATTGTCCCCCGTTCCTGCCTTCTGTCTGCCATGCAGTGACTGCCAGGCACCGCCCAGCAGAGGGTCAAAGTGTATGTCCTGTGCTCTGCTGTAGGAACTGGTCATCATGACTTGCTCTGGAGTTTAGCGGACATGATGAAAGCAGACATGAAATTGCCTGTGTGGTTGTGGCTCACTCTCTTGTGCTTCTACTATTAGCACAAAAAGCACATGTCCCAAGTAGCCGTGAGTCTCAGCATGGGACACATGGAGCAGACTTGAGCCTGACCAAAGCCAGGAGCCAAACCCCACCCAACACGGCCAAGATTGGTGCAAGCCCAGCTCCCCTACAGACTCCTAAGAAACATAAGGACAAATATTTCTAGGTGTCAACCACTGAGATCTGGTGTTATCGATACACGGCAGACTCAACAAACACGACCCCAGTGGCAGTCTTCACAAGGGGCAATGAAACAGTGCTAGCGCAGACATTTAGTCACAAGTGGTCACACTCAGAAGAAGCATCCTCCTTCTTGTCTAAGGACGACTCCTAGTCCAGCACGCTCCTCTAGAATCGGCTTGTTCATCACCTTTCTGGATAGTTTTCAAGTGTCTTCTCCACAAAAATGATAAGTATGTGAGGTCATGCCTACATTTAGTTTCACTTAGCCATTTTAAAACATTATATTGTAGACAGTAAAAGTATTCAATGGCACTCCAGCACTGTAAATTAAAACAAGGAGATACCCCTGTACACTCATTAGAAATGTGAAAATAAAAACCACTGGCGGCATGGAATGCTGACAAGTTATGGGCCAAAGTCAGGGGCTCTCACACATTGCTAGTGGGAACACAAAATGGTACAACCACTTTGGAAGACGACTGGCAATGTCTTATGAAACTAAACACACTCTTACCACATGACCCAGCAATCAGGCTCCCTGGTGTTCACTCAATTGAGTTGAAAGCTTATATTCCACACAAAAATGGGCACACGAATATTAGTTATGCAGCTTAATTCGTAATCACCAAAACTTTGAAGCAACCAAGTTGTCTTTCAGTTGGTAAATGGATAAATTATGATGCATCCAGACAACAAAATATGATTCAGTGCTAAAACAAAAGAAATATATCAACCTTAAGCGCACATTACTAAGTAAAATAAGGCTACACGATGTATAACTCCAACTACATGACATTCCAGAAAAGGCAAAACCATGAAGATAGTAAAGAGTTCACTGTTGCCAGAGGAGGAGAGAGGGATAAATGGGCAGAGCACAGGGAGTTATTAGGGCAGGGAAGCTCTTCTGCGTGATACTGCAATGGTGGGAACACGATATTCTCAACGTAACAAAACCCGTGAAATGTGGAGCACCAAGAGTGAACCCAACAGAAACTACGTGTGTTGGGGATGTTGTATCAAGGTAGGCTCATCACTGTAATAAACTGCACTAAATGTTCCATTCTTGAGTGGGGGTGATGGTGAGGAAAGCTGAAGGGCAGGAGATATGGGGAGCTCTCTGCTTTGCATTCAGCGTTGCGGAGAACCTAAAACTCCTCTAAAACATAGTTTATGTAAAGAAACAAAAACAAAAAACTACTCCTTGTTCACTACCTCACCACGGGCAACGTAGGAAAACTCTTTATTAAAGTCTGTTTACTAGAATTCCGTTTCCTGACTGAACGAACCTTGATTATGAGAGTCTTAGAAAACCACTGCTTTCAATTTTAACACTCAATGGTTCTGCATCCTATGAGTTACATCACTGAAAACTTCCTTGGAAGTTTCTCAGATACTCTATGTCTGCTACCTTTTACCTTCATTCCCCCAGATTTGTTTTCATTTTGGGTTACTGTTTTTTCCTTCGCTGGCCTGAATGCTGATCTGAACTCTGGATGGCCCACTTTACCTCACTCCTCAGTATTTCACTTTGCTTTACCCACTCAGAGTAAGAGCAGAGAGCAGCTATGAGTTTCCTGTCACTTCAAGGAAGTTTAAGAATTCTGCTTAGGTTCTGGGGACTCCAGCACAATGTACCCTGTCCCCAGCCCTGCTACAGATAGATTTAAAGTTTATATCTGATAGATACAGATAGATTTAAAGTTTATAGCTGAAAACTGGAGTTGGTGACAGTCAAGGATGTGAACTAGATGGAAGTAGCCATGAAAAACATCTGGCTTATTTTTAATCAATGCCACTGGAAAGAATTCTTTCTGAGGTCTTCAGTTGTTTTTTATTGATTCACTAAACATTTGTGAAGAGTTTTCCCCGTGCCACACACTGAGGACTTGGAGATTAACAGACAAAGTGCTGCACTCACAGAGCTCACAGTCTGCAGAGGAGGCACACCCAGTAACAGAGTGCCAAAGAGCAAGGGTATCTAACGGAATATGGAGCAGGACATCAATACTTGCTCGGTCTATAAAAAAGAAGAATCAAAGTCATTTGGTTTCTCCTGAAGAAGCCAGTGAGACATCACCGTTTTCCTAAAATGCACCTCTTCGGTATTTTTCATGGGGGAGTAGCACAGTCCAAGTATTATCACACCCCAGGCAGGCAACACAAACAGCCAAGTATGACCTAGGTACTGACTTCCTACACAGAGACCCACACACTGTGCAGAAGTGCGCCCTACAATCCTGAATTTCAGCTGAAGCACTTATTAAATGATACTACCGCGTGAGCATACGAACGTTATTCCTTCAGACCCTGACCTCAATTGTGTGGCTCATCTTAGCAATCAATAAACTGCTTCTAGAAATGAAACACAAAATGGTTTACGCCCAGTAACATCAAATGACAGCTATTAAGCCCCTCACAAGAACAGTGCTTCATACAAAATTTTAGTTATTTGGCCAAAGTAAGTAAAATTCAGTAAAAAGAACATTTTTTTTTTACAGAGTCATTGACTTCTACCAACAACTACTGAGCCCTACACCCTGCTAGGCCCAAGGACAGAAACGAGGATAGTCAAGGCAGAATCTGTATCTGCAAGAAGAGAATGTTTTTGCAAGGATAAGAGGTGTGCTGAAATAAATAGTAGAGGGGAGGCTTCAAAGGGGCACAAAGTAGACCAGGACTCTCCACAGGAGGGAGGCAAGCACACTGTTTTATTAAGAGCCAGTAAATAGTCTGGGTATTGCAGCCCCTAAGGGCTCTGAGGCCATTGCTTATTCTGCTTCTGTAGCCCCAAACCTGCCTTAGACAAGACAAAAAGGAGCAAGTGGGGCTACATTCTGAAAAGTGTTTGCTTATAAAACAAATCCTGGGTGGAATTTGGCCCCCAGGGCTTTGGCTCAGGGAGCTGGGGACAGGCGATCGTGATTCCACCTGGCCTGGGATGCTGGGTAAGTCTCTCTTGGGGACAGAGGGAAGGGTGAAAGCCAAGGGTCTGAAAGAACAGAGCTCCTTCGTGGAAGGAATAGGTATCCAGTGTCAAGCAGGCTGGAGATGTGCAATGATCCCAGCTGTCTACATCAAAAGTAATGGTCCTGACATTTAATTTTGTATGGAATTTTAAAAGTTTTAGAGAATTCGTGAAGGGTCTTGAATGCCACGCTGAGTGCAGTGTTTGCCGGAAGGCTATGGGAATCAGTGGGGAAGTGCCTACAGGGCGGAAGCGGGGATGTGGGACAGAGGCTCTACCCCAGCTGGGGAATCCGTGTGACAGGGAGGCGTCCTGGATCAGAGCAGCAGCTGTGAGAACACAACCCAGTGAGAGAGACAGCTTTGAAAGTAGATTCTGCAGATTTGATGACCTTTTCCATGTTTGGGGGTGAGAGGAAATGACCACACTTGACTCTGGATCTGGAGATAGTTATATGGTTAGGGCTCCATCCTTGGAAAGAAATAGCTGAGATAACCAACTTCTTAAGAGAAAAGGTTTGCGGCATTTTGGAACACAGTTTGGGAGAGTTCCCTCTGGGCCTCTTGCTCTGGGCCTGTGGCACAGTGGGAACAGAGTAGGTCAAGACCCCCGAAGTCATGGCCAGAGGGCCAAAGAGAGGAAGAGGAAGGGGTGGGCTCCCCACTCCCCTGGGAGGCCACCTCCAGGGACCTATGGACCCCCTACTAAGCCCACCTTGAAGTTCCACCACCTCACAACAGCTCCATCCAAGTGACAAAGCCCTCAGGGGACATTCGAGGTCCAAACTTCAGCAACAGTATTGACTCAAGAATCTGCATGTCCATCAACAGAAGAATGGATTAAGAAAATGTGGTATATATAGATAAGGGAGTACTATTCAGTCACAAAGAAGGCTAGATTTGAGTTATTTGTAGTGGGTAGATCTTGAGGCCATCATATTAAGTGGAATAAATCAGTCACAGAAGGTTAAATATCTCAAGATTTCTCTTATATGAGAGACCCAAAATATAAATAATTTGAAGAGGAAAATAAGAGACATGTTAAGAAACAAGGAGACAGACTGCATAGATGGAAGGAGATCCCAAATATTCACCCAGAACTGCCAGAAATAAGGACATGGAACTTGAAAACAATTCTGGCTAGAGATGAATGTTGAAGCTTTGGGAGAAGCTGGGACTTCTGGAGAAGAAACAGATCACAGATTGAATCTCAAGGTAACTTCTACCAGCAACTAGAAAGACAGTAAGCATAATCACAGCAGCAATGATCAGTATTTTCTGAGGGTTTACTACGGGCCTGACATTGTTCTAAGAGTCACAAATACATCGAGTCATTAATCATCACGTCAATCTGCATGGTCTCTGTTTCCTCCTTACCCCCATCTTACGGAGGAGAAAACTGAGGCACAGTGACTGACACAGTGAGCACAAACAGGTTTGAACAGAGGTGGCCTGTGACACGGCTCTCAGCAGGAGAAGGAGGCCAATGGGACCACGTGCTAAAGGAAGCTCAACGAAGTCGAAGAGAGAAGGGTTTATGGTGGATTGAGACAAAAGTAGTTGTCAGAATGCAAGAAACTGAAGTGCAGGCAGTGAATCCAATGCACTGAAGACTGCTCTGCTAGAATGTTCAAGTCCCAAGCCCTGGAGTCCATGGCTCTCACCTCACAAGGTGAGAGGGACTTCGCTGATTAAGAACTTTGAGATGGGGATATTGATTATCCTGGGATACAGGGCAGGAGCAATCTAATCACCCGTACCTTTGAAAGTAGAGGACCTTCCATGGCTAGAGTCGGAGAGACGTGTGTGTGGCTTTGGGGAGGAGGGACAGGCTGCAAGGGAAGGAATGTGGTGGCTCCAGAAGCCAGAAGAGCCTCCAGGAGGAATTGAGTTCTGCTAGCACCTTGATTTTAGTTCCATGAGACCTGCATTCCACTTCTCACTTACAGAACAGTGAGATGATAAATTCATGACATTTGAAGCTGCCAAGTGTACAATGATTTGTTACTGCAGCACTCGCATCATTATTCTTGAAAATAATTCCAAGCCCTGATCCATCAGCCTGACACACGGATGACCACCGTGGATGGGCTATTTCCAGCTGGCACTGCTTTCTGCTCACTCTGGGCTATGACAACGAGGGGCCCCACGAAGGAGAGAGATGAAAAGGGGGGCCTGTCTGAATTTCCTTAATCAATATTTAATAGACTCAACTGACCATAAAATAAACATTAATTCCCAGAAGTCCAAAAATGTATCAAAACTAACTGCAGAATACAAAGCAGTAATTATTCCTGATTATAGTTCTATGCAAATAATGGTGCAATTAGATCTTTTAGTCATGTCATGTGCTTACGGACACTCAGTTTAACAAATGTTTAAAAAACAGGGACAAAATGACATTAAATCACATGTAACTTTAAATCAAATTTATAATGATTAATTCATAAGAACAATGCACGGCTATTTGTGTGATTTGAGTAATAAAGTTGATCTTGACTAATTTCAGTGCTCACATAATTAAACTTCAGGTACAATTAATAATGAATGAAAATCCTTTCGGCAGACAACTGTTATATTTTAAAGCCTATTTGAAATGCCTTAAGTTACTCTTAAAAATTACATTCCATTTTCCTTAAGCATTTATCTAAAACAATTGACTCCCTATTTATTTAGCAAAGGATTTGAGATGGCCCTAAGCAAGGCATATATTCACACATTTTTATTCTATATGGTTTTCTAAAACCTTCTTTATCAGTACTGTCACATGGTGTTGAAAGCCTGTCCTTGAGTCAAATTTCCTTTTTTTTTGCTTAAGTCCTATTTCAGTGTATCAGTGAGTCAAATGGGAAAAGCAGCACTCTCATAGCAATGTAAGCAATGAAAGCTAAGCTAACCCGGTTTGCAAAAGCATCATTCAATAAATGTGGAATGGCAAAGTCGGGCCTCCTAGGAAACGGGAGGGAAAGGGGAAACAGGACATTCAGATTTCTCTAAGACACATACCTGCAAGAGGCCACCGATCCCAACATTCACCGGCATTTAGTATCTGATGCAGTAGGCTCTTTCTCTTTGACTGGAGTCAGGAAGCTCTGCCTCACAGGTCAGATGGGGCCCCTACCTGGTTTTTGTAAATAAAGTTTTATGGGAACACAGCTACACTCATTTGTTTATTGCCATATATGACTGTTTTTGCGCTGTCACAGCAGAGTTGAATAATCATGCAGCGATCTTACGGCCCTCAAAGTTGAAAACATTTACTGCCTTACCCTTTAAAGAAGGACTTTGTCCATGCTACTCTTATATTGATATTGCTAAGATATTTGGAAAACATTGCTTAGGTCCTGTGATCTACTGAAGCAAGCTCTCTCTCACAAGTGTTTTATAGACTTTATTTGTTGTTTGAAATGCTGAACCTTAATGGTTTGAAATTTTATGGACTTTTGCACTTACCTCCTCTTGTTTTATTTTGCAAGACAGAGCAAGATCTGTGTAGTTGCTAAGTTTATTCACACCTTAATATGATAGATTCCTTCATTCCTTCCTCCTTCTTTCCTTCCTTCCTTCCCTCTTTCCTTCCCTCTTTTCTTTTGCTACAGATCTCAAAGGGAAGAGCACAGTTGCAGCAGATAAACAAAAGGCTCACAGGACCCAGTGGGTAAAGCTGTAATAACCTTCTTACATGAATGAAGATAGAACTCATCTGAGAGCAGTGGAGATAACCCAGCTAGAAGCATCGTGGTGAAGAGCATGGCGTTTGGAGCCAGACTGCTGAGTCTGAGTCCTGCTTCTGTTGCTACCTGCCATTGTGCCTTTATTAACATTCAAGGGCCCCAGGTTCCTATAAAATGCAGGTAGTAATAGTACTTGCCTCCTATGGTAGAGCAGTTCTGATCATGTAAAAAGTGCTATAAAAATGGCGACTTCACAATCACATAGTAACAATGATATCAGTGAGAAAGAGATGAATGGTGGGCGACAGGTGTTCTGGTTCCACTGCTTTCTTTGCGTGTCTTCAGGCAAGTAACTTGACCAGATGATGGGAATAACAGTAACCTTATCCCACTGGGTGTTTGAGGGTTTGTGAGTTCATACATTTAGTAATGTCTCACACGGAGTATGTGCCCAATAATTATTAGCTATTTTTATTCTCAGTATTAGTATCATCATCATTAATATCTTCAACATTGTATATCAGGCTTGATACTAAATTTGTTAAATGGTCTACAGTATGAGGTCATTATTGTTAGCAATGCCACTTTAAGGAACAAGGAGTTTAGCTCATTAACACATTTAATTCATACTGAGTTCTCTTTTTTTTTTTTTGGTACCAGGGATTGAACCCCAGGCCTTCACATTGTGCTACATCCCCAGGCGTTTTTTATTTTTTATTTTGAGACAGCATCTCCCTCAGTTCTTAGGTTGTCCAGGTTGGGCACGAACTTACAATCCTCCTGCCTCAGACACCCAGAGTGATGGGATTACAGATGTGTGTCACCACATAGGGTTTCATAGAATTACTAAGTGATGGAATTAGAATCTGAGTGTTCCTAAAGGCAGGACTAAAAGACCTCAACCACTATATCATAGTGGAAGCAAGTTTCTTCATGGAAAACAGGCAGCTAAGAAACAGGGCTGTGTATTACATAAGAGTTACTGTGACAACTGCTTTCCTCCCTTTTATGCTGTCATCTTGAACTACAAAAACTCCACAAATTCAGAATGTTAGAACTTGGAAATAGCTTAAGATCATCTGCTCCAACACCACCATTTTCTGGATGGAGAAACTGGGGCCCAGAACAGATCTACGACAGGCCCAAGACTGCACAATTTCAGCATCAGAATAAAAACCAGAATAATATCTGGTTGCAACCCTTTCCATCACAATCAACTTCTAAAGCTTAAAGATGGAAACCTCATGAAATAGTCTAGTCCACTATGGCTTATCTGTTATCAAATAGAGGAGAATTTGGGAAGTGGAGTCAAATGCTTGGAGTGTGCCCTGCAAAGAAACTCTGATGAAAAGGACGCACATCTACAAAATCCGGCCCTCCATACAGCACACTGAACAGGTGTGCACAACTCACGGAGGGGATTCCCAGGGAGATGGTCAGCGAGATAAATGTCTTCACAGACCAGGCAGCAAGCCCTGCCTGGAAGTAGCTCTAGACACAGTGATATTTTTTATTGAGGTCGTGCAGATGGGTGACCGTGGCAAGAACTCTGTGCCAGTGACTTTAACTCGCTCACCTCATGGAACAATCAGATCATCAGGAAGAAACATAGGCAGGTCATTAAAAACATTTGAAGGGTAGAAGAAGTAATCTGTGCTGTTCTTAATTCTCTTGAGATGAAAAGTAAGTTCTAACGCATGTGACTTCATTATTTTATATTGCAAGTGATAACAGATTTTCAGGACTGCACGCAAGTGTCATGGTTAAGAACAGACTTTAACAGCTGTGGGACCTTGCACAAGGCACCTCTATGCCTCAGTGTCCACATCTGTCAAACGAGAATAAAGACACCATCCACTTTCTGAGAATCTAAATGAAGAATGAATCACATGCTTTGTCTCTAGAGACCACTCAATAAATATCAGCCATTGCTATTTCTACCATTGCTACCACTGAGGTAGGGCTTGAAGAATTTAATTTCTATGTTCCAGAAAGGCACATTCGATGTTCTCCAGGGTCTGGCCTGTAATAGCTCCCCCTCCTATTTCTTAGTTCTGGCCACATCCTCTTCTCCCAAGTTACCCCTCCTGCTTCCAGCTGTCCCCCGTACCCCATGGTGAGTGCTGTGTGATGACACAACTTCGTGGACATGTGTGTGCCCTCCTCTCTGTCTGGCATGTGTCCTTAACTCCTAAGTCCTGATAAACCTCCACAAAGCCCATTCCTCTCTCAAGGGGAAGCTGATCATCCCCCTGGGGACCTACCAGCTGTCCAGGACCACACACTCTGCAGGGCCTTCCCAACTCCAGAGCAGGTGTGGGTTTCTCTCCTGCCGTGCATGGTGACATTCTACACACTGCTGTTGCAGTCACTATCTTACTGTGCAAAAGCCTCTATCCCCTCTGGAATGTGTTCTTCCATCTGTGTATCCTAATTGTCTGACACTTGGAAGATGTTCAATCAATTTTTGTAGAAGGATGAAATATAAAGGGGATAGAAGGAGTCAACTGGCAATTATCAGATGTCTTCCATGTCCTACCAGTTTGCTTGACGCTGGGAATACAAGATAAACAGGAAACCGCCTCTGCTTTCATTTTTGTTGGCAGGCAAAGTGTCTATCTTTCTCCAGGGAATAAAGAGAATACTTAGCTTTTAACTCGTCAAATGTTTTTTCACTATTTATAATTCACCTAGATCTGGGGTAGGGTGCCAAAATAGATGCAAATGAAGGAAATCATCTCCTCCAGATCCTGAGGGGCTCCTGACCCCACTGAGAGGGCACAACCAGACTGGAAAAGCTAGTCTGATCTCTGTCACCAAGGCAACTGGGCTCACCGCTATCCAGTCATCCTCTGAGAGAAGCTGAGTCCTACCTGCAAGGCTCTGAGCTTCATCATTTCATGCAATATGATTTCCACTCAGAGGGGCATAATATCAAGTACAAAGCTAAACTGAGTGCATAAAATGCATCTCAAATTCATATAGATGTGTTCCAATGGCTTGCCCGCTTCACCAACAGAAACTTTAATAGCACTAAAATTTTTAGAAAGTGAGATTTATGGTAGCAAACTCAAATTCACTGACATCAAGCAAGCTCCTTTTCTTTACTATGCGTCCTTCACCTCATTTAGGCCTCTGATACAGAAATGAAAAACAATATCCCTCCCTCCAGGAATACAAAATCCAACCTTATTTGTGTTACAAAATAGCCTCTTCCCAGGAATTGTTTACTTGAGACACTCTAAATCAAGCCTCATAAATAGACCTTTCCAAGGTCTGTAGGCTTAGAAATAAATATTGACTGGTGCATCCAGGCATGCATCGTGGAGACAGTAAAACTTAAGACTTATCAATTGTTGATTCACCACCTTTAAAGAATTCTCAATGCTTAATGAAAGCAAATAAACCAGGAATCGCAGATGCTCCTTTCATTAAAAAATAAAGTACAATAAAATAAAATAACCGCCAGCTAAAAAACAGCACTCCTTAGGGAGACAATAGCAGAACTGCCAATAGACAACCATAACTCATGTTCATTATTATTGCTTGCAGAAAAAGTTGTTTTTGTTTTTTATAGGTAGAGCCAGAATCAGCTCAGCAAGAGTCCTGCCTTGGCTCCAAGTTGCTGAGACTCTGACTTAGCTGTGTGGGAACCAGTGAATATGTGCACCTGAATGTGACCCTCACTGAGTATCTGATCATAAAATGGAACAAAGTTCCTACCGCGATGAGCGTGTATTATCTCAAGAGGCTGTGATTCCTTAGGTCACAAGACTCGGTCAGATTCGCCACTATCTCTTCAGCATTTCCCATGATGCTTGGCATACAGCAGGTGCTCAGTTAATGCTGAGTGGACTCTCTCAAGGGTGCTGCAGGTCACGTGGCCTGGAGACAGGAGTGATGGTACTCAGAGTAACACATGTTTCACTCCACCAGCACATCGTCAACGCACGATACTGCTTTGTGATTCCCAAGGCCAGTCTTGGTGTCTATCTGAGAAACACACCACTCTGGGGTTAATGCTAGAAAAATAATGTTGAGATACAAATTACAGAATTACTCACTGGCTTACACCGGGAGAAGGAACAGAAGCTTGTGGAAGCTACATTGATTAGTCCACGAGGGCAAGAACAGCTCTGAAACATGAAACAGTGCTCCACAGCTTGGTGTCTTTGGATTTATGTCCTGATTCTGCCAATTCCTGCGAAGTCACTTACTGCTCAGACCCCGTCTTTTCATCAGTCACACAGGTGCTGTAACACAACCAATCATGTCTAATCCCACTGTCCTTCCACTCTGTGCTTAGACAGAGCAGGGGAAAGACGCTGGGGAGTCACTCAGCCACGCTGACTGTGAACGGCTGCTCACAGAATCTGAGGTGGGGACTCAGCACAGGAATGCCCAAGAGCGACTGACCTTTCTCAGGCCTCTGAAGTAATCTTTACCAAATTCATGGCACCTCCCAGTGCCTCAGGTGCTGCCCTTACCTCATATTCCAGTGGTCAGAAAAGAAGCGTTCAGTTTAGAAGCAACTCCACATTACCAACCGGCTTGAACACACAGACTATGCCTTCTCTGCTTTTTAAAACACTGAGGTGTAATTGGCAAATACAAATTTTATGTATTTATGATATATAATGTAGTGGTTTGATATAGGAGCTATGACTGAAATAGATGGTGAATGCTTACATTTTTAAAAGAATTATTACAGCAAAAGACAACGTTGCCATTAATCCCTCTCAAACACACTGATCCCATTACTCTAGCCACTTTCTGAAGCAGTTCTGGAATCTTCTTTCATGTTTTTACAGGTATGATAAAAAAATATGGTGGATGCTGCTGCCAAGTGCCATCCAATAGAAAGACGGCCTCATAAAGAGGTGTCTTTGTGTCTTCATCCACCTTATTCACCTTATCTGGCTCTGTGCTACTTCTATCTCTTCTCTAAAGTCAAAATGACAATGAAAGGTAAACATTCTCAAAGGAGTCAGGTCCCTGGGGCAGCCAGGAAAGCACAACTAAAAACGCTCACGAAAGAGGACTTCCAGAGCTGCTTCAGAAGGTGGCAAGAATGATGGGATGAGTGTGTTTGAAGTGAGCGGGAATATTCTGAGGGAGATAAATGGCGATGTGTCTTTTATTGTAATAACTTGTTTAAATTTAAATGTTCCCATTTTTAATCACATCATATCCCCAAACAGCCAAAACATCTTGCAAGAAAAGAACAAAGCTGAAGGAATCACAGTATCTGATTATAACGCAAAGCTAAAGTAACCAAAACAGTGTAAACACAGATATCAATGAATGGAAAAAACTGACAGCTCCCAGAGAAACCCACATCCTCATGGCTAAAGTTTCCAAGAACACAGTGAATGAGGAAAGGATGCTCTCTCCAGTAAACTGTGTAGAGCAATTTGCCCTCTTGCTTTTGAAAAGGAAGCACATGCTTATTATAACAGCGACCCCCTTTTCTCTCTGCTGAGTCACTCGCATTGGCAGAGCAACATCCTTTATTCCTCTAGTCTTCCACCTGGCCCTGTAACCAACATCACCTCCACGCTACCACCCCATTTCCCTGCTCTCTGTCCACAACAACACTGTGAAGTGGGCTTTGGGTCCTCCTCACTCCACTCTCACAGCTCCTGCCAGCATCATCTCATTCCTGTCTTTCAGGTGTCCCTGATCTCTCACAATCTCTTTCCTCTTGAAAGCTTCCCTTTTCCTTGCCTCCAAAACCCTACGCTCTCACAGTTCCCTCTGCACCCTAAGGACTTCATCCCGGGACCAGCTATAGAATGTGCAGGACCTGGTGAAATTAAAAAGGTGAAATCCTTATTTGAAAATTGTTCAGAATTTCAAGACTGCAACACAAATCACTACACACCAAGCAAGGGACCCTTGGCTGAGTGGGAGCCCATACTGGTGACCTCCGTGAAGCCAGCTGTTTCTCCATCTAAAGGGAAGAGGGCCCTGAGCACCGACTCACAGTCTCATCTCTTTCGGATCCTAAGAACATGCTGAGGCTTTGTAACCGATGATCATGTCTCTACTCCCAACTTCTCCTGAGCCCAAGACTTGTTCACCCAACTGCCTCCACCCCATCTCCACCAGGATGCATGAGGTATTGCAAACGTGACATGGCCAGAAGCAAACTGTTCCCCTGATTCCTCTTCATCAACCAGCATCTGCCTCACTGCACTGATTTCAATAAACCACATCCTCCGTTCTCCCCTTTGCTTGTGCCCCAGACTTGAAATTTTCTTGATTCCTCTGTAGTTTTCATAGCCCAGATCCAATCCATCCTCAAATCCTATTCACTTTACCTTCTAAATACCCACAACCTGACCAACATTTTCCCCTGTGCATGCTTCCGCTGGCCTGATGTTTGGGACCTAACAGGAGTGGTGTAAGTATGCGTCAGTGAGTAAGTGGTAAATGAGGCTGTGAGAATTTTAAAGCAGTTTGGTGTAAAGTTCTTCTTACCACTAGTTGGTGTCCAACAGTGGCAGCTATAGATAACGTGATTCCTTTCCCTGGGCACAGAACTGGACGACATCTCCAGGTTAACATGAGCACCTGTGCCTGTGGCCAGGGACAAATGCGCAGGGTGAGGGCTGCCTGGGCTCCCAGAACTTCCGGCACAAAATCACGGACCGTCCTCTTCGCAGTCTGCTGACTGATGTGCTGGGGCTGGCCGAGGAAACTGTTGACAATGGCAAAGCCTAGCCCTGGACCCACGGGAGAAGTGGACGGGACCCGGTGTGAGCTTCTATTGCGCCGTCACTGTTCACTGGCTGTGGCAACTCTAACACAACTCACCGCGGGCCAGTCCCTGCGTTGCACACCGTTGCAAAAGCAGAGGGAGCTGGCATGGGAATCACGCTGAGCCTGTCCTTCCCAGTCATAAACTGTTTTTTCCAATCTTTTGTGTTAGTCCATGTTCGCAGTGCAGAACGATGATGTTCCTCATGGGGAGCCGCCTCACAGACACAACACATCTCAACTCTTTTTCATCCCCTTCCCTCTGTTACCTCCCCTCCCTCCACCTCTTGGTGTCCTTCCCTTTCGAGAAAGTTCTATCTCTCTTTCCTATGATCTTTCATCTTGCTCTTCATTTATGCTCTGGATTCTCAAATAAGAGAAACTACATGATATTGAAGCTTGTGTGTCTGATTTCACTTAACATAATGGTCTCAAAGTGCATCTGTTTTCCTACAAATGACTCATTTATCCTTCTTTATGGCAGAGTAGTACTCCATTGGGTGTAAATACCACATTTTCTTTACCCATTCATCCATTGACAAACATATAGGCTGCTTCCAAGATTTCACAATTATGAATTGAGCTGCAATAACCATGGGCATGCATGGGTTACTGCAATATGATGTCTTTAACTCTTTCAGGAAGACACCTACAAGGGGAATAGTTGGCTCAAATGGAAATGAACTCATCCCATAGTAAACTACTGTGTGTGACCTCATGAGGAGTTAGGCTAACAGGGACACTGGGGTTTTGTGTTTTTGATTTTATTTTATTTTAAATTCTTTTTTTTCTTTAAGTTTGTTGGTACATTTTAGGTATACAATATGATGACATTCATCATTGGGCATTTGCACCTTTACATGATATATCGTGGTTCTTATTTTTTTTCCCATTCTCCTCCCCTCCCTTCAACCCCTCCACCCCTCCCTACAAAGTTTTTGTTTCCGTTTTTTCCTTATCTCATATTTATTCCTTTCTCTTCTTTCCTTTCCCCTTTCCTTCACTTCTCCTTCCCCTTTAGACCTTTTCTTCCTATTTCACATTATCTATTATACCTTTTAGTCCTTATTTAAACTTTCAGTTTATCACACCTGAGAAACTATGCAGTATTTACACGTGTGTCCTATTTATTTCACTTAAGAGTATGGCCTCAATGAGCATCCATTTAGCTATAAATTTCCCTAGTTTCTATGAGCAAGTATGTGGTCTACTTTGGAGAATGATTCATGTGCAATTGAAAAGAATGTGTATCCTGATTTTGTGGGGTGGAACACTCTGTAAACATCTGTTAAGTCCATTTATTCAAGAGTTTGGTTGAGTTCTAGTATTTTGTTGTTTATTTTTTGTCTAGTTGATCTGTTTGTGACAGTGGGGTATTGAGGTCCCCCACTACTATTGTATTAGTGCTTATTTGATTTTTTCATGTCCATTAATATTTATTTTATATAGTTGTGTGCACTAGTATTCAGTGCATATATATTTATAATTGTCATCTCTTCCTCTTGGATTGTTCCCTTTACAAGGATGTAGTGGCCTTGTTACTCTTAATTAGTGTTGGTTTAAAATCCATTTTATCTGCAAATAGGATAGCTACTCCTGATTTTTTTCCAGGTTCCTGTTGCATAGAGTATTGTTTTCCACCCAAACTTTGAGTCTATGAGTTTCTTTTAATTAAGTGTGTTTCTTGTATACAGCATATTGTTGGATCTTGCTTTTTGACCCATTCTGCCAGTATATTTCTCTTGACTGGTGAATTGAGACCATTAACATTGATGATTATAACTGATACGTATTGACTTATCCTCATCATGGGCTTTTCCTGTTGTTGGATTCTCTCCCTTTGCATTTAATTTCTTGTCTTGCCTGATGGATTCATTCTGCTGGGCTTCCTGGGGTTGTGATCCTTGTCTTTTCCTAGGATGTTGTTTAAAAATTTTTGGAGTGCTGGGTTTGGTATTAATGAAGTTTCTCAGGTGTTCTTTGTCATGAAAGTATCTTATTTCTCCATCAATTTGAAAGATAGTTTTTCAGGGTATATCAATCTAGGTTGGATGTTGTTTTCTTTTAGGGCTTGAGATACTTCACTCCAGGCTCTTCTTGCCTTCAGGGATTGCATTGAGAAGTCTGCTGTGATTCTGATGGGCTTTCCTTTGTATGTGATTTGTTTCTTTTCTCTAACTGTTTGTAGAATTTTATTCTTCTGTTGGGTTTCATATAATGTTGACTATTATATGCCTCGGTGTAGATTTTTTTTGATCATGGCTAGTTGGAGTCCTATATGTCTCACTTATCTCTATGACAATTTATTTTCCCCTGCTTGGGAAGTTTTCTGCCATCACTTCTGTGAACAGTTTTTTTTATGTCGTTTGCACTCTCTCCTGTTTATTCATTGATTCCAATCAGTCTTATGTTATTCTTGTTTGCATCATCTAGCAGCTGCTGGATTGATTTCTCATGGTCCCTTGCTATTTTTAAGAAATCTTTCTTTTCCTGGTCACTAATCCCAATCCTATCTTCTATATCTGATATTCTGTCCTCACATTGGCTCATTCTGCTGTGTAAACTTTCAATGGAATTTTTAATTCCCTGGATATCTGCTTGCATCTGTTTTATGGATTCCATTTGTTTCCTATGCTGGAATTCCATCATGTTCCTCAGCTCCTCTATTTTTTTTTAATCTGTGTCCTCTCTAGATTTATTAATCATGTCTTTCAGTGTGGACACAATCTGTTCTCTGAAAAATTATTTCTGATTTTATTTTTTCCAGATCCTCTTTTGTTGCCAGTTCAGGGAGTCCAGGTGGTTGAGTTTCAGACTGTTCCACCTCATTGCCTTTTGGGGTTGGCTTAGGTGATCTGGAAGTCTGGTTTTGGGACTTGTTTACATGTCTTCTCATTTCAACCAATGCGGTCTGCTGTGCCTTTATTGAGGTGACTCTTTGCTCTCCCAGTGGGCTTCAATTCTCACCAAGCTTCAGAGAGGCCTTCTCTCTGCTGCTCACCACTGTGCCAATACCTGGGCTCAGAATGAGGGCCTTCTGTGCTAGGCTGTTGTCTGGGCGGGCTTCTGGCTGGTGTCTGTGCACACTTACCGGTGGTATCTGGGTGGGTCTCTGGTTGGAGCCTGCACACCAAGCCGCTGATGTCTGGGTGGGGCCATGGCTGGGGCCTGCACACCTGCACAGCTATTGTCCAGGCGAGCTTCTGGCTGGGGTCTGTACTGCGATCCGCTGGTGTCCGGGCAGGTGGGGTTTTGTGTTTTTATTCACTTATACAAGGTAGGCTCCCAGTGATAGTTGTTAAATACATGCGTTGTGGGGAGAAAAGGCCCTAGCTGCATAGGACCAAATATTTTTTACTTACTATAGGAATATATTGGATTATGATATGACCATTACTTTCCATAACTTGTAGAAATTGCACAGCTAAGAAATTTTCAGATGGGAGATGTGTCCCATTTTTTACAAATTATAGTTGCGTGAATGTAAATGAAAGTGCAAATGAGGTCATTTTCATGGCTTTTTCCTACCAAAGTACGAATTAACAAGGCTCTTGAAATATATTAGTTTACTGAAGCTAAAAAGAGTAGCTAAATTGGACTTACATTTATTTTTAATGACTTGCTTAGCTCAGAACAGGTGCTAATACTGCAGCTAACCATCAAAATCACTTAGCATCGCCAGTGAAAGACACGCAGAGACCTGTACACACAGACCCATCTTCCTGACCAGGGTGGTTTACTGCGATTGGTCAGAAAACAGGGCTCATCCTGGGACCACATGATCTCCCTAGGAACCTGCGAGCCTCCTTCAGCTGTCCTCCCCTCCTCAGTCCCCTTCCGCTCCCTCTCTGCCTGTGACAGCATCTACAGTGCTAAAGTGCAATTATTTCATTTTCACATCTGTCTTCCCAACTGAAGGGAAAGGCAGGAACAAAGTTAAGCTCTCCTTGGATTCTCAAAGCTAAATCAAAGCTCGGCATTTAGAAGATGCTCATGAACCAAAATACTGAAAAAGTTAACCCAGCAGCCATATAGCTGCACAGAGTAGGAAAACAGCATTGTCTACGTGTCATAAATTTAGTGATTTGAGATACTGGTGCCATCACACAAATGCAAGACACATCAGCTAAGTGTGCAGTTTACAATTGACTCAGTAAATCCACCATCCACTAAGTCACTCTCTGCTCTTGACTGAATGCTACGACTCTCCAAAATTCATATGCTGAAATTTTAATCTCTAGTGTCATTATAGTGAGAGGGTGGATCTTTGAGGGGGTGATTTGGTCATGAGGACAGAGCCTCCATGAGTGAGATAAGTGCCCTTATAAAGGACATCCCAGAGAAGCCCCTCACTCCTTGTGCCAAACCAGGGTGCAGCAAGACAGCTACATGTAAGCCAGGAAGCACTCTCTCATCCATAGCCAAGTAGTCCTACAACTTGACCCTGGAATTCCTGTGGTACTCTGTCATGGCAACCTGAACGGACTAAGATGCTCTGTGTATAGCAGTGGATAATCAACAACTTTGCTCTCAGGGCACACAGTCTGCAGAGGAGAAAACTTTCAAAAGATACATTACAAACCAGCAGGTGCTGGTTGCTACAATAGCAGGGCATCCGAGGAGCACTGGGACATAGGTCTGGGAACATCTAAGTGCCTCTGGCAGTCGAAAACACCACCGCACAAAGAAGCTGTCCACACAGCTGAAAATCTAAGGATGCCAACAGGTTTGGCACAGGGAGATGGGGGTTTCACACCAGATAAAGCCTCATTTATTTTTACAGAGCTTGGTTAAAGTCATTGCTATCTATTTGGGATTATGGCTTAGAAAATCATCTAGGCACAGGGGATTATATAATTCTCTGTTTCATCTTTCTTTCAACAATGCAGGCATGAATAATAGCTCTTTCTTTGATGAATAGCTCATCAAAGATTTAAGGTGCTACAAAAACCCAGTAATCACAAAGTGATGAATGGAAACTGACTACCATGAAGCTCTAGTATAAGGATTTCCAGGGGACACTTAATATTTGGAAACAGTGACATTGAGAGGTAACTGTGTCACCATCAGATGAGAATTTTGTCATCTCTGAGTGCTTCGTAGGAATGAAGGACGGATGGTAGAAATAATGTACTCATTCTCCACATCAATCAGGGCATCACCCAATAATACCTGAAAAGTCTCACTATGGAGAAAGACACTCCTTGAGAACCAATAAACCTACACCCTTAGCTTACAGAATCCTATGTAATTATAAATATGGAAATCCAAAGTGATTTCAGAATAAATGAGAAAACAGTATCCACATACAGAAGCCAGAATATTGACTTCCTGGACTATAGATCACCTTGCCACACTACAAAACATTATTTATTACCCTGCAGTCTAAAAAAGGAGCTTACAAACCCTAATTAAAATTTAAATGAAAGCAATAGCCAGATAAAAGTGACCCACAGGCTAAGGGATTAGAATAAACTTATTCTGCAATAGTATTTGAAACAATGACACAAGAAGATCAGGAGAGTTTTCTTTAAAAAGTCCTACAAATATACAGAATGGCAAACTTATGTTTCAAGGACTATGTTGTAGAAAAATTAATAAAAATGTTAAATAAATCCTCACCATATTAATTTAAATTTTCAATAGGCAACCAATGCTGCTTCACTGAATTCTATCAGCTGTGCAACATGATAAGGAGATGAAAGGGAAATAATTATTTTTGTAGAGTCTTAAAAATAGGAATCATAAGATGTTCTGGAGTTTTGAATAAGGTATGTTTAAAATGAGATCTGTTGCATAACTACCTAAAATACTGTAGCAAAATGTCAAAAATGCTGACAGTGTCCCTCAGCTTGGGCTCTCACCTCCTTCCTGGTGACCCCTCCACAGAGTTATGTCTGTCTTCAGGTCCCAGCAACTGCTCTCCTCCCAACACTATACCAGGGACCCCCACCTTTTACTGAAATGGCCCTTGCTCCTCCTCAGTTGGGCACACTGTTTTCTACTGAGACCCTGAAGTGGGATTCTGGCTTGGGCTGTGGATGCATGAGAAATGCAGGCAGAATCTCCTTGCCAGGAGGAACAGGAAGACGCATAATCCAGGGCAAGTGGTGACATCAGTTGCTGAAGTGGTCACCAGTCGTGCAATGAGACAAAGTGCAGGTGGAAGGGAAGATGCTGCGGCATTTAATTGCTATGGTGACAGCAAGAATTATAAAGATTGTGCAGTCTCTTGGCTTCTTCTCACTGCCCTAGAGCATGTACAACAGGAAACTGAGAACACGATATCTCTGAATGTGCAATTGAGGGCACACACGGAAAACCCGAGGAAGTTCCCGGAGGTACACATCTGTGATGTTCACAGCAGTCACTCCTCTTTGAGAGTCGCAGGGCAGCATGGCTGGGGACCAAGCCCAGAATCTGACTGTGTCAGTCCCATGACCAGCTTCTCAGGTGTCTAACAGCAAGGTAAGGCGCCAATGGGAGAGAATGTGACCCTGATAAATGGGGTGGGGTCCTTTGGGTAGAGACGGACAGAGATGTTTTCATGAGTTGTGTGTGAATCCACACAACACTCCTGCTCATGATGACAGATACTTCCTCCTGGGCTAAGGACAACAGTCTTCCTTGCATGATAACCTGTTGGTGGTCACTTGCTTCAAGCCTCACTCCTATCACTTCTTGTTGCCTCTAGGTGTATACCTAAGATAAACCCCAGGACAGTCCAGACAAGAGCAAGGAGACGGCCTCCATAGCACACATGAGATTGGCACTGAGCCTGCACAGGCAGGAGCCTGAATCCTGTCCGTTTCCAAGGGCAATGGGCCAGGAGAATGACAGGTAGGAAGGCTTGCTCAGTTTGGTGGGGTCCCCTTGCCTAGGATTTAGGGTTTCGTATTTTCCTTCAGCACCAGGGAGTGGCATTAGTAACCTGCCAAATAGGCCAATTACAGCCTGAACACAACGGTGGCCTAGGATTATGGGGTCACATTGCATTTTCCTAGCATCCGATATAGCTGGGGCTGACAAACTATGCTCCATGGGCCATATCTGACCTGCTGTCTATTTTTGTATGGCCTGAAAACTAAGAAGAATTTTGTCACAATTTTTAATTGTTAAAAAACAAAACTATTGACCTGTGGCAAGAACACTTGCTGAATTGTGGTTCTTGGCTCACAATGTCCAAACAATGCATTCTCTGCCACTGCTGAGCTGATCCCTGCTATAGAAGGAGTCTGAAGCCTCAGACAGATGAGAACACTGAAGTGAAGCAACAGCCATTCCCCAAGCACAGCTCCACACCTCCCAAGACGGAAGGCAGGTAGGGGAGGGAGGATCCCTGCAAAGCTTGCAGTCGCTGTCCTTGCACAGTGGCTCTGCAGCCTACAAACAGGAGTGGGGGAGCTTTGACATGGGATCAGTTTCCTTGATATAAATGCAGATTCAAGAGTAGAAGAAGGCAACCAGGTTGGCAGCATTTCACTGCCAACAAGGCTTATACAATATACCACAGTGCTGGTCCACAACCAGAGCCTTGATCCACAGGGATGTGTGTTGAAGAGTAAATGATCTCAGGGTTTTAAGAAACGAAATAGAAACAGTTCACTAATCTTCCAAGGTGCTGCTAGGCAAACACAAGAGGAAAACTTCTAACTCTGATGGACTGGAATGGAATGCAGTCACTACAGCAGGGATTCTAAGCTCTTACTGGTTCCACTGACCCAGTGCTTCTCAATGAGGAGAAGCTGAGTGCCTTTGGGAGGACCCTTCCATGCTGCCTTGAGTGTCCTGTGAATCATCCCTCACGCCTTCCGCATAGGATCCTGTGGCTGTTTCCAGTGACTGGTGACTGCACTGGAGAAAGAGAAATACTCAGACCCTCCACAGATCAAATAGAGGTCCCCACTGAAGCTGCTCTCTGGAGAGCTCTCTTAAGTATTGCTCTGTTGTCCCTCTCAAATGGGATGGGTGGTTGTGGAAAGAGGTGGTGGACTCTTGGCCTGAGTTTGTGCCACAGTAGGTCCAATGAGATCAGAGAACCACCCTGGGGTTATCTTCCTGGCCCCAGAATGTATCATGGAAACACATATTACCCACTGGCAGAAACTCCACCTTGATTTACTGATTCACTGACTGAGCACAATGAATGAACCGACACAAATGAGCACTTGCCTAGAACGGCCCCACCCCACAGAATAAACTAGCAACAGTGCCACAGACCCACAGAAATTGCAGGACTGGTGTGACTATTCAAGGCTCTAAGAGCTAAGACAGAAAGATTCCCATCTTCCCTTAGTCCAACACAAAGCAAATGTGCAATGGTTGATTTTATGTGTCATTGTATCACTGGATGACAGATATTCAGTTAAACATTATTCTGTGTGTGTCTGTGAGACTGTTTCAGGTTGAGCCTGGCATGGGAATCAGAGGACTCAGCAAAGCAGATTATTCTCAGCAATATGGCTGAGCCTCACCTAACCCACTACAGGTCGAAGTAGAACAAAAAGCTGAATAAAGATTTCAGTCCCTGTTCCTGTCTGAGCTGGAAGACTGGTCCCCTCCAACCTTTGGATTAAGACTCAGACTTGAGGGCTGGGGATTTAGCTCAGTGGTGCTGCTGTCTGCCTTGCAAGTGCCAGGACCTGAGTTTGATCCCTGGTACAAAAAAAAAAAAGACTCAGACTTGAACTTACAGCACTGGATCTTCTGTTTTTCAGGCCTTTGAATCTGAACTGAAACTATAACATCTGTTCTCTTAGGTCTCCATCTTACTGACTACAGATCTTGGAACATTTCAGTCTGTATAAAGTATGAACCAATTCTTTAAAATCAGTAGTTCCCAATCTTTCTCTTGCTCACTCTACCATTATATGAAATACCCCACCCCCACACATACACACACACAAGATTCAGTTTCTCTAGAAAATCATGGCTTATAAAAGTACAAGGTGTTGTACAAAGACTATTAGGAGACAGTGACAAACTGAACCAAGTGACACTGATAACCACAACTACAACTGCAGAAGTGATATTTTTTACTGGAGAAATCAAAAAACTGTAGAAACTAGTATGTGGCTACTGACCAATCAAATGATCCACAACCCTCCTCCAAGCTCATCTTCAAAGAAAGTCGGAATCTATTTGCTTTCACTTGCTGAGGATACCAATATACCTTTACTGTTAGGATCAGACCTCTCTGTCTTGTTACTGCCTGAGCACTTTTGGACCTCAGGAATGCCAGAATGCCCTATCTTGTTTGCTATGGTATCTCATTCAACAAAGCCTCTGACCAAGGAATATATTTTAAGGCAAAAGAAGTGTAGCATTACATTCACTGCCATGGAATTACTACTCTTACCATGGTTTCCATTTCCTAGAAACTTGATAAATGGTGGAATGGCTGGTGAAGGTTCATTTTTAGCAGTAAACAGGAGATAACTTCTGCAAGGTACAGGTTTTATCCACAAGATTCAGTATGTGCATTATAAATATCATTTTATCTCAACAGCATTTTGCATAATCTATCTCACTCTGAGACAGAGTGCATAGATTTAGGAAGAAGGAGAAGAGGTAGAAATGTTTATATCCTAACCCAAAGGCCTAGTAACTCATTGGTAGAAATTTTGCTTCTCATTTCCATGACCTTGACCTTGACTACCCAACCTTGGAAGTCCTAGTTACTATGGTAGAAATGTTTCTATCAGGAAACATGGTCGCATTTCCATTAAGTTTGAAACTAAGTTTGCCCCAGAAACTTTGGACTCAACATACTTCTGAAGTGATATACAGAGAAAGACTTACTGCTGATTAATCCTAATAATCAGGGAGAAATTGGGCTACTAATACAAAGAGGACTGTGACTGAAATCAGAGAACTTGAAAGCCATGAAATCATGGAGGACTGAGATGCTGCAAGAATAAAGGTTTGGGTCAAACTTCATCTGACAGAGGTTGCTAATTGAGGTTTGGAGAAAGTAAGGTGACCATGTAGTACTGGGGCAACAGGAAGCCAGTGCTGCAGGGTGAAGAATTACAGTGGCTGTGCCTGGGATTTTTCCCTTATTCCCTTGCTACTGGTTCAAGGAGGGAGTATGACTGAAGTGAAATTTTCCAACAGGTAGCCATAGCTGACAGGACTTCCTGTGTCCTCTGCAAATGGAACGGGAATTTTTCACTTAAGCAAAAGATAAGCATGTGTTCGGGGGGGGGGTCATTGCCCCCACAGATCTGGTCTCCATGCTTCCTCACTCTGCCCTTCTCTGTGAGGGGCTGATGGGAAGGAAGAGCTTCCTGTTGCTCCTGCCAATGGGCAACACCAGCAGAAGACAGGAGGGCTAAAGGAGAGAGATGTCCGGGCAGTACTGCACCAGATCCTTCCCTAAGGAAGGCCAGGCCTCCACCAATCTGGCAGCTCTGCCAACAGCTCCCTCCTGCCTTCCCGCCTTCAGGCCTGGAGGAGATGAACAAGCACATTCACTAATCCCAGGAGGCTGTACCATCCCGGTGGTTTCCTTACACTTAAACCCACACTTTTGCAGATGGTCTATTATATTTTTCTCAAATTACCCTAATTTGAATGTGCCATCTGTCTCCTGCTGAGACCAGATTTATATAGCATCAACAGGGTAAAAAACATTGTTTTTATGAAGCATTATTTTGTCTTTCAAACACATAACACACACGTGTGCATGTGCAATGACACAAGTCCCTGGGGCAAAGTCAGGGCTTGTCCTGAAAGTGTCTTTATGAATGTTCATGCTTATGTGAGTGAGAGGTTGAGGAGAAGAGTCCTCCTAAGAATCCTGCACCCAAAAGGAGAGGAAGCAGTAGTGGCAAGCAGTTTAGGGGTGAAGACATCGTGTCTACGATTTATTCTCTGGGAATCCATTTAGGAGAGAATTCCAGTTAGAAATAGGAAATAGCTGCCTGTAGTGCATTGTTATTGCTCACTGCACAGTATCTCTTCCCTCTTTTCCTGCAAACAGCATCCCGATTCTCCTGGGGTCCTCCTCCCTTACTGTACTTCCATGTAGTTCAGTGGAATGGACCCACTCATTCCCAGCTCCAAGTGTGGGCAGGCACCTAGCCTCAGATGCTTCAGTTTCACAACCTCTTAGCCACCACGATGAATTCCCGGTTGGGCATAATTGGCATCTGACCCTAGCAGGGTCATATTTTGGAACTTCTGCCATGCGAATGTGAGCAAGGCATTCAGGTGATAGAAGCCACTGTCAGCTTCCTTATAACCACGAAGGGGCAGCCTGCCTCAGAAGGAAGTGAACCTGGGAGAAAACAGACTGGAATAATACATAGTACCTCTGAGGACACTGTTTGAGCTCCTTGGACCAACCCATGCCTGAAGCTAGATATTCCTTTGGAATTTTCTTTTGCTCAAGGCAATTTGACATGGGTATCTTGTCATCTGCAGTAGAAAAGTTTCTTCCTATCAGTGACCTTCCAAGGGTAGGACATTGAGACAACTCTACCCTGGGCTCAGGCACTAAGAAGGCATATTGCAAAGAAATCTTAAACAATAATAAAACTCCGATGAGTCAGTCTGCTTTTCATTATCAACATTCACTGGAAATTTTAAACTATCAAAATACTCCTCCCCCTCTAAAAATCTTTTGGTTGTTCTAAAAAAATTGCTGTAATCACTGTTATGTTCTAATAATAAACATACATAGTTTATATCACAAGGAGTCCTTTTCATTGATTATCTTGCAATAAACTTTATTGTAACTAGAAATTAATTCAGGGAACTCTTAATTATGTAACTGGCCTCCAGGTAGACATAGACTCGGTTACATGCCTGCATTTCAAAAATACAGAAGCTCAGAAGGGGTGGACTGGACTCCGCCTGGGCAGATGGGAGAAGCCACCCAGGAGAACCAGCCCTGGAGCTGAGTATTCTCAAGCCACGCCTTCATCTCAGGCCCGGGTTATTCCAACAGGTTCCCAGCGAGTCACCCTTTCTCTGTTCCAGCCACTCAACTCTCCAATCTCATCACACCAGCCAGGTCCTTAAGTATACTCCTCTCAGAAACTCATGAAAGCTGTCCCTTAGATCTAATTACCTGACTTAAAGCCCTACAGGATCTGTATAAGCCACTCTCACCTCCCCCACGCGGTCCCCTATATTTCAGCCTCCTTCCTTGTCTTTCTAAGGATGCTTCTGCCCTGGAGCCTTGGAATTCACTGTGCCTTCTCTTGGGAACCCTTCCATTTCCTCTCCATCTCATGTGCTCAGAGCTTTCTTCCTCAGTTCCTTACAGTTTCAGCCTCCATTCAAATACCACAGTATTAGCTGGATCTTCCTTTCTCTGTGATGACTAGAACTATCACATTTGCAATTCTCTTCCCTCTTTATTATTCACTCTAGTCTTTATAGCTAGTGACATCCAATAGATGCACTTGTTTATTTGTTTATCTTCTATCCTTCCAATAAAATGTAAGTTCCAAGAAAGCTGCACTCACCAGGTTTAGAACAATGCCTGGCAAACAGTAGGCCCTCAATAAATACTTGAGAATGAATGAAGGTTCCTGAAGTGGCTTTGGCCACTGAAGGAATTCCTTAGACAAAGGACAGAAATGGGGAAGTCTGCTTCGAGGGAATTTAAATTTAGAAGGAGTATGGAGCAGCAGGCGAGCAGCAGGCAAGCAGTGATGCAGTCCTGATGATGGCCTTGAATACACATATGTCTCCAGGTGCCTCAAATCTTTTCTGGGAGTAAACAAATAAAATGGGGACTGGTAGGGGCCAGGGAGTGAGGGAGAATTTTCCTGGGACCATAAACAATGTGCAAAGCAGCCAAACTGATAATTCCTTAGCACTCCAGAATAACATGTATCAAGCACTTTTTGAACTAATAAAATTCTTTGTAATCCCTGGTGAGGTAATAAACTTTGCATCAATAGCAGAGCACTGGCCAAGCACCAGAATTTCCTATAATGATAATGCCCAGTGGAATGGAAAGGGGCCAAGATGCAAGCTCAGCATCCAGCCCCAAACCAGTTTAAATGCAAATACAGCACCCTCCAGCCAAAGCTGCCCAATGGTACTTCTTTAAATAAGGCATGGAAGGGCCCAGTGCAGAGGAAATAAAACTTTTGAGTGTTCATTAAACTGCTTGTTTGTACCTGGAAAATTAGCTGAAGAGCTACTAAGGAGGCGAAAAGTCAGCACTTTGTGCAATCACAAATACTAACATAGTCAGTACCAGATGTGCCAGGCACTATTCTGGTCATTTTCTCTAATCTGACTCACAGTGTTCAGTTCATGAACACAGTTCATGAAATGCTACTCATAGTGCTAGGTGTCCTGGATTAAAGAATGAGACACCATTCTGTCCCTGGAGAACCCCCAGAGAAGTGGCAGCTCTGCAAACACAAAATGACTGTGCGACAGGTGGACTGCTACCAGAGGAATGCAGGAAAAGTGCGTTCTCTTAAAGCAAATACTTTAAAATGTTAAGTCTTCAAATTACTTCTGACCCATGTTTACGTGACATTCTGAGATTTGCCTCTGTTACACATTTTTATGGGCCTGAGACAATAGATATGTTTATCATACTTGTCAGGATGGACTAGGTTCTGCCACAGTTACAAACTCAAAACTCTCAGCAATTATAGCAAGACAATTTTATTCCAGGCCTCCAGAACTTGTTCATGACGAGTCACCTGGTGGGCTGTGTTCACATCAGCATTCGGAGACTCGGGCTGACAGAACAGCTATTTCCCAGGAGCGGCACACACTGGCTCTCAGAGCTTCTGATCAGAAGTGACACCTGTCATGGCCACTCACATTTAATTGGCTGAAACAAGTCACGTGGCCAGAATATCTGAATTCAGTGTAGTGCAGAAGAACAACTGTACGGCACTACACCCGGAAAAGGGAGGAAACCAAACCTCGCGAACAGCCCAGAAGACTACCGTGAAGAGGGAAGGGAAGTGGAAGTCTGAGAGCGCTGTTCCTAGATAGGTTGATCATATTACTCTTTGGCTAAAGGCTTGACTTTCCTTGAACGTGTTCTTTCACTTCTCTGGGAGATAAAAATCCAGATGAACAATGACTCCTCTTGTGAAAAGCTAGTATGTGACACTTTTCCATTCCTATTTGGCAACTGTGGGAATCTTGCTTCAAATATAGGCTTGAGTCATTGTTGTTGGGAGTAATTAGAAAATGAGGAAACTAGGGGTGGAAATAGAAAAAGGAAGCAGGACAGATGGTAGAGTGTTTTTTATTTTTTTCTCAGTAAATCTACGGCAAGAAACAGGATGCTGAGGGAAAATCAACCCAAAGTCCTGAAATGCTATTCCATATCTGTAAGGAGACAGAAACCCACATATTGTAAGAATTCTAAGTCATACAACCATTGGTTATTTGAGTAGAGAACCAGGCAAAGAAAACATAACATAATATTTTTATATGCAAGTGATCTATTACCAAACAGAAAAAATTAAGAAGGATCTTTTAAAACCGTGAGGTAACTTAAAGTTTCTAAGAAGCAGAGGATGTAAAAGGGAAATCAATTATACAACTCAGACTCATATGCGTATAAACAATGTAAAATTTCTCTATTCTGTGTGATGCCTGTAGCTTTATTTTTTGCAAATATGAAATATTACTTATGTGAGCTTTCACTGACTTAAAATTACTTTCTCAGTTCATGGAGTCCTCAATTTAGAATGCTCCTATCAATAATGATCTCCCTGCTCGAGAATGAGAATATGCCACAGTTCATTTTCTTTTCTGCTTCTAGTGGTTTGACTTCACAGGAGGGTTTTAATATAATCTTTAATTGGTTTGATTTTTGTCTTCTTATATTAACTTAGTAAAAATTCTTTTAGAACAGAAGTATTGATGTAGGCTATTTTATAATTTGATTTCAGGAGCTGGTTATTCTATTACAAACTCAGAAGGCATCAGAGATGATCTTAATTTCTTTCTTTCACCTCACATCTTACCATTCCTCAAACACAGTTAGAGGAGGGGACTCTGCCTCTTCCTTTACCTGGATGGCTCTGTGATGTCATCTGACAGCCGAGCCTAGAAATGGCCACATGGCACACTTGCATTCTGTATGCCTTTGTTTCCCCAGGTAAAGATTGTGGTGAGAATTAAATAAGAACTTGAATGTAAAGCATTTAACTTCCCAGTGGAAAACAGTATGTGCCTCATAAATAGTGACTGTTATTACTGCCAGGGACTGTCTATCTGTACTAATGAGATCTACCACTCATAAAAACATCATATTCTGCTTTGATTGTTGTCCACTTAAGAGGGTTTTCTGAACCGTATTAAATGCAATTTTACATCCTCAAGCTTGTTAGAAATACAGAAGGACTATTAAAAACTTAACAATGTGCATGGCCTCTGGCGATGATCTGGAAATATATCTGGATGATCTTCCAGGCCTGTCAAGAATGTGAGCTTGAGTCTCCACACGCCCCGTGAAGGCATCTCCATGACCACATGACACCACACTGCATTGCTTCTGCTAAGACAAAACCTTACCACACTGAATCTCGATGGACTCAGTTACGTGGAGAAAAAGAGATAAGTCCCCCTGAGAATCACATTGTGTGCATCTCTCCTCCAGTTACCCCCACATCCAGTCTATCAGAAGAACTGCCAAGGTTTCCTCTTAAATATTTTAAGACCCTTTGCTGCCCTAACAGACAAAGCCTAAACTGCTTACCTGGACAAGCACCATGTAGACCCTGCCTTATGTCCCACCACTCTGCTTCATCTGTGATTCTCCCACCGCAAGGAACCACTTTGGTTACGTCCCCACATGTGACTTCCTCAGCCTGCCATGCCTCGCTCATGGTGGGACATTCTTCCCTTGCCATTTTCTTGCTGTACTGGCAAACTTCTCTCTACCCTTTTGCAATGACTCAACGGAGCTACCACCTTCCATACCAAGCTTCACTTGCCAAGCTGAAATGGCTGCCCCTCTGTGTCCTCGGTATACTCTCTTCCCATGCCCTATCATTGCTCTTACCCTGCAATTTAACAAGTATTGATTTGTCTGTTTCCCTCAACCAGCTATGAGAGCAGGCCCTTATTTGCCTTTTATTCTCTCAGTGCTTAATATAGAGCCATGAACAGATACTCAACAAATATTTCCTGAAAGAAACAGCAAGTTTACCTTCACACATACCACTAGTTACTACCTTAAACTTGTGAAAATTCCTCTACTTCTACTGCAATTATTTTTCTCATCTATAAAATAGAGGACTGGTTGGTTTTGCCAACCACAAGGTACCATGACTCTACAGTACATGTTTTCCTAAAACTGGCATTCACAGTGAGAGGCAGATATGAAAAGTCTGTCTAATCACACCCCAAATCATTTAGTAAATTACTCCAAATCTCCTAGAATCAAAAAACCTTCCTTCAACTTCATTTCCCACCTGCTCTCTTCCTTCATCTGTTGTTCTAGCGAAAACATTAGTTTCAATATTCTCCAATGTATGCAAACATTGTATTCCTCTGGCTTTTTACCATTAAGTTCTGCAAGCAAGGAGCATTGTCCAGCTTCTCCCACCCAGGGAAATTCTGCTCCTTTCTCTACAATTGGCTGGAATGTAAGCCTTCCTGTGAACCTCCTTCTTTGATTAGAATTTAACTGTAGCAGTTGTTCCACCTGCCATACTATCAAAAAGGTTAACATGTCTATATCCTTGGCTTCACTGTAAATTCCTTGAAACTTCAAGTAGGTCCTATTTGTTACTGTGCCATTCACAGAGCATCTCATACAAGTAGGTGTTAGATAAATGCTTTTCGTGGGTTTGTGAATATATTCCTGCTGCCTCTATAAAATTAGATCTATTCATAGGTCTGATTGGCAAAATCTGGATAAGGATTTTTAATTTAACATCTCTCCTGAAATTTTAGCCATAGAAAATAAGGAAACACTATGCAATATTGTAGGCAAAAATGTTTATGACATTTATGAAAACAAGAAACTTTGTGAGCATGATAGAGTATGCCAATTCAAAAGACTATCATAGAACCATCAAAAATGATCATTTGAAGGTTACTTTGAAATATGGAAAAACATAAGCCAGAGGAGAATTAGAATGCAAATTTTAAATATATAGCACAATTGTGAGTATAGAACCCCATGACTAAAGATTTGAAGGATAGGTAGAGAATAAAAGTAGACCATTCTGCCCCATGACAGAATTTTGAGAAAGCTTCTCTACTTTTTACAAGCCTTGTGTAATGTTACCATAAAGTTGTTTTAGTAAATAATAACAAAAGGAAAGAATAGAAAGTAGAAGTTAAAGAAGATAAAAACAGAAATAAAAAAGAGGAAAAGATATGATGAAGGAAGCTGACACTGTTAGCAGAGAAACGACATACAAATACAACGAAGGCGGTAACATGGAGGCCGGTTGGAAATGAGGGATGGATACTCCAGCTATAGAGACAAAGAAGGCACGCAGGTCCTGGTCCAGGAGCAGACCCAGTGCATCGGGGTCCAGCTGAGTTTCAGATTAAGGCTATGAGGGTTGGGAACTAGAGCACAGAGGACATGGAGAGCCCAAGCCATGTGAGGACTTAAGACCATGTGAGGCCGGAATGGTATTCAGTCACCTGAATGAAGCCAAGGAGCTCAGAAGGGCACCCAGTCCACGAAAGGACAATAGATAAGTTCTGAAAAGAATCTGGTTCTGAAAGAATCCAGACACAAACTAGAACACAAGGGACTCCGCCCTACTGCTGATGAAAACAAAGAAATAACTTGCACCCTAAGAATGAAGAGATAGAAAAAAATGTAAAAGATGCTATTCACAATGGTTAAGAAGTGGAAATAACCTAGTGCACACCAACAGATGAACAGATAATAAAAATGTGATGATGCAGTATATGCAATGGAATACTACTCAGCCACAAAGAAGAATGAAATCCTGTCATGTGCAGCAAAATGAATGGAACTGAAGAACATTATGTTTAGTGAAATAAGCCAGACTAAGAAAGATGATACCACATATTGACTCATATATAGAAGCTAAAAATTTAAAAAAATTCCAACCAGGTTACGAAATGGTGGTTAACACAGGTTTAGGAAGACTGTATGAGTATGGGGGTGAATAAAGGGAAGTTGGATTTGATTAGTGTACACTGCATGTATGTGTTCAAGTATCACAATAAACCCATTAACATGTACAATTTATACATGTTAACCAAAAATAGAATAAAATATTAATAAATGACATTATAAAATAAAGACATTTAATGGACTGAATGGCCACAAAGGACATAATTCTATGGGAAGAAAATGTCATTTTTAAAAAGAAACCAACTAGAGAGGGAGTTAAGGTAGATGACACACCTACAAAAATTGTACAGAATGTAGCTCAGAAAAAGGAAGAAAAATTTTTAAATAAATAATCTATTAAGAAAGATGAGGTACAGAATCCTCAGGGATTTAGCTCAGTGGTGCTAAAGCCTACCTCGCAAGTGCAAGGTCCTGAGTTTGATCCCCAGTACCAGAGAGAGAGAGAGAGAGAGAGAGAGAATAAGGAAGATAAAAGTCAAAATAAAGACTGAAAATTTTAAATAATAATTGAAGGAAGACATGGATCCTACTGAGAGATCCCAAATTCATCCCAGCTAGCAAAATTGTACTCCTTAAAAGGAAAGAGGAAACAGTTATTGCAAATAGAGAAAATGACAGTCTCCACCAAGAAAACCATCATTATTCTGACAGACTTCTCATCAGCTAGAAAAGATGTCAGCAAGCAGTGAAAAATATCTCCCGGAACTTCTAGAAAATGCCTTCGAAGAATGGAGAAAAAATAACTCTCTCTTTAGAATTCTGTACTCAGCAACACTATCATTCATCAAAGAAGCAAAACAAAGGCATTTCCAAAAAAGTACTCCAGGGAGACCGTACCACTAATAAACCATAACCATTCTTCTTGTTAGGAGCCAGAGTCCAGAAGAAATAAGTGAAATGCAATTAACAAGTTAATGCACTGGCAATCAGCTTGGCAAATCAACACCAAACTACTGACTACCAAAACAAAAAAAAGCAATAATGGTTATTGGAGGATGACCAAAGATAGGTGTAAGTAAAATACTGAACAACCAGAATGTGGGAAGATTCTAATTAAACATTATTTAGATCCTTGAGCTGCTTGGGAAGAAGAAAGAGATATTGATAAATATACATATTCTTTTCCTGAAATAACTGGAAAAATTCGGAAGAACTCACCACATCTTAAAACTAAGAGATATTTTAAAACCACAATAATTTAGAGAGCAGGACTGGTGTACTGACTAACAAGTAGACAAGCAGGACAGAAGAGAGAGCCCAAAGACAGACCAATGCATATAAAAGTAATCTGGCCATGGTAAAGGTAAAGTTATTGAGTAACTGGAAAAGGACAATCTTAAACAAACGTGCTTCAGATCTAAATAGGAAGGTGCAGTCAATTGCCTAGCGAGTCACATGATAAAATATCTTAATAAACTTGGGGAAAGGAAAACTTGGTTAGACAAGATACACAATGTACTAACAGTGAAAGGAAAAAAACTGATAAACAGCATTGAGATTAAGAACAGTTCATAAAAGACATTCTAAGAAAGCTTTAGAAAACCAATCTACATATTAGAAGGTGGCAGCACATCTCCTAAGCATATGACTTGGATCCAGAAAATATAAACAACTTTTTCATATTACTTCACACAGGACTGTAGTTAGGTAGAAAAATGCACAAGAGTCTTCAACAGGCAACTCACCAAAGAGGAAATTCAAATGGATACCAGCGTCTGAAAAGATGTTCCACTACCTTAGTCATCAGAGGAACAGAAAGCCAGCCTTCAATAAGATTCCTTTACTACACACTGCATAAATTATTAACTTGCTCCCAGAAAAGTACACCAAGTTTAAATTCCTCTCGAGTAGAAAACAGCGCCATTTCATCTTTTGCTTGCAAAGTTTGAGTGCCATCACTTTTGCTTAAACTGCCAATATGAAAACCACTGTTGCTTCAATTTGCATTTGGGAATACTATAGATTTTTAAAGTTTTTAGATCTATATTGGCAAGAAGACATATTTTCCTGCAGAGACATATCTGGAGCTATTTTTCTATAGGGTGTCCACGGTGGCAAACTGTCAGTCCCTTCTTCCTCTGTGAGAAAGTCAGACTGTGTTCGAGGCCGCAGCACTCCCAGTTGAAAACACTGGGTTCAGCAGGTTTCCCGAGCAAGGAGAAGTTGGGTGACCTAGCTCCAGCCATCCCCTATCAGAAGATGACTACTGAACGTTCCTGGAAAACTATTTGTTTCCTAACAAAAAGGGAGCTCTCAGCTGACCGCTTCCCTTTTTCCTTCTTCCTCCTTCCTGGAATGGAGAACGTGCTGTCTGGGGAGAGCAGTAATCTTGCAAATGGAAGGATGACAGCCACATACGCTTTCAGTACAGCCTGACTTTCTCACAGAGGAAGAAGGGACTGACGGGTTTACCACCGTGGACACCCTACAGAAAAATGGCTCCAGATACGTCTCTACAGGAAAACATGTCTTCTTGCCAATACAGATCCGAAAAACTTAAAAATAAGAGAACGGTTAAATAAATTATGCCGTATACATAATATAGACGATTCATATCCTATTAAATTATTTTTTAAATTTTCTAACAAGTTGGGAAAATGGATATCATAATATTATGATAGCTGAAAGTATAGGAAGTCATACATATTACACAGCACGAGCTTTCAAAGGAAAATATAAATATCACCAAAGAAGCCAAAGGAAAAATATCAAGGACTGGTAATATCTGCATTTGCATGATAACATCAGGCACATTTTCCTTCCTTTTAAAACCCTATCACTGAATTTCCTAATTTTTAATTTATATTGGCAAAATATATGTTTACTGCAATCAATGGACAAATGTTCTCCAGCGCAGAACAGTGTCAACTCCTGCAACAGTTTCTATCCAAAGGACAAGATTATTTTGTTTTCATTATTAATTATTAATTCACGTATTTTAAATTTAACTGTGATTTGTTTTGTACTGTCCTTGTGCTAACACGTGTACTGGACTTAAAAAGTGACGAGACCCAGGTCCTATTGCAAGGTGCTCATGCTATGGTAGAGAAGACAGAAAAGTAGACGAGCAACTCGCTCAGCCTGTAACTGTACATTCAGGACCCACAATGCGTGGGGAAAACCAATACAGTATGGTGCATGTGGAAGGCAGGGAAAAAGGGTGAAGGCATGAGGAGCTTCCAGAAGAGGCACCCAGCTGCATCAGTGGAGGTGACAGAACTCCAAGAGACAAGTGGGAATTACTCAGGGCATGGAGGGAGCCAGACTCCCCATGGGGTCAAGATTCTGCCATGACTAAAAATTAAAACCATCTATGGTGCAGTCTGAAACGGTCCTGAAGTAAGATTGGTTTGAGAGAAGGGTAGGAGGGGTCATTGCCAGCCCCAGGGCAGCAGCTATGTGACTGTGGAAAAGTGAGATCACAAAACCATGTTCTTATCTTGAGACATTAACCCAAAGATACCAGAGACACAATTTGGGATACCTAGCAGGAGTTTACAAACTTGGCTGTATATCAGACATGAAAAGAAGCTGATTTTCTGGTTCCAAAAATTACTGAACGGGAATTTTAGGGCATGAGCCCCTGCATCTGCATTTTTTATAAGTCTGCCTGGTAACTCTGATGATGAATTAGTACAGGACCTTGTGGTGCTAAGATCCCTGTAAAGGATCAAAATGCCCTCTCGGTCATGGGAAAGAGACAGGGAAGCCATTTCCCCTTCCCACGGAAAGGGCTGCATATGGCAGAGCGCTGACTTCAGTGCACTACTCTCAACTCCAGAGACAGAGAATTGAGAGAGCAGGAGCAGAGGGCTAACCAAGGCCAGTCCCCAGCCAAGAACATGTATAAGTCTCTTCCTGGGAGAGGAAAAAGATCAGTCGACATAGATACAAATTTTATAAAATTTTTCTTGGTCCATATTTGTAGTCCATAATGTTAACATTCCTTGTGTGGAGTTGGTACGTGTGCATAACACATCGTAATTTCTCTTTCATCCCCTTTTCATTCCCACTCTCTCCCCACTCCTTTCATCTCTTGATACCTTTCCCGTTTGAGAAAGATCTAGCTACCTCCTTATTTCCTATCTTTTATTTTGCTCTTTATTTATAATTTGAGTTTTTCCTGTAAGAGAACCCACATGATATTTAAACTTATGAGTCTGATTTATTTCACTTAACATTATAGTCTCAAGGTGCATCCGTTTTCCTACAAATAACTCATGTGTATCATTTTTATGGCAGAGTAGTATTCCATTGTGTGTAAATACCATGTTTTCTTTATCCATTCATCTGCTGATAGCTATTTAGGCTCCTTCCAAGATTTAGCTATTATGAGTTGTGCTGTTATAGATATGGGAACAAAACACCTAAGCAGAGGGTACAACCTGACATTCTATTTACCTCAGCTGCATAATCTGGAGTTAGGGTTTCTATTGGGCATTAGTATGCACATAGCACATTTAACCTCAACCAGCCTGAAAGTAGGAAATTTTCACCTCTGGAGGGAAACGGGAGGCAGCAACTCCAGAACTAAGGTGGCACGATGCTTTCTGAAGACCGGAGCTCCATATTCACATTTTTGGTGCATCAAGCCAAGCATTTCCATCTGGGGATCAACTTCCTTTCTAACTTCTTGTTGGCCACTATTTGAGGTGTCTTGCAAGACATAATTACACAGCAATTCTGATGCGAAGGCAAAAGAAAAGGAAAACCAAACCACCTCATGAAGATGCATTTTTAAACACTTAGCAGATGTGACTATGAGTTACGCACTAAATAAGCAGAAACGTCACCCACTGCTCCAGCCGACCTGCATGTGTCCTCTCCACAACAGCCAGGCGTGTGTTTGCTGCATTTACTCATTCACCGTCCATGGTGTTTGCTGGACATCCTCTCTGGCACACACGGCGACGGGTGGACAGAATGGTGCCCATGGCCGTCCTCTCCCTGCCCTCCTTTCTCATGCTGGTGAAATCAGACAAAGCACAGTGAAGATGTACTTCTGTCCCAACTCCCAATTAGCTCTGGGACACAAAGTTAAGTGCCTTGGCTGAGGTCACCGAATCACAGCAGAGTCAGAAGTCTGCTCCTCTTGGTCCAGGCCTCCCATGGCCCCATCAGATGCTCCAATCAGGATGTTGCTTTGTGTAACGACTCCCCACAATGACTGCACTCAGACATGTCCTAACAGTTCAATGCCAAAAGGACACTGTGTTAGCTCAAAATTATGTCAAATTAATAATAACTTAAAAGAAGAGAACTGGAATGCTTACTGTCCATATTTCTGTTTGAGTATTGACACTATTTGGAAGCTTCATAATCTTTGTTTTAGTTGAAGGAATGCAGGCTAAAGAACAATTTCTGATGTTTTAATAGGTGTTAGCAACAAAAAAATGTATTTTGTTCATAACATTTACTAAGTCACATTGTGTTATATTTTTTCATAATGTTGCAACACACATTCTCTCTACATGATCTCTTATAACTTCATGTGAATAAATCAACAATTACATAAATAATAATTTCAGTTTTAAAATGGGACCACTGGTTAACCAAACCCTAACAGTAAGAATAGAGGAAAGTGTACAATGGAGTATTACTCTGCCATAAAGATAAACGAGTAGAAAAATGGATGCATCTTGAGACCATAATGTGAAGTGAAATAAATCAGACACACCAGCTTAAATAGCACGTGGTTTCTCTTATATGAAAAACTCAAAGTAGAAAGAAAGAGGAAAATAAAAGACAACAGCAAGTAGAGAGCATAGATCTTTCTCGAAGTGGAAGGGAATCACGAGATGCAGGGAGGGCAGGAGAGCAGGGAAAGGAATGAACACAGGAATGAAGATGCGTTGGGTACGTGGGCTGCTCCCCACAACGGACATAAACATTGCGCACTGCAAACATGGACTAATAAAGATAAGAAAGAATCATGATTTCCTTTCAAAAGATAACAAAAGCACCCAAAGAAAGAATATGTATGATGAAGCTCTTCTCTTCGTGTTGCTCAGAGTTTACCACTAATTCATTCAAAGCCTCGGGACCTGATGTGGGCCGTGTGACTCAAGGGCTCAAGGGTGGCTACTTAATCTCCGGTCATGAATCTCTGCCTCACAATAATGATAAGATGCACTTACTATAATTCATTTGGCGGACTGGAAAACAGACACGGGACCCTCACACCGTTCGCCCGTGGTCTCACAGCCTCTGGGTGGCCAGGACTCAGGCCAGGCCAGGTGACCCACAGCCAACTGGTCTCCTGAGCCCTGCTTTCCCTCCTGCGTCATCAGCCCTCAGACAGACTTCCACTTCCACCGTTCAATGAGGGCGGAGCCAGAAGGCTCCAACTTCACCCCCACTTTGAAGTATTTGTTAGCTCACACTGAGCTGGTAAAATATACATTATATGTGCTCTCTATAAAGAACTGTAATCAAATGCATTCTTTTTTCCATTTTTTTCCCTCCTCCCTGAGTCTAGATGGCTATTAAAGTGAGCCAGAGTGACTCAACTTTTAAAACTTTTATGAAACCCCACCACATAGACAGTACATCTATATGTTCATACAGGCATGAGTCATACAAATGCAGCATGTGCGCTCCACAGATAATAAAAAGGATTTTATAACAAATATCTTAAAGGAATATGGAAATTCATTGGTTCATGTCACTGAACCGCGCACAGACAGTTCAGTTTCAGTCATTAATGGCTGCTCACCATGTCCCCTTGGGAAGGACAAAGGAAGTAGGAGGAGACCCTGACCCCGGCTACTTCTGTCATCTGAGCCTCAGAGTAACTACTAGATGCCACCCGTGCCCTATGCAGACTGACTCACATGCGCTCTCATCCCCATTCACTGTGCATCCCTACCACCTCTCTTTTCCACCATTCAAACCCTCTGGACTGCAGTGGGCCTTTGCTGCCCTCGGCGGGCCTGGATGTCTGGACGGCTGTCCCGCTGGACACCCTCCTCCTGGAGTCCACAAGAGAAACATCTCCACGGCTTCCCACGTTTCTCTACAGGTTGCTTCTCAGTGCTCATAACAACCTCTGCTTCCTCTACCCAGCAGCTCGGCTGCTTCCTTCAGGGCTCTGTCCCAGCCCCCCCCCATGTCGTCCTTGCTGCTCCCCCCATTTCCGGGGTGCAAATGTGGTGAAAGTGCTGACACCCCCAAACCTGCCTCTTGTTTCCCCCGTTCCTCTAGGTGCTTATTTCAGACCTCCATGTGGATCTTCCTAGGTTTTCCAAGCTCCAACCTTAAGTCTCCATTCCTTTCTTTCTTTCTATCCATCCTCTCCAAAAACCCTGAGGCTCTAGTTTTTCTGCTCTCAGTAAAGTGCTCCACTCCTTAGGTTGGCAGGAAATGCCTGCCTCTTACCACAGCTGTGTCTCTCGGTTGGCCCTGTCCATTCAGGCCCAAATACATCTCCAACCGGTTCACCTCTCTCCATTCCAATGTGCCCAGCTCCAGTCCAGAGCACCATCCTCTTTCTTCTGGAGCAGTCTCTTCACTGGATTTTCCACTACCCTAGCCTTAGGCAGACAACGGAGTCACCGTGAGACAAGATCTAGAACACATTACTTCCCTACTTGAAATCCTTAAATGGCTTCCCAATCCACACAGGGTGAAATATAAACCCAGTTTCACCTCAGAAACCTAGCATTCCTGCCGTGTTGCTAAATATCACATTAATTCATTCTGTTACTGTTTTTTTCATCTTTCTTAGCATTATCTGAAATGATCCTCCTGACTTATTCCCTTGCTTAGCAAGCACCTAATTCCCTCCTCCTTGCTTGTTCATTTCTGTAATTCTGAAGCCCAGAACAGTGACTGGTACACAGTGAACATGCAGTGAATAAACTGATGGGTGAAGAAATGAATTCAGCTCACCTTCTATATGCCTTGTATTGCCTTTGACATTAAATGAAAGGAACAGAATAAAGTCAACAATACTTTTATTTTTAGCTCAATTTCTATCAGACAGAGAAGAATTGTCTAATAACTGCAGCATTTTTTCCTTCTGGGGTTTTTCAATGTGAAGACTCATTCCGTATTTCAAATGGAAATCTAAAGTCCTACAATCACTTTCAGATTACTCTAAGCCGCTCTATCAGCATGGTATAAGTATTTCGTCAAAAATGATTAATTGAGTCCTTCCTTTTTCCTTATTCAAAATTCTGAGTCCAACGTGATTTTGTATGTATCTGAGGGAATGGTTGCCATTTCTAATAACAGCAGCATTGTCTGTGGTCACACAATAGCCCACCTGTCTTCTGAACTACTTTTACAGGGTAATTTCTGATACTGGTAAGGACTCTTATTCTGTTGAGCACTTTGATGAGTGTCTGAATATGTAAGTTTGGGGCCAGGAATCGGAGAAAGGTAAACTGTTGTCCTAATAGATACTGAAACTCTCAAGAATGGAAGGTGGGAAGGCTATTTTCTTAATGTAGGTCTGAAACGGTTTCACAGAGTTACAATCACGTCATCAGTCACTCACGTAGAAAACACGTTACTTCCTAACTTGCTGTGACAATAACTTCTCTCTCAATCATGATGTTGATCTTGATAATGACACTGGTGACCGGTGAGAAGCCAAGGGCTGACAATATGCCACTGTCCTGAGCACTTGGCATCTGTCTCCCTTGCCATTTGTCTAAAATTGGCCAGAGAGTAAGTAGTGGGGTTGGACATAAACTCGGGTTCCCTGTGCTCTTAACACCTCGGGGTGCGAAAAGATACAATACAGCTCCTCAATCCTAACTCCAACAATAAGGAACCACAGGCTGGTGATGCTCACATGCCAGGCACTTTGGAAGAAAGAAACTGTGTCATTTTGGAGTTTACCCATGAAAGTAAAAAAGGGAGAGTTAGGATACAATCTTGGGATCTGCTATAGTTTGAATGTTTGCATTCAAAATTCATGTTGAAACTTAAACCCCAATACAACAGTATTAAAAGGGTGATTTGGACATGAGGGTGCCTTAGGCAAGGGCCTTCTCCCTTCTGCCTCTGCCACATGAGCATGTACCCAACAGGCGCCATGGTGGAAGCAGACGGCAGCTGGCATCAGACACTGCATCTGCTGTCACCTAGATCATGGAGTCTCCCCAGACTCCAGAATGACGGGAATAAATTTCTGTGATTTTTCAAATTTCCCAGTCCAAGCTGTTTTGTTATAGCTGTACAAATGGACCAAGACAGGATCTGAATAAAAACGTGTACTAAAATTAGAAGTAAGATAAACATGACATTCTGCTCAGAAGTTATAAATAGAAACCTACATACCTCAAAAAAGAATCAGAGATGCTAAGGAGTGACAATTACACACACACACACACACACACACACACACACACGAAGAGCTCTGGAGAGAAGGCAGAAGATCAGTCTTCTAGAAAGAATAATGTGGTGACAGAGGGAACTATCTGAGGGACTCAGGCTTCAAAACAACACATAAAGGACGGGAGAAGGGACATATAACAGAGGGCAGACAGGAGAGGAGCGATGACCTCTATGAAGAATGTCAGAAATGAAAGAGCTGGAATCCTCAAAAAACGCCAAAGATTAAAAATAAGGCCAAAGATGACAAAAGGTTAGACCACAAAAACAAAAAGAAAACCTATTCACAGCCAGGAAGTGAATAAGGAATATTATGTCCTTGGCTTTCGGTGGGAGGTGGACAGTCAGCAATGGCCTGCCATTTATCAGGAGCTGTCTGGATATCTGGCTGAGATACATGCCAGCTTTGGTCCACTGATGTGACAAACTCGACTGAAGGAAGACTGCAGACTCCCACAAGGAGACAGTGGACCTGTTTAAAAACACACAAACGAAAGTGTCGCAGGTGATGCGAAACCTTCCCGGTTGTGTTTAACGTTCACTTTCTACAAGGAACAAAGAGTAAAAGGTAGACTATAGTGAAGAAGTACCTGAAGCTAAGGAAAGAAATTAGTCAGAAGTCCCTAAGTTATTTCAATCAAAGCCAGCCTTCAGATTTGGATAAATTATACCCTGAATTTCTGAAGGACTAGCACAACTATCTTGTGGAATCAAACAACAGTGTTCAACTAACATTAAAGCCAACCATCCCAGAACCCAGGGCCTCTGCAACCGCCGGACTTCCTTTCAGCCTGGATCCTCTTGTGGCTGTCCCCACACTTTATTTGGGTCTCTCCTCACCTGGTCCCCCTCAGTCTTCCCTGACTGTCCTAGTTAAGTAGCTCAAAGTGCTCCATCCATGCCCCTCTGTCGCTGCACAGCCTCATCTTTCTTTGTAGCACTTACCACTCCCTGGGGAATATTTCTGCTCGCTCCCTTTCTTCCTCCCCTGTGAGAATATAAGCTACACGGGTTACGGACTTTGTCTTAGTTGCCACTTTATCCATAATAGCTAAACACCCCAAACACTCAATGAATATTTATCAAACTAGGGCTCAACAGAAGCCAATACTTTGGTGAGTTTGTTAAATTAGCTTGTTTGCTATACAATTATAAGGCACTCTCCTCCTCTGCCCTTTACTTTTTGAAAAAAAATAAAATAAATGACTTAACAGAAAAAAATTTTTATCAAACTGATAAAAGAATAAATATGTGCAAAAGTAGGAAGATCCTGCTTGGTAATAGCTTTTTTGTTTGCTTGCTTTTTGTTTCATTTTGGTTTTGCAGCGCTGGGGATTGAACCCAGGGCCTTTGCACTGAGCTGTATCCTCAGCCTTTTTTATTTTTTGTTTTGAGACAAGTTGTGGCTAAGTCTCTAAATTCCCCAGGCTGGGCTTGAACTTTCGATCCTCCTGTCCCAGCCTCACATAGTACAGTACTGAAATTACAGGCTTGTGCAACCAGGCATAAGTAATGTTTATTTATGAAAAGACTAGTATAAACCAATAGTGAGGTGGTAGCATTTTTAAAGGTCATTTTAGGCCTTATTAACATAGCATCAGAGGTATCTCAGAACCTCCCATGTATATTTACCACTGTAGCATCTGCCATGGCATCCCCAAATTTTGACTTAGTAGGTATGGGGTGGGCCACAGGTATTGTTCTTTCAAGGGTTTCCACTGCTCACCTCCTAAGACTCCCTGGCAAGAGAGGCGGAAGTGGCCACCTCATAGGGTTTTGTGAGCCAACATTCCAAGCAAAATAACATGCTCAAGGAGTCCTGAGTGAAGTTTAATGGTGTGTTTAGAGAAGGCTAATGGGACAGATGCGTGAAATCCTAACAGTCCGTGGCCAATATGTGCCCTTGGCTGGTGCTCAGGTGAGTGAAGACCTGTCGTCAGTCCCATAAATATCTCTGCCTCTGTCTCTCAGGGGCCTTGGAAGGATTCCCTGCACCCGACAGTCCCGAGAAAGGACAGGATTGGCCTGGAAGAAAGTGACAACTTATGACAGTTGTGTTCACCCTTCTGAGGGAGTGTGGGTCAGAAAAAGAGATTCAGTTCTATTGTGCTCCAATTTTAACCTCCAGAGCAGCTCCTCAGGAACCAGAGAAGTAAAAAGGAAAGAGTTGCAAACAAGGAATCATCCAGCCTGGGTTCTGTCCCTCCTTGACACCCGCCCTGAACCAATGTGACCCAAACAAGTCTTTCCCCTCTTTGAGTCTCGGTTTCCCCAACTGCAAAGTGACATAATGCCTGGCCTTCCTGCTTCACGCTGCCTTTGATGAAGACAGCCCCGAGTTAGCTGCAGATGAGTGATTATTAACAACTTACAGCATCAAGGCTTAATTACTAAGTGCTAATTAAAACTACAAGTGCCAAGAGAGAAGCACGAACTGTCTCAGTTGGAAAGTTCAAAGTGGAGATGAGAGGCACAGATGATCAATGCTGCAGCATCGCCCCTCCAGAGAAGGGCAAGAAATGGGGTGACTGATGATCTCTAAGCAGTGGCTCCTTAGTTTGTGCGCCTTCTTCATTGGTGGTGGCGGTGCTGTTGTTTGTTTCTGATTTTTTGGGTAAGGACCTCTTTCGCACGTCAAAAAATTTCACTGAAACACTATTCACATGAACCTAGGTGACGAGAGCTGGAGGGGAAGCCACAGCCTCAGTAGCAGCATGCACCTGTTTAGGAAAATTCAAAATAACCAGAAGAGCTACATGCTGGATAATGGTTCCAATAAATTTTATTTCACAAGCACCATAGGATCTGTCTCTGTGAACAAGAGCAGTGTGATTATTATGTGCAAGACATCACTTAGGTTTCCAGGAAGACCAACACACATTTTATACTAATACGTGTTTTACAATAATTCATCAGTTTTAACAGCATCTAACTCAGAAGACGTAGAACCCTTGGGGGATTGTTTTGGGGGTTTTTTGACGACACTACATTAACTAGTTGGGAAGTACCTAAGTCCATTCATTCCAGATAAATGCAGCAAAGTTCTGCAAAAGACAAACAAAAAACTTTAAAAACATTTGTTTTAACTCCCCACAAAGAAAATCTCAAACAAGCATAAGTCCTGAATATTTAACTTCATTCATTAAATAAGAGAGGCCACTGATTTTAAGATGCCCTATTACTACACGCAGGGAAAATTTTAAACAACCAATTGAAAGAATTCTTTAGCACCTGAAATCTTATTTTATCTTTACTGAAGAGCACTTTTCCATTGACTTAGATTGATTTTCATCACACACAATTCCTGTATTTATATTTAAGAGAAATAAACTGGTGTGGTATCCCTAGAGCTCTTCATTTGCAGAGTCTGAATCAAATCAGTCTGAGCAGGCATTCCTGCTCTGTGCACCAAACCGTCCCCTGTGCCACTGAGAGGGTGGCTGCATGGCAGGTCTCCAAAGAGACGCCTCGGTGTCTCGGAGATGTCCTTCTGTGCCCGGCGCCACCCTGCAATCTCCGGCACAAATCCAATCAAAAGCAGCAATGCACAACTATGGTGTCGCCAACAAGTGTGAGATGCATCCTGATCAGACCCGTGAAGACGAACATCTGGGGTATATAACGTAGACGATTCTTGGAAGAATCAATTCTGCAAAGCAAGCTTCTAATAATGCACCAGGCTTATCTCTTGAAGTAACTCCCTGATGCTGTTTCCTGTCTTCTAAGCCTCAAGCCCCATGTGGAACTGGTCTCAGTCTCCCCCGTTTCACCTGCTGCTGCTTATGCATCCGCACCTTGGGCTGTCCATTCCTCAGTCCCACAGCCTCAGCCACATCACACACACTTGACAACTGCAGCCTCCTAACTGCCCCTGCTCCCTCAGTCTCTGCAGTCCACCCTGTCAGGAGTAATAACTTAAAGCAGCTCTTGCCTCATTAATGATGTGTCCAAATATTTCCACTGGCTCCCCTCTTACGAATTAAACACCAAACTTCTCTGAAAGCCCCACAATCCAACCTCATTCTTTTTTCTTAAGCTTATTTTTTCCACCTTCCTCATTACATAGCAGGCTTGATGCAGGGCTGGCCTCCTCCTCATCTTTTGTGCCCGCCATATGCATTCCCGACATCACATCTCTTTTACACTATCTCCCCATCCACTTACCCAGTTCTACTCCTTTTCCCTTAACTAAGTCTTCTCACATTAGTCCAGGCCCTGAGGACTTCCCCTTCCATTTTCCCACTTTGCTGTTGGTGAGTACATGTGGGTTTTAGACTCAGTGTGCACTCTTACTCTTTCTCCCTATCACACTGTCAGTTTCTAATCATCAAAAACAGAAAAACGTCTTCGGCTCAGCCATCTCTCACCAAGTTGGCATTCAGTTCACTTTGCTCTTTATCGTTGTTTGCAAGTGTCACCACCTGCTGCCGGATCTCCTCACCTTCACCACCACCAACCTCACCCATTGCTTCTTAAACCTGTACCCAGAGCCACAAGGATCGGCAAATCCACTGTGCCCCTGCCATGGCCACTAATTGCTCTGATTTGCTCCTGTGAACTGCAGAATTCCCAAGACTCACTCACGTGGAACAGATCAAGCTGTTCCCTTAGAAAGGAGAGGGAAGTTACAAGAAGCAGGGAGGATTGCTGAGAAACAGAACCGCTGAGCCAAGGGCCATGTGATGCCCACATCAGACAACTGAATGCTGACTTGGGAATCTAAAGAAAAAAACCTGACGGCACTCTACTTTTCTGTGACTTAATCACTCAACCCTTTGGCCCCACTCAAGAGTATGAGAGCAATTTTTATTTATTCGCCTCCTCCCACACAATGGTTAGATCATTAAAAATACGTATGGTACAGGGATGAAAGCACAAACTGGAGATGGCTGCTCCCAACGGCGTCCCACACCCACTACTTATGAACCTCGCGGCCTTGGGGAAGTGAACTGGAGGACTCTGTGTCTCTGTTTCTTCATCTGTAAAATGACAATAATGATACTAGCTTATCTCCTAGAGTTGCTGTAAGGGTTAAATGAAAAATTCTCAGGATAGTGCCACCACAGAGTAAGCATTCAATGAGTATCGGCTACCACTATCATTGCCATCACCATCATTTTTATTTAAAATAAATACATTTTATTTATTATTATAAATTTTTACTAAATAAATCCGCTAGCTGACAAGTTCCAAACACAAGGCAAAGCCCGGCTTCTCTGACATCCTTTCTTCAGCAAACGCACTAAAAATTACTTTTCTCTAATGCTTGGCCATCAGCTTCATTTTTGCCAGGTAAATTCTCTCTCTTGGAAATGTTATGAGTTCTAAACCTACAGTCTAGGCCAAGGCTCTGAACTGTCTTCTGACAATTGGGACAGGACTCTCAAAGATAACATGTTTCTCCTGATTCTCCACCATCTATGGAACAAACCGAAAGCTCTCCACCGAGCCTTCTCATCTGCATCTTCCACAACAATCTTAAGTGCCTCGCCTTTGAATTCTCCAGGCCTTGGCCCATGCTGTCCCTTCACCTGGAATTCCTTTCCCTTCTTCTCCTTGCAACTCCTGCAGGAGTGCTGTACATGTTCCATTAGAATCCTTCCCCTTCCTGGAGGCTCTCAAAGCCCTTGGCACATTGTATGATACTGGCTCCTCTCTCTCTCTGTCTCTGTCTCTGTCTCTGTCTCTCTCTCTCTCTGATTAAGAACTTAGGCACATAGTTGATATTTTACTCATTTGTGAACCCTATCATGCCTAGTACAGTGCCTGACACAAAGTATTTTTTTTTCAAATTGAACCATAGGCTTCTGTAGCCCAGCAAACTTTACCAGTGTCTTAAATCCTGAACAGTCAAACATTCCCATCTGTGGGGGCTGCAAAACCATATTGATGGATAAATAAAAGGGGAGTAAGCAAGATATAAATACAAGATTCCTGACTCCAGTAAATACTGGGTTAGGACACAATACTATAAGAAATGAATTCACTATTTGTCCTGACATTGTCGTATTTTGCCCTTGATGATTAGGGCCTTTGGCCATAGGTCCTGCTGTCACTAATTGAAATGTTTTTCTGATATTCACCTTGGGTTCTTTTGTTGATTCATGTAGCACCTTGCTTAATTAAATAATGCAAGCACTCAGTTACATAAAGGCACCAAATTTCCACTTCACAGCTCAAGAGGCATTTGTGGAAGGAGCCACTTGGCATTGGCAAATACTAAATGCCTGAAAACACTGGCAGCACCAGTTGCAACAGAAAAATGCAAATGGCCATCCTCTTTGATAGCTGCTGCTGGCTTATGGGGCTGTGGCTCTGATCTACATTTGAGTGTCCTCTGTATGTACTGAAGAGAAAAACTAGAATAACAAGTACAAAAACTTCCATGTGGGGATGCAACAGCACCAACAAAATCCACAAATTCCAGAATGGCAGTAAAATGATCAACAACGATTACAAGTTGTACAACTAACATTGGCACTATGTTTGCCTCTCCAGAATCCTGACAGTATTTCTTGCTTTCAATGCTTGGAAAATAGCAAAGGAATGATGCTAAAGACAGAAAAGGGAGTGAGGAGAGAACAGATCGCAAAGATTAGAGTCTCAGCTCTTTCATCCTCCATGACTGTCCTATTTCCCTTCATCTCCCTAGACTTTTTCTCTGTAGGATTAAGGAAAAACTTGCTCCTCCTTGTTCTACACTGTGTCTATTCTATCCATTTTCAGTCACTTAAAATTAGTTCACATATATATATATATATACATATATATGCATGTATACACACACACACACACACACACAAACATGTTACATGCCAGGCACTCAACAGGTCACCAGCATGTAAAATGAATAGGATACATTTTTCCTTCAAATAGCTCACAGAGGAGTGAAGACCTAGCCAGGCCTGTCCTCTTGCCTAGCTGCAGTTAGTACATGCCCCAAGCGTGGTATTTTCTGTAATGCAATGAAGGATGTTCTCACACATCTATGTCTCCTCCTGCACCACAAGGTCCTGATCTCATCTTTCAGCAGCCACAGTGACTCCTATCTTGGATCTTGACGAATCAAGGCAACATGTGCCTCAGAGCCTATGCAGTCGCTCTTTCCCCTGCCCTCATCCGTCTTCTATCAGATGTCTGCATCGCTGGCTTCCTGTCATCCATCTGTTCCTGTTCAAATGCCCCTTTCTTCAGGAGAACTTCTCTAACCACTTTTGAAAACTGCAAGTCCTGCACATTCTATTGCCTTCCCCTGCTTATTCACCTCCATAACACACGTCACTAACACAACCTACATTTTCACCACCTTGCTCATTGTCTGTCCCCTCCTGCCACCAACAACTAAGTTCCAAGAAGATAGGGATACATTAAAAATGCTGGTACATACCAATAAGGAATCCATAACTACGTGATGAATAAACAAAGTATATGATCACCAAAATTAGCCAGTCATCACTGCTCTCAAGAAAATGGAAACTTCTAGAGTTTAAGGCAAAACCAGGAGGGAACGCTGTGATGGTTTGGCCACTCAATCTCTGTTTCTCCATCCTATCAGCATTCAAGTTGCCTCACAGCGCCTTCTCTTTCTCTGGAGATGGTAAATCTGGCGTTCAGCCTCCTTCTGGGATAGTCAGAAGGGCAGATCCTTCCAGTCGTGGCCCCGGTACTGCTGGGCCAGCCCCATCACAGTCTCTTCCCATGGCACCCTGGAGGGACGGGAGCCGCACCTCCCCAGCAGCCAGCTGGTCAGATTGCTCCTGCTAGGAGAACATGTACCAGGTTCTCTCCTCACCGTACAGTCCCTCCCTGGTTCCCATCCATTTCCAGCCCTGGGTCTCCAGGCTCTGGTGACTCTACTGAGCCAGCCACAGCCTCCCCCAAATCGTCTCTCTTTATTCAAGTTAACCAAGTCCATTTCTTTTGCTGATACCCAAAGAATCTTGACACAACGTGAAAAAGAAGATAATTCAGGATGATATCTATTAAACAACAAATAAGTTCCATTCTTTGGCTCAGGGGTGGATAGGAGGACCATAGTCCCCTGCAAGAGCTGTGAACAGATCTTGTCTTTGAAGAAAGTGCAGGATTGGCAGAGTGGAGAAGGATAAGGGACCAAGGTGAGGGAAGCAACATTGATACTTTAAACTCTTCCAGTAGGAGCCAGGCACTCTGCGGGCCCTGCTTCGGGATCCCACAACCAGCCAGGCAGATTGCCAAAAGATGAAAGCTCAGTGTCAAGGGAATTTAAGCAAGATCAAGATTTAAGATCAAACAAAGCACAGACCTGTCTTCCCTCACTGGAGGGGAAATTTGAGAGTAAGTATGAGGTGGTGAATAGAAGAACATGTTCCGTTAAATCTCCAGATTCCGACCATTCATCCCTATGATTCAAGAATGAAAGTGAGGCTAGAAACTTAATTTAGTAAGAAATACAAATTTGAAAATAAAATAGTGAAAGAATATTCCAAACTAGCAGACTAATATGTGGGTGTAGATTAAATTTGTATGTTTGTATATTAACCTTTTCATGCATTGCTTGTCTTGAACTACAGCAAATCCCACTGACTTGCTGGGTATTAGAATGTAAGTTACATATAAGGGGTGACAGTTCTTTTATTTTCAATTACTTAAAAAAGACAAATTGGCCGCCATAAGTTATATTTTCCATTTTCATTCATCTGTCCACTTCCTCAATACTTTTCTGGAACTATGTATCCCCTTTCCATATCCTTCCATATGCGAGTTCTAGTGTCCACAAAGTAATGGAGAAAAAGAACTACAACAAATTTTGAAAATTTTAATTTTACTTGGTTAGAGGACACAGGCAACCAGTCTGCCAGAAAGTCTAAAATCCTACTGTTTACACCAATGTTTACATCCTTATAGAGCCTACCTGTTGCAAGTGTTAGCAGGCAGTGAGCGCTGAATATGTTAGGAGGTGGAGGAAATGGATCTGGGGAGGAAACCAATGACTGAAGTCTTCTTTTCTCTACCTACGCTTTATTTAAGATGGCATCTTTAAGATGATGTCTCCCAAAATGGCCCAGAGATTCATTTCTTTTGTGTTAAGACAAATCTGGCTCCACACATTTTGAGAGGCAAGTGGTTTTGACCTGGGGAGGTGGCCAGCTGAAATCATGAAGGTCTGAACAAACAGATGAGAAAAAAGCACTGCAGGGAAACAGAATCATTAGCTGACAATTCCTGAACTACAGTGGACATTCCCAACATCAGCAACAAAACTGATGCTTGCCTGAGCGGGCTCTCAGCAGGTTTCTGAGACTCCGGAGGGAGGAAGCGAACACTGGCAGGTGTCGTCAGCTGCGTGTGTATTGAGGCTCTTGGGTATCTTAGAAGACACAATTTCATTCCCTGCTAGTTGTCCCTGTTAGGTGTTTCAAGGAATTTACTAGTTTGTCCTCTTTACTGACGACCCCAACCTGCCCCCATCTATCATTTGCCAAAGGTAGTTTCAGTCATAGATCTTAGGGGAAGGATTTCTGCATTGAACAAAAACAAGTGAGGCAGAAGTCTGTGGAAATGCCACCCGTGTCCATGCACGTTCAGTGGGTTCTTCCAGTGATCCTGGAGACACACGGAGGATAGGGAAGGGGAGCTTCCTCCTTTTGTCAACTTTCTCTTTAGGGGCCATGCAGAGCCGTGATTAAATGTGGGTGTATCTGACCCTGCTGGATCTCAGTTCAAATCGTGGCTCTGACACTGGGATGAATCTGGGGCCTGTCAACTTACAAATTGCACCATTTGCAATGTGAGAATAAAGATGGTGCCAGCCCACTACATTTTCACCTCTTAATATTAACAATCAATATTCTCATTACAATACAGGAATAACATGAAGACTCATAGAATTCTAGAAATCACTTAGTCCTGTTGTACTACTCTACTAAAAGGAAGTCGTAGCCCAGAAAAGTCAAGCAACTTACTCCAGGAATCACAGCCAAGTGGCTGAGCAGCAGGATCCAGTCATAAAACCCACGCTTCCTGGCACTCAGCGTGGTGGGCATGGCACTGGATCACAACATGATGAGGCTAGGACTGCAGGTGAATTTTTCTAACTACACTTTATTTAATAAGTATGTAGTAAACATCTCCTATGGCCAATGTTTCAGATACCCTTTTCCTGTCTGCCAGCTCTATTACCACACCCAGAACCCAATGACCTCAAATAATTTTCTTTTCCCCACCTCTATCAAAACTACCTACTTATTCTCCCACAAGTGGCAATGATTCATTACAGCACCTCCACAGGACTTGTCACATAACAGGCACACAAGAAGTACACCCGAGTTGCTCGGGAAACAACCTGTTCAAAAACAAATATCCAAGAGGAATCCACCTGGAACTGTACCAAGTTTCCATTGGAGAGAAAACTTTGGTTCCAGGAAGGAGACCTCTTCAGGTACCTCTCAGGTACTCAAGACCCAAGCTTCAGCCTCCTCAGAGGGCCTGGTACAAGACACCTGGCATCAGGGGGCATGGCCACATGCCAGCCGTGGATGTTTCAACAACCTCTAGAAGTCATTCAGTACGGCCTGACAATTTTTAAATGTCACAGTGTTTCCTATTGAGTACTTATATAGTTTTATAACTATATAAAATGTATATATATTGGGTCCTTATATAGTTTTAAATATCAGTTCAAAATGGCATATTGAGACAAGTTATAGTTCATTATAAAAGGCACTGTAACAAAACAAGTAGTAAATACTTTAAAATGTGTCTTACACATATGTTAAACTGTTAGTGAGACAGAAATAGACTTTTATTATAGTCACTGAGGTATGGGTCAAGCCTATTTTCCACAGAACATAGTTTGCTCTATAATATTGATACAGGTTCATGGTACACAGATTGAAAGAGAAAAAAAATCAACTCTTCTTAATCCAAATTTTTGTACTCCAAGTAGATACCTGAGCTAAAAGCAAACTCATAATACAGTCACTAATGCATACAAGTCAAATTATTGATTGTGTTTTATTCATACGCTTGACTAGTTAAGAAAATGTGGGAAATGCTATCTCAGCAGCTGAGTAACAATGACAGAAAAGCACCTGACGTGGAATTCTAGCCCTCAAAGAGTGGTGCCGGGCTTATGTGATGCTTATTACCGCCCAAAGAGCAGCCCAGGATCCATTCATCCACTGTAAAGGCCCAGGGCCGGAGGTCTAGGAGGGCAGAACCTACACTGTCTTATCACCCAAGTAAAGGGAAAGGAATTTTGAATTTTAGGCAGAAGAATCTGCATAAGCTCCCTCACTATACACACTGAACTTGCAAGTAGAAAAATTAAACAGACTCCTAAATACTACTTTCTAAAGCACAATGAATATTACTCATTTTAAACAAATATAAAGCCATCCCCAATTAAGCCCCTATTTTCCCACAGACTTCTCGCCACTGGCATCTAGAAAATAGAGAAAGAAGGGTTCTCATGTCATCTTGTCCCCTTGATAAATGTCTCCACTTTTATGACAACCTATGCTGCTTCAGAAATGTAGTTTGATAAGTGGAAAAGTCAGCCACCAACCCGGCAATGTGAAACCATCTTCATTAGGAAGCACTTTACAGTTATTAAGGGCTGTCATGCATATGTCTTCATAGGAGCTAAACAATTTTCAGAATTACTATATTGTTTTCGTTTTTTGTTTTTTGTTTTCCAGTACAGGGGATTGAACTCAGGACCTTGCTCTTGCAAGGCAGATGCTGTGCCACTGAGCTAAATCCTCGGCCCCTCAGAATTATTATATTTATAGGCAAGAACTGTGTTTCAAACAAATGAACAGACTCATCTGAGATCACACAATTGTCGACAAGAGCCAGTGCACTCCCATCACCACCTGGCACAGGTGACATAGCACACAAATGTGGAGACCTGGCCTCTGGAACCTGTAGAAAACACGCTGGAGGGACAGATGGCTTTAGGTGGCCAGCACAACACTGGTAGCTATGGCATCCACTTCACAGGTCTCAGAATTTAGCAGGCCAAAGGGAGAATTCACAAAAAATTTTTAGTGAAGTTCCCTAGTTCACATTGATTCTGCTCAAGCTGTTTCAATCAAGGAAAAATCCCATTTATGCTACTTTAACATTAAGAAATTATTTTATGCTTACTTTCTCTTTGAATTTCATTCAAAAGGAATAAAAAGTCATCTTTATAAAGCAAAAACCTAATTCTTACTTACATTTTAAGAATTTTAATGACAGAATTCCTACTCCTGACTTACAGTCATACAAGGTTTAATCACAAAATACAGCAAGTGTTTAAATTTTTTTTAAATTACTACAGTAAAACATACATTGCCATTAATCCCCCTGAAAATGCTCCCCCTTGCTTTGAACACTGTTATGGCATTTTTCTTGCCACTTTGTGAAGCAGCTGTGGAATCCTCCTTTGTGTCTTTACTTGTGCTGCCTCCATTACCTGAGTTAATTCAAAATGTTTACCTTTCAGGGTCACTTTGACTTTGGGGAAGAGGCAGAAGTCATATGGTGTCAGACTCAGTGAAAAGGCGGATGAGGACACACTGGGATGCTTTTATGAGCCTGTCTTTCCGGTGGATGCCACTTGGCAGCAGCATTATGGTATTTTTCATCACAAGATGTAAAGACACTCACGAAAGGAGACTTTCAGAGCTGCTTCAGAAAGTGGCAAGAACAATGGGATAAGTGTGTCAAAGTGAGGGGGAGTATTTTGAGGGTGATTGATGCCAATGTGCCTTTTACTGCAATAAGTTTTTATTTAAACATACACCATATTTTTTGATCAGCCCTTGTAGTGTATAAAATGAGGACAAAGTTCATTACAAACTACTGATAGTCATTATACATGTGTGTATGCATGTGTTTCTCCAGAAATAACTTTATACAGTAGAGCTTATTATCCTCATTGAATGGATAAGGAAACAAAGAATGCAGTCTAAAAGTTACCCGATGTGATGCCTCTAATAAGCAGCAGTTTGGTTTGAAACTATGGTCTGTAACACTAAAGAACTTCACTTTAACCTCTATGTTATGACAACATATATTGACTAAGTATTTCCACCAACTATTTTTATTTAAAGTAATCAAGATACATGTTTTTCCCATATGAATCTCTACACTAGAAAGATTTTTTTGTCCTAAATAAAGAAGATAAAATTTAAATTTAGATCTAGTAAGTTATATTAACTTACAGAAGAGAGGAAAATTCTTTGTATAGGTGTTTCTAACTCCACTTTTTACCTCTGGCTCTTTTCTAGTTTCTGTTTAGCTCTCGGCAATGGATACTGGTATCATCATTAACCTCATAATCACTCACATGCAAAAGGTAGAAAGGGTAGGTTGATGCTGTTTGGCCTGTTATTTTCCTACACTAAAATAGCCTGAAACTAAAATTAAAAGAAGCATAAATACTAGTAACTTTGAAAACCATTTTTTGCTTAGCATCTCTCCGACACACCGAGGTAGACTCACTTACAAGACTAGCAGTTGGCGGGAAAGTGGAGAGATGCCAGTGGTGGGAAAAGCACAAGTGGGGACCAGTGCCTCGATGGGGGTTGGCAGTCACTTGTGACTCAGTGGGTGGGAATGTGATGTCAAAGGATTAAAGCCAAGAAATGAGGCGTACCTATAATTTTCTTCTTCCTACCGGAAAAGGGGAGTGTGTGAAGTAGTAAATAAATGTAAGTTTTACACAAATTACTAAACGGAATATAAATAAGGAAATGGTATAAAGGTAGGTAGATTAGACTTGTCAAGCCCAATGAGAATGGGAACCTTACTCTGAATACAAATGCCCAGCACCCCCTAGTGGCTGGTGCAATTTATTATACCATTTTTTGAATTCTTTAATTTTATTGGTACATTTTAGGTATATAATATGCTGACATTCATTTTTGGGAATTTGTACCTTTACATAAAACTGGAAGTGTAAATAAGGATCAAAATGTATTATATCATTTTAATTAGAAGTATATATAAAAGGTTGTTTCAAGAGCTAATGATCTAGACAGAACCTACCTCTACCCACTTGAAATGGTTTGAGAGGATACCCCTCTTAGTTCTATACTGAAAACCACCCATTTGTCTAGGACAAACGTGTTAAAAGTAGGGGAGCATCATGACAGCAACAAGTGTAGACCAGGGGAACTTATATGAGCCTTCTCTTGTGGACATCAGCAGCTGTGGAACTTCTCCTAAAGTCTACTTCATCTACAAAGATCAAATCCATACCCATCTTAGCATCTCCGTAAATCAACCAATGCTAAACATATTCTGTTATTTCTAAAACAGTAATCTTATAGAATGAGATGTCCATTTATATCACCAGATATTGACACTGCATTTCCCACAAGTCATCACATGTGAACAGGACCCTATTCATGATCAGTTAACAAGTCTAGTAAATCCTACTGTGTACCATGAATCACTTTACACATACCAGCTGTAATGGTTCCACTTGATTGTCGGGATTGGTTTGGGAGCCATCCAGAGGGTCGGTGAAGCACACTTCTGAGTGTGTCTGATGGGTCCCTGGAGGTGACCTCGGGTAATAGGTCTGGCCCTGCCCCTCCTCCTTAGCCATCCCTGCTCTGTTTCCCAGCATGAACTGAGCAGCTTTGCTCCAACACACCCTGTGCCATAGTGTTCCCGCCTTGGAGCCAGCCAACTGTGGACTGAAACTCTAAAACGTGAATCAAACTGCTCCCCCTTTGAGTTGTGGATGTTGGCTACTGCATCTTGTAACGGGAAAGTTGACTGATAGAGCAAAAGACAAAAATGTTAAAAACTGAAAGTCTCCATTTTCACTGAACTTACATCTCAGAGGGAGAAACAACAATAACATATTTAATTGAAATAGATAAGTTGCTGGAGCAGACACATACAAAGGAAAAAATAAGAGGAAATACAAACTGTTATGCGGGGAGGAGGCCCTAATGGGAGACTGTAATTAGGCATGTTCAACAAAGGGCTCTGTGTGCTAAAGTGCAGTGCAATACAGAAATGCTGATGGGTACAATACAGAAAAGCCAAAAAGGCCGTATGATGCAAGAGCCATTACAGGAGCCCTGGCTTTCACTCATACTGCAGCAGAAAGCCATGGCAGGGTTAGCAGCAGCAAGTGTATGTCTGACTTGTGTTTTTCAAGAATATGCTGGCTGCTGTAACGAGAACAGACTGAAAATGGGCACCAAGAGAGAACAGGACATAAACAGAAAAATCAGGTAGAAGCCTGCAACAGGGAGGGTGATGGTCCCTGTGGAAGGATGATCAGTGACAGGGTGGATCCTGGTTGGATTCTGAGCACATTTTAAAGGTAAACCCAATATTTGAGATTAAGAAGAAGAATGGAGCAAAAGATTATACCAAGATGTTAGCCTGAATAACAAAGAACAGAGCTGTCCTGAGACGGAGGGGACTTCAGGAGAATCTGGTTCCAGGGGAAATGTTAGGAGCTCAGTGTGCACCATGTTAATTAATTCTGTGAACCTCTACTGAGACTCCATACTTGCAAACTCCAGTGATAACACATGTTAGTAACAGATTCATGTATACTGCAGTTGGAAGGAAGAAAGAAATCGCCCCTACAAATTCCCAGGCAAGCTTCAGGCCCCCAAAGCAGAACTGTTTCAGCACCGTGGACAGCGCCTGCATCTTGGTAGGAACAAAATATAAAAAGAAAAACGAGAGAGAGACAGACAGAGATGGAGAGAGATTAGCCACAACACACTCCTGAGTAAGATGAGTGGAACCTGATACATCAGTGTTAATGAATGCCTCTGCATTTCCACAGACATTTTATTAGTTGTATCCATCATTATTACATCACACTGAATGAATGAGCTCTATGAATCTTTTTCTGTGGACAATCACCATTTTCCATATCATTTTCCTTCTCAACTGCATCTTCAAACATATTTATTTTCTGTCTTTAAACACATATTTCAGGAAATTTGTTCATATGCAGTCCTCTTCAGCTATTTTTCATATTCCAATTCAAATTTTCAGTTATCTTTTCTTGTAAAAATTGCTACTTGTGAACTAATCTATGTTTATTACAAAATACCACATCAACCTCAGGAAAGCCAACAATGGTGTGGCTAACTTCCCCATCATTGCCCTGCCTAAGTTATGAGTGCTTATGCTTCTTCAGCCAGCAATTTAATTGCTCCAAATTCCTCAGGGATGCACATTCTCAAGATAATTAATTTTGGTAACAGTGACTCTAGCAAAATGTTCAACACCACTAGTCATTTGTGAAATGCAAATCAAAACAATGCTGAGATTCCACCTCACCCCGGAAAGGATGGCTGCTATCAGGAAATCAACCAATAACAAATGCTGGCAGGACTGTGGGGAAAGAGGAACCCTGCTCCACTGCTGGTGGGAGTGCAGACTGGTGTGACCACTGTGGAAATCAGTGTGGAGATTTCTCAAAAAAATTAAAACTAGAGGTTCCATTTGACCCAGCTATTCCCCTTCTTGGTGTCTTCCCAAAAGAATTAAAAGCATCATACCACAGTGATATATGTGCACCCATGTTTATAGCAGCTCAGTTTGTAATAGCTAAATCTTGAAAACAGCCCAAATGCCCTCAGTCGATGAGTGGATAAAGAAGATGTGGTTTTTCTACACACTAGAGTACTACTCTGCCATAAAGAAGGATGCACTTCAGACATTTATAGCTAAATGGATGGACCTTAAGACTATACTCTTCAGTGAAATAAATCAGACACACATGTGTGTAAATATCACATTGTTTCTCTGGTGTGAGAAACCAAAGGTGGAAATAAGGACTAAAATGTACAATAAATATTGGGAAATGGAAAGAAAATGTTCAAATGGGAAGGGAAACAAAGAAGGAGAGAGGAACTGTGAAAATGGAAGGAAAAATGGAAAAAAGGCTTTTGTACATAGGGAGGGGAGGGGACTTGATGGGGGTGGGATTAAAATAAAATTTACTTTAAAATATTTAAAAAATAAAACTCAAAAAAATTGTGTAATGTAAACTTTCCATTTTTTTTTTTTTTTTGGTACCGGGGATCGAACTTGGGTAAACTTTCCATTTTAAAGCAGTAACTAACAATAACACTTAAATGCTCCAGAGAAACATCTGAAAACATCCAATCAACAGGTTGTTCATGACTGAAAACTCAGAATGACATCTTTCCTTTCAAAGAGCTGTGAACAGACGCAGCCATGTTGAGTTACATGGAAATATATTAATGCCCATAATGAAGTGTTCCAAATGTCCACACCAGGCTGAGGGGCGGGTTACTGAGTCTAACTCAGGGTGTGTCGTGACCCAGTCGGGGCATTTACGTGTGAGACCCAGACATTCTCCTAATTCTTCTTCTAGAATAGAGTCAGCTATGTCTTACCTCACACAAGGTATGCGTTCTGACTCTTAGACATTCGTGTCAGGTTAACTGAAGGACAGGGCAGCATGACTCCATTTTGGAAGTCTGACAAGTTTGAATTCCAGCTCTATTTACCTGATGATCATTTAGTACCTGTTACATTCAGCTTGCATATCAGAAATGAAAACATTCATATTTCAGAGTAGTTGGGTGTTGAATGAAACCAAGAACATTAGAAGTCTACCATAGCCAGGCCCACAGTAGCTCTCCAGTTAATAAAAAATGATCAACTAACAAAGAAATTATAAAAATTTATCATTAATTTTCCTTTCTAAACTAACACCAGCTATTGACTAATTCCTTAAGGAAAATATACAGGATTCTGTGTGAAAACATGTACACAGTTGGAATATATTTCTTCCTATGTCACTAAATGATGCCAGTGAAATTATTTTGATGATACAAGAGGTGATCAAAACATGTGGCAAATGTTTAAATTAAAAAACAAAAAACATTACAGTGAAAGATATATTGTCAAGAAGAATGGGATACGTGTGCTCAAAGCAAGGGCAAGTATTTTGAATATTTTGAGGTTATTAAGCATTCACCATAGTTTTTAGTCATTATCAAACATTTATAGCAATTTCTGTCAATTAAAACACAGTGTGTCCCCATCCACCTTATTCACCAGATCTGGCACCATGCAACTTCTGTCTCTCCCACAAAGTGAAACCACCATGAAAGGTAAATATTTTGAATTAATCTAGGACATTGAGGCAGCCATGATGGTGCAACTAAAACCAGTCATGAAAGAGGACTCCAGGGCTGCTTCAGAAAGTGACAAAAATGATGGGAAAAGTGAGTTCAAAATGAGAAGAAATATTCTGAGGGAGATTGATGGCAATATAGCCCTTACTATAATAAAATGTTTTAATTTAAACATTCACTATATTTCATGATCACACCTCATACCAAGTAAAAGAGGTAATTTGTGGTGACATATAAACATGACGAAACACCATTTTATAACAAAACAGATTCAATCTTATATAGCTTTTCAACAGAAATCTGTGGATAATTAGCACAAAATACTTTCCCCATTCCTGGTATGAAAAGTTCTTTTGAAAATGGGTGTTAATTACATGTTTAAAAATAAAAACAGAAAACTATTTTCATATCCTAATACAGCACCTTCGTCTATGAATCCATTTAATCTGTCAATACTTGAATTCAAATAAAATACCTAGCATGAGAGTTTCTATGACAACCTAGTTTTCCAGTCTGTGAAGCCATTTCCTCTGTGAAATAACTCCATTGATAAGATTTTCCCCAGTCACTGCCAACATTGCTTCATGCACCACACATCTGTGTTTTGAATGACCAATTCATTCCCATCTGTGACAAACTGGTATAATTCAGAGCCACGTTAGTGTAGAATACGAGACTCTAAACCAGCAAATGTGACACTGTACTCTGAGTCCAGAAGTCCTCTGTACCTATCTGAGGAAAAATTGTTATTTCAAAAACTTCCTAAACCTGAAAATTTACATTAAACAGAATGTTTGGCTAGAGGTTTTGTTTTGTTGAAATTTTATAATTCTGTCTCTGTACTACTTGTTCAAATTCCTAGTGGAATTTCAGAATCTTGGAAAGGAATTTTTGAAAGTCTCCTTTATTCTTTTATTCATTCAACAAACACTTGTTGAAGCCTAACTATTTAGTATAGGACTCTACTTTTTAGAAAGGAAAGAAGGGAATGGAATTAATATGAGAAAATGAAAAAATAGAAACAAAGTCTTTGTAAATAGGGAGGGATGGAGGGGTTGATGGGAGGGCAGGGGAAGGGGGAAAAATAAGAACCAAGAGATTATGTAAAGGTGCAAATTTCCAATGATGAATGTCATGATATTGTACACCTAAAATGTACCAATAAAATTAATTTTAAAAAGAAATGAGGAGTTTGAGGCTTGGGGAAGCAAGTCCCATGACTAATTTACCCCAATAACAGTAAATTAGTTAATTAATTTACGAGTAATAACCAAGCCAAACACCAAATCTTCCATCTCCTACTCCAGAACTCTGCCCCCTCAAAAGCTTCCAATTGTGAAAAATAAGCTCAGGGATCCCCTCGGTTTAAATTTTAATATGGATGCTATTTTTCAGTCACTCACCCCCCCACTTACACCCAGAAAAATTCTCAGGTGACATGAAAAGACACTCTCTTAATGGCACTCTTCATAATAATTTTTATAGTGCTTTCATTCCTATTGTCCAACTGGTTGGTTACTGTAAGAAAAATCCAATTATCTCTACTATACGTGAACTATTCTAATAGAGTACACATTTATGGAAACCCTAACTGCCTAGCATTTCATCAAATGCACACTGTGCGGGTAGAATACCCCTTTCTCCAAGCAGATCTGCTACAGTGGCTACCTGCAGAGTCATCTCAAATGGCAGAACACAGCTTTCTTAAGATTTAAAAATTACTCGTAGATTATATAGTTTCAGTCCAAGTGGCTAATGGGGGGGGGGGACAAGAAATTTATGGAAAAAGGAAATTTATTGACTTTTACAAGTAAACTAGTTCACAATCTTTTGAATATCAAATTGTTTGAAAATTACCTGGCTTGTGATTTCCATCTAGGGAATGACTGCAAACTATTTTTTCAGTTTTCCAGAGTTTCACCCTCGATATAAAAGTGAAAGACAGCAGCTGGGAAACAGCCAGTTACTGCTCTGTCTTCTCTGTCCTCCTGGCCATTGTTCCGGACTTGTTTGGAAAATTCCTCCCTGTCTCCTCTCTTTCTCTGTCTCCTCCTTTCTCTTCCCTTGTCATTTTTGTTTTGCATTGCTTTAGTTTCTCTGTGGAGTAAAACAGGATCTTGCTTAATGAGTTGTGGTCAGGAAAAGGGTTACAGCTCAAAACCCTAAGGAATCTCACAGGATACATTTGTATCCTAAACTTCACATATGTGACTCCAACTCCATCTCCATCCTTCTGCCTCTATGATGATCTGAAAGCAAATCTCCCAAGCGTGGTATTGGGGTTTTAGGGAGATCAACTGAGTCATTTCATTTTTATTCTTCTATTCCTTACTGGTTTTTAAATGATAATCATGTATGGCCTTTTATAATTTAAATTTTTAAATTACTGTACACATTGAGCATCCTCATTTAAAACATTTCATCCACCAAATAGTTGAGAGAAAGGCAATGCCTTTCTCAAAGCCCTGGCCACTCTTACTCACTGTTCCAAATCAAGCTCATTCTCTGTCACAGTTGTTTTATTAGTTCCTGGAAATTTGTTCCTAAGCTTTGATTATCCATCTGATGACACGTTATGATACCATATGGCAATTCACTAGACATGGTTACGCTGTGTAAACCATTTCTGTAAATAAAGCAGTTAACAATTACCTCCAAGGCATCAGCAAATGAATCTGAAACCAATCAGAAATAATGGGAATGTCCTTTCAAGTCTAAAACTATCAACACTTTTACTCAAAGTACACTGGCCATAGTATAGGCAAAGAACGTGAGGTAAACCAGTTCCAAGATTATTGCCCATAATGCTGACCAATAAAAATCAGATAGGAAAACATGTCCAGCAAGTATGATGCGAATCACTGGACCTCGTGTCATTAATGAGGAAGTCAACCTGCCACAACCAGGGTCAGGACAACAAAGCAGAAAGGAGAGAAGCAGCCATTCCTTTATCATTTTTCTCATCAGCACACAAAACATGATTACTCCTACAACACTGCTTTGCAAACCAGAGATGAATAGTTCCTTGGGGGACATTTGTGAGTTAAACCCATTGATGACAACAGTCCCAAATCTCAACTGCTGGCCTATAGTTTGCCTACACACTGGTTCTATTCTGAGGGGGGAATTAATTGACATAGCAGAAGAGAAGGAATTTCGCCAAGTACTGTTGACAGCTCTAAAACACTCCATTTCTTCCATCAAGGCGAGTTAGAGAGAAGCTTGCTGATTTACATTTTTTTCAATTATGAGGCACTGTGGTTTTCCTTGAAACAGAAATGTGACAAAAGAATTTCAACATGGAATAAAATAAATGATCTGCAGTCACCCAATGCTCATGTTCCATCAGTTCTCAGGGGACATAACAATAAGGGTAGGAAAGGACCATGGGTTTTGAGAAAACTGATTTTCCTAGTGGGCTGTAGAGAAAAGCAGGAGATCCATCAATTAGCTGTTTCAGAAGAGTTTCTTTGGCATTAAAAGCAAGGGGCAAGATTTTAATGGAATGAAGAATGAACTTGGTCGTAAATGCCAAACCAAGCTGGAAGGAAAAGATGGAGGAGAAGAAGGGAGCTAGAGGAAAGGAGGACTCAAAGCCAGAGCTTCTAACAGCAGAGATGTCAGGGCTGCCTGCAGGGGAAGAGCCTGAGGTCTGCACTGAGGGACCTGACTTCGAAACCCTACAATTCACCCATCAGAGACAAAAAGACACAAAAGACAAAGCCTCATCTCCTAAAGACCAGCTTATGGTCCAATGTGGATCCATCCAAGGTGATTCTGTGTGCATGGAGGGGGAGTAGGCTGAACAGAGTAGAGGGGTGAGCCAGGGGCTAGGCTCCAGCTCGTCCTGCAATCACAGACTCTATACAAATGTTAGACAACAAATTAAAATCTCATACTTGGAAAGTTGTGTGGTGCCTGTGGCTACACCAAGCTATAAAATTCAGTACACTAAAATATCATTTTTATATCACTCGTGAATCTTACTTTAAATCATAAGGATGTATATACATGCCTGAAAGTTGCTATTTTCTGAGATATAGCTTTCAAACAAATTATAGCATTTATGCTCTGTAACATTAAACAGTTTCTCCCCCTTAAATACTGCTAGGACCTATCTGCCAGTTAACACAGAGAAACTGTCACATGACTGAAAGGTTAAATTTTTAATCTATCCTGGGTTCTCTACAGTTATGTTTAACTTATATTTGAGAATGCTGGGCCAGAAAAATACAGAGTAGTAAATTTTGGCTATAATTATTCCTGTCCACTTTTGTTTTTAATTCATTAAAAATTACTATGACATCATTTAAAGATCCACGGCACAACTTAATTCATCTAATATCCTCATTTTTACAGTATTTGGGTCATTTAAAGTAAAACTAGGAGCAGTCTAAGTTTGAGAGAGAGAGAGATACTGAGGGTGGGAAAGCCAATCATAGATCAAGTGGCCGAGAGATTCTGTCTTGGCACTACTGTAATTTTGGACTGGTGATTCTGTTCCTTAGGATCTACATTGTAGAATCTCAGCAGTAGTCTTGGCCTCTGTACACTAAATGCCAGGATTATCCTCCAAATTGTGATAATCCAAAATATCTTCAGATCCTGCCAAATGTCCCCTGGGAGGCAAAATCATCACTAGTTGAAAACCGCGAGCCTGAATCCCAAGAGGTTCAGTAGTTTACTCAATGTCACCACCCTAGAGTAAGGCATCTCCGGGAGTAAAGCCACATTATCTAGATCTTAGACTAATTAATGTGCTTTCTACAGTGTTGGTTTCTCCCATTAGATATTACCATATTAGGTAACTAAGTGGTTGTTTTGAGTATTTATCTAGTTTACAGTCACGAAGCTCATTAATAATCAACATTTTTTCAGTCTTAAAAAAAAGATAGTTGACTGTATTGGCACTACATGGAAATCTCCCCATCCTCCCTTTCCTTTAGCTACAGGAGAGGCATCTAAGATTCACAAGTTTCCTGGAAATTAGCTTGGGGTGATTTCAGATTCCCAACCTTAGGTGAACATATTGAACCTTTCTCCTCTTATGTATCTACTGCTGAAGCTGACCCAGATCTTTCAAGGGTTGACATGATAATACTTACATGTTGACAAGATATAAATCTACTATCCCTCTGGCATGTTAAAAATGCTATTTTAGATTGACCTTTTTTAGTCCTCTGCCAAGTTTCTGCTCTCTACATCCAACCTTTATAAGGGCCTGCCTTTGAGATAAAATTCTATCCCGGAATAGTTGTTCTGAACTTTGCAAAAAACGTAAACTTTAGCAATGGTCCTTCAGTTAAACAAGGTCGCTAGCACCTTGCTAGGTCCTGTGCCTTCAAGTGGGACAATGCTTATTTCTGAAAGACTCACAACCCACTGCATAATATACACAGTTACTCTTAAAGGAACTCTACAAAAGGGTGTCAGGGTCGGAAAAAATCAGAGGCAATGAGTATGGGTGGGTGTCCTGAAGAAAGCTACACATGAGCGAGTTTGAGGGGTGATACATATGGTGCCGAGTGGAGGGGGAATGGAACAAGCATTTATTTCCACAAAAGAAGACAAACACAAAGGCAAGAGGCCATGAAGAAGTGGGAACTGTGACTGGTTACTCAGTTTTTTATGTTGTAAGAGGAATGATTTAAGATTAGGTTGCAGAACAAAGAACAAATGGGGTTCTGAGAACAAGTTCATGGGCACACACTGCATCATGAATCCTGGATTAAATTTCCACATACATAAATTACCCATGCATATTTTTATTAATCACATTAGTATGAAGCCTACAGATGGTTACAAGGGAAGAACTGTGTTTTGCATTGGAAGCATGACCACATGTTCTGAGTCAGCCTTATAACAAAGCCCTCTGTGAAAGAAAAACTAGGAAAGTATCCATTGCACCTTAGAGAAATAGATTTTCATATCTAGTTACCCACAAGCCGGTCATTCCCATGGCAACACACCGGTCTTGATGTATAGACCTTGTCAACTTTCTGGGAGAGAAGACTTGAGAAACCAACAGGATTCAAAATGAGAAATGACGACCAGATGGTTCCCTGGCGGTCAAACTTAGAACCTCTCTGAGTAGACATACAGGTGAGTGTCGCCAAAGTAACCAGAGTGTACAGTACTTACACTGTGCTCTGAGGTCAAGGGTAAAAACGCTGAGACCCGTGTGAGGTGCAGGGAGCCAGCAAGAAAGAGCTCTCGGACAGAGACACAAAGTTGGCCAAATAGGAAAGCAGATGCTCAGCTGCTGCAGAGCACACAGTGGGACACCAAGTGCAAAGCTAACAGAGAGACAGAATATTGTAATTCCCCCAATTTAGCAGAGAAAACTGTGTCCTGCTCAGGAGTGGCTGCTACAGTATTATTATTTGCACTGTTTAGGGTCAGGAACTCTTCTAAGCAACAGTATAACTACCTAATTCCAATTCCATGCATAAAGCTGCAGGCTAATGAGGCTGAAGCCAGGACAAAAAAATGTAACTCTGTCGTCTGACCTCAACCTCACCTACACTCTCATTCCTCTGATAGCCACTCCTCAGCAAAACTCGCAGCTTAACTTGGCTAATCTTTAGCACACTCAAACATTTCTGTTCCCTTTCATTCAGTTGTATGGTTTTTAAGAAATTGTTGTGCTTGTTTCCAATGCTTTCTATTCCATTTATATGCATTATTGTAATTATGTGACTTTTTAAATTGAGTAATATCAAAGTGATGTGAGTATAAAAAGAGAGTTGGTATTCCCCCCAAAAATATGTTGAATGCTTTGGAAACAATAAGGTTAAGTCACATATACAAAAACATTGCTAAACAATGAGGGAACTCATAAAACACTAGAACAATTCATAAAAAGCTAGTTGAACTCTGCACTTTGTTTTCACAAGTATCTAAGTCCTAACAGGTAATGAATTACAAGCATGGTTTATGCAAGAAAGAAACGCAGAACACAAACTAATATAGTGTTTTAGTGTTACTTGAAGAAGAGCCCTTGGCCCCATACCAACAGATTAACAAATCAGTTTAGTTTATATGTTAGGTTAAAATAAACTGTTCTCAAAGTGAATAAACTATATTGTCCTAATTATTTCCTCATTTAAGCATTTTGTCACATTGACCAATTTACAAGTGTACCCCAGAGCCAATGTATATTAATGTATACTTTGAGAGGCTTCTATAGCATAAACCTTAAAGAACTCTACTAATGCCAACTTCAATTCCACATTGAATTTTATATTTTTCAAGGTGCCTACAAAATAATGACAAAGGGAAGCTGACAAGTAGTTACACTTCAAATCTCTTAGTTCAGGAACACTGTTCTTAAGTCACTCCCCACAAAATAAATACCTAGGAACTTTCTGTTCCTGAAATAAGAAGTTCTAATCTCTAACTTTAAAAAATAAAATTTACTTAACAACAACTGAGCTTAAAGGGATAAGAACCCTGGATACATACCCAGGAAAGAGGAGACAATCATCATTTCTAAGAACATTATAATTAAAAGGCTTAGAAAATGCATAATATTATTAAACCATGCATTATTAAAACCATGCATCTAAAACTGGAAAATAAGTTGATAACCTTTCTTGAAATGTTCACAGAAGATTAAGTACAATATAACACTAACAGTTTAATAAAAAAAACAAATAACAGACTATTCCAATTTATCCACTTTTATTAGTAGCCTTATTTTAGCACTACTTCCTTTCCTTTCTCCTTCATACCCATTCCATCCTTTTTTATACCCAATTCCAGACATACTGAATCTATCTTCTACTCATTTCTTAAAATTTACTCTGGACTTTGCTGCCATTAACCTATTTTTCACTTGGTCCCGAGACCTCATTTCTAAACTGAATTACTCCCACAATCACCTACCAGAGCTACCCACATCCAGTCACTGCCTCCTCCTTCCTACCGCAAGGCCTTTGTATAAGCTGACCCCTGTATGAAATACTCTTTTTCTACCCTGGAATGGTGAATGCCTACTCATCTTTCTGATCTTCACATAAATACCATCTTGTCAGAGAGGTCTTTCCTAACACATTAAAGCTTCCCCAGGCACTCTGCCTGCCCTTCGCCTCTTATTGTTCTTAGCAATAACCACAGTCTGGAATTATATGTAAGTATTGATGTATGTGTTTACTGCCTGTGTCTACCCATTGAACTCTAGGTTTAATAAGAACAGAAATTATAATGTATTTATTCACAGGCCGGGGTTTAGCTCAGGGGTTCTGCCGCCTGCCTCACAAGCACAAGGACCAGAGTTCAATCCCCGGTACCAAAAAAAGGAGATGATATAACATATTAATTCACCATTTTATGCCCACCAGTTATCAATGTGCCTGGCATACACTAGGTGTGCAGTATATATTTTTAAATAAATCAATGCATTAACAAAACCATATTGTGCCATGTGGTTAGTACCATGACATACATATATATATAAAGATAGCTATATATAAAGATATATCTTTAATGCTTTGGGAAAGCTAGAAGAATTATAAGTTGAATTAAAGAGATTTTAAAAATTGAGTTTGTTCTCTTCAAACTCTTATCAAACTTCTCTCTCTCTCTCTCTCTCTCTCTCTGTCTCTCATAATGAGGATCAAACTCAGGACCTTGAGCTTGTGAGGCAGGTGCGGTGCCACTGAGCTAAATCCCTGGCCCTCAAACTTTTCTCTTAACATCAATGGATCCATCTGCCAATCTGCAAGAGCTTTTTCTACACACAAGTTGAATAAACAGATCAAAATATCGTGGTTTATTACAGCATTATTATTTAAGTATGGAACTTTTTTAGTTGTTTACTGTTTCGCAGGGGTAAACATTCCATTTTGTCTTCAAAAGACTTTTATGATGGCTGAAAAAATATAAATAAATGCACACACACATTCACAATGTTATTTGCTGCACAAAAAGTCTTACTGAACAATAATGCCTCAAGTGTTCTTGTTTCAAAACTAGTAAATCCGAATTATAGTTTACAGAAAATCAGAATTACCAATGATACACCATTATTTTAATTATACTTGCAAAGTATGTGTATGAACGTAGGCTTATAAATATTTGCAACAAATTTAACCCAAATAAGAAAGTAAATGACTGTATAGTAAATTAAATACCATGGGTATTTGTGAAATATTAAAGATTATGTACTAAATGCTATTAATTAATTAATGATTTGGAGAACCCTAGTGATACCATGGATACTGTCTATACAGTATACTCATAATCGTCTATTTACCATCCAGTTCTAAGAACAAATCAAGGTCTCAACAAAATCAAATCAAGCTCTCGGACTTACCAAAGTCAGTGACTGTGCTGCGTTGCCCTATCAAATACTGGCCGTGACAACTCTGAGAGCTCAGGGAAGCTAAACGACTTGCTAAGAGGCTCATGGAGACCCTTAAATTCAGCTTGTTACATAGCCAAGCTCCATGCGCTAGTGTTCCCCAGATGGCCAGCCTGCATGAGTCACATTTGGAATGATCTTTCCATACTGCATTCCTCTGTGCCCAGAATAACTGCTCATACTTCACCCTCTCTTTCAGAACTCCAGCCCCTCCAGGAATCCAGGTGGCCCTTTTGGGTGCATCGAGTACATTTCTTGTTTAAAACAATCTCAGAGAGTCACCTAATCCACTAAAAACACTCCCACAGGCCTGCTCCGCCAGCGAGTAGCTGTCTCCTTGGCCCGCAGGCTCACACCACATGGTCATTTTGGTCATTTCAGATGTGCTGCTGGCCCTCCGTACACACAGGTTCCAAACCTGCAGATTCAACCAACCTCAGGCTGAAAATTTTATTTTAAAAAATTTCCCTGTACTGAACACATACAGACCTTTATTCTTATCGTTATTTCCTAAGCAACACAATATAACAAGGACTTAAATAGTATTTACATCGTATTAGGTATTATAAATAATCAGAGACAATTTTAAGTATATAGGAGGATATACGGGCTATATGCAAATACTACATCATCATATATAAGGGACTCGGACTCTCTGATTTTGGTATTCTCAAAGGTCCTGGAACTGGTTCCCCATGGAGAGTGAGAATCTCATGTTCTCCAATTCTACCAGGGAGGGGGGCATACGGAACTCCAGGTGGGCTCCTTTCACTTGTTTTGGGGCAAGAAATGAGGACCCTACATGCTCACCAGGGGTCCACCTTCAACTTCAGACACAAGATGGATAACAACTAATGCTGGTAAAGTTCTTCCCATATTCTGCACGCGTAACTAATATGGGAGAACTTATTTTACTATTCTTGACCTTTGGGATCTGAGCCAAAACCAAGATAGACAGTTTCACTTTAACATCTTGTTAGATTTATATCAATAAAAATATATAAGGACTAGAGAAGAACAGCAGTGTTGCTTTTTTACTAAAAATTATTGAACTCTATCCTTGAAAGGGGTGAAATACATATGTAAAATGCACTTCAATTTTTCTTTTAAAAAGTCTGTCTTTCTATATTACATAAGGCACAACAAAAGTTCCTGGGAAATTCATGATATATATTATGCAATTTTGTAGAATAAAGATCTTTTTTATTTGGTAGAAGAATCAGGATATATACAAATGCAATCGGTCAGGATTATAATAAACTACACAGCCAAGTATCGCTAAGAACAGGGAGGAAAGTTATGCATAGAGGCTGGCTTGACACTTGAGGTCAACGCAAAAGCTAGAGAACCAATCTAGAGCAGGAACAAAAAGGCTCTGGCCAGGAGCTAAGGCTTGGGGGCTGCTTCTAGGGGGACAGTGAGATGGGATCACTGGGGCAGGACAGTGATGGCAAATCTTTCAGAGCTTTCACTGATAACAAACAGCCCACTGCAACAGCATGCCACAGTTTCACTGTCACGGGGTTGGGGTAACCAAAACTATGGTTGGTGAATGGACCGAGAATTAGGTGACTGGGCTCTTTGCCCTGGTCCTGAGTGGGATTTACTGACCTTGATAATTCATTGCATGTTGCCTGCATCTCACTTTTGTCTTCTGTAAAATGAATTTTCAAATGATATATGAAGACAACAATGGCCCTTGTCTACCTCCCATAACTATTATAAGGACACAATGGGACAAAGTGTGTGAAGTGTGCTGGAAAATGCAACATAGCATTAAGAGGCTGGCAGAGCAAGGCAGGCTCAAAGGGGAAACAAAAGCATGGCCTTTGCTCAGAGGGATTTGAGATGCTAATAAGATATTAGGCTTAAAATAGCTTAGCCTGACAAACAGAGACGGAGAATCTATAGTAGGATTTAAAAAGAGCGAGTGTGCTTGAGCAACCAGCAGAGACACAGTCAGTGAAACCTGCTAAAGGCTGCAGCGAGTCCAAAGGACTACAAATAAAACAGTAGCTTTAACATTCTGACCCAAGGCAGGTCCTGGAAATCTTTGAATTTCTTGGAAAACATCAATATAGTCACATACTTTGTGACTACTTTACAGCTATTCCAAAAATCCATATATGTAAAAGGAAAAATGATTTAATTTTGTTCATGTAGCACAGATCTTACTATGGATTGGTTGATACCACTACTTCCTCTACTCATTCTTCAACATCACTACCAAATACCATCACCATGACTACCAATATGAATAAAAAACACCCCATCACCACCAGCAGTGATCACCCACTGCTATCTCAACACCACCAGTGACCACGACCACCAATGTATCACCACCAACTATCCTGACCCCACCAGCAACACACACACGTGAGCACACATGCATGCGCGCGCACACACACACACACACACACACACACACAGTGAGAATGGGAAACTTGGTGCTTATGGATAGGTTTATCCCATGGACTGTAGTGATAGCTTCACAGATGTATACTTATCTCCAACCCATCAAGTTGTATACACTAAACACAGACAGCCTTTATTACATCGATCATACTTCAATAAATTGGTTTTTAAAATAGCTAGCATGCTATGTTTAGCAAATGTGCAAAAAAACAAAGCTATTAGACTATAAAAAAGAGCAAGAACCCTAAATATATGGCCAAATACATTTTTTTATAAAAAGTAAAATTTACGTATTATTCTAAGTGTGCTTTAGCTCTGTCCTCCACCAAACAAAAGTAGAATATGCAATGAATTATAACTTTCAAGTTTTTGAGGACCAAGTAAATAATTTTAGAGGCTGATTATTTCAAACCCCAAATTTTGAACTGTAATGTTTTCAAAGTAAAAAAAAAAAAGAAGAAAGAAGAGAAAAACCAAATTCTCATAAGAATTCCATTCTTTCATTCTCAGGCTTAGTCAACATTTTGGAACAACCCTGCTTTTTCCTGTTGGCCAACCTCAAGCTCCACTCTATCCATGGAAAAATTTATATAGTTTGTTTTTCTCCTCCACCTCATATCCAGCCCACTTCCCTGCAGCATTTCACCCTCATGCAGCCTCTGCTTACACTGCTTGTGTTGAATAGACTTTCACTGCTCACACTGCTGGGCCCTCTGCAAGGAAGCATCTCAAATTGCTGCTCTATTTGGTGCTCAGGTGGCTTCTACCCCTGCTCCATGCACAGAGCTAAGACCTGGGCATAGGCAAGATGGTCTTGCTGTGCTCGGTGGAGGAAAGAATGGTTGTAAACAGGGAGGGGGTGAGGCTGAGCATACAGCGCCGACTTTGGGAACTGACGGCCTTCCTGACTTTGCCAAGAGCCGGTGTGTACACCTCTCTCTACCTGGGAACAGCTGTTTAAAGCTCGGAAGTGGATTGCCCATTCATGTGAGCACCAAAGAGGTTGCAAACAACTTTCTATGGTGTAATCTTGGCCTAACTGCTTGGTTCTCCCTACGTTCCCCTTGGAAATAAGAGAATTTCAACTGGCTACTTGGTCAAAAGTCTTTGCTGGGCAACTCAGCTTATTCAAAGGGATGCTGACTCCAGCTCTCATTTGACATTTTTAGAACAAGGTTCTCCCTAACCAGCCTCACAGAATAGTTGTACTTTCGGACCTTATTTGCCAGGGACTAGCGCCTGGCCTCAAGTTCAACATCAGTGATTCTCAGAGTCTGAGTTGGGAAACGATACCCAAAGAAGATTGCCTGAAGGACAAAACTCCATCCTCTTTTCAGATCCCTGGCTCAAACCAGACCATCAGAGAACTTGTATCTGCCAAATACTTTCATAAAACCTTGCCAAATATTTTCATAAGGTTTTGCTTTCAGGCCATGCTATTAACACAAGTGGGTTTTGGGAAAATGAGCCTCTCAATATTTAATAACTTTCATAACAAAACATGGTGTACTCTTTAATGGGATTCCTGTAAGAAACTCCTGTCTGATACCAATGCCAAGATTAGTTAGAATGATCCTGAGTAACTAATTTATCTTTATACCTTCAAGGCTTTTACTCTTCCCTCTGGCTGGAAGAAAGTTAAAAGGCAAAGTTGTGGCCTGAGTATCTTTAGGTCATTGGCATGTATTTCAACTGCATTCTTGATTCTAGTTGGTTTCCAACTTCTTCCTTACCTCTGATCTACTTTTACTTCATATTAGTATGTGTCCATACACATTATTATGTATGCATAAGATATACATATAAAATATAGATACATATCGAGCTTTCTCTGCATCCATAAAGGAAAGAGGGCCCCTGTCTTTTAAAATATCACTTGATTTTTAAAAGCTTAAAGTCATGAATATGCTCTAGCTTGTCACATAAAATCAAATTATAAAGAACACAAGTAAAATTATTAGAGTCTCCAAAAGCAATTCAAAACTAAATGAAGTACAGAAGTATTTAACCAACAGAACAACGATAACAATAAAAACCAAAACTTGTTTCTCAGTTCAACCACCAGCCACTTTTTGAGTTCCTCATTTGTGCCAGACACTGAGTGAGGCAGAAAGAATTAAAAGGAAAGCAAGAAAGATTCAGGATTCAAAGACAGCTCCAGTCTGTGGAGGGGAGGAGAGGGACCTAAGTTAGATGTCACCAGCACAACTGATGATAAAAGCCATGGCCACTGACAGCCACCAGCTGCCCCATCACTGTGCCCTGGGTAAAGCTCCAGGGCACAAAATCAATTTTGCAGGTCAAACTGAAATCTATATGAGCAATCTAAAATCCTTCAAGAGCTGGGGTCTGGCAAAGGGGACACCTATGTGGAATCCATAACTGCCCCCCCAAATGAATTTTCACTTTCTTGACATAACACATCACATCAGTTACAGAAATGTCATTTGGAATTGATACTGCTGCATCATGCATAGGTAACTTTCAAAGGTAAGGGAATGTTTCATAACCTTTTAGTAATGGAGAAAAGTACTCTGTCTTTAGGACGCCCTTTTGCTTGTTTTAGGTAAAAGCACTTGGATACAGTGTCAAGCAATTTATAGTGTTCCGCCATGTTGAATTTATTTCCCCCACACTCTCAAGATCCATGCTCTGGGGTCCTTTTCCAGGCCCTACAAACTCTTCCTCTCCCATGTTCAGTCTGGCCAGGCTGCCAATTTCTTCTATTATTAGGGCCATGATTGCTATTTGCTAAAAATTATCAGGCTCTGAAATTGCTTAAAGTTAAATTAAGCACAGCCAGTTTATCAATTTTATTGCTCAACACCCTGGACACCATTCATAGACTTCTGATTCACCCTGTTTGACATAGCCTCCCAGCCAGGCAGTCCCAGGACTTCTCTGCGTCATCACTGGGCACAATCGAGTGTGGCTCATGGGTCCGTCAGTGAATGCGAGTTACCTGGCGAGAGCTCAAGGTGACCCCTCGCACGCTGGCCCTCCTGGCTGCTCTTGCTGAGGTCGCCAACCCTGGCCACATTTCCCTTACCTCCCTAACAACACTGAGTATTTCCCTACCTCGCGTGTGCTCACCTCAGCCCATCTTCCCGCCTCCTTCCAGCTCCAGCTTCAAGATAGAGTCCGAACCCTGACTCCTCTCGCCACCCCCAAAGACAAGGGACTCCTGAACCCAAGACGCTGCCCTGGCTCCCGCCTCACTCGGGACATCTCAGCAACCCTGCCCTCTGTCCTCTGCTCCAGCCTTCCTCGGCCTCCTGATGGTTTCTCCATCGGACAGTCAAGGCTTTTGGGGCCTCTGCTAGCCTCTGACATTCTTTTCCATGACCTGGCTCACAGCCCCCTCGTGCCTCAGCTCTCTGCTTAAATCTCACCCTGCCTGTCAGGGTCCGCCCTGACCAGCAAGCCCATTGCCACCCTCTCTCTTCCCCACGCTGGGCTGCATTCCGCTTGGCCCTTCCTCCTCTGCACACCCTATGCACCAGCGTATCAGGATCTTGTTGGCATCAGCCCTGCCTCGGTTGCAGAAGTGAGCAGGGCGCACTCTAGTCTGCACATTGCCCCACGCCCAGCACCTAGATCGCTCCCCCTCGTGGGGCTGATTCTAATCATTAAGCGCTGCATGAATCTGTCACAGGGCCCTTGGGCCATTGGTATAACACCACTGCCTTAGTCAATAGGAAATAGCCTTTCACCGGGTCCTCTCTTGTCATCCTAATACTCTTGATTTCATATGCATGCCCTTCTAGTCTGTCCTCTGTATGAATACCAGACTGATACCATCTACAGCTGGATTTGTCTCTGTCTAATTCATACTGTTCTTCAGCGCCTACAGAAGATAGTGCAACCTTTATTGTATGTCATGTGAGACAACTGAGATCGACTGGCTAAGCTGCATCTCCCATCAGAGACACACAGGCTGAATTACTTGTCGGTTGGTGCCCCAGTGCCTTTGCACTTGCTCCTGTCTGTCTGGAGCAGCCTCCCCTGCTTTGTCCACCAGGTTACAACTCATTTAAATGGTCCCAGTTCAGATGCCACCTCCTCAAGGAAGCCCTCCCTGATGCCCGCCCAAACAGCCTTAGGCCTCCCCCTCATATCCAAATTTGTGAAACTCCAAATTCTCATACTTTCATGAAAGTACATTATTTTGTTTTATTAAAATTATTTGCTTCCATTTCTATCTCCCAATGAACTTCTTTTCTTTTTTTTTTTTTCTTAAGTCCTCAGGATTGAACTCAGGGCCTTTGCACTGAGCTATGTCCCCAACCCTTTTTATTTTCTTATTTTGAGATAGGATCTCTCTAAATTCCTAAGGTGCACAAGTGGACTTAAATTTACAATCTCCCTGCCTCAGCCTTCCAGAGTGCTATTATAAATGTGCAGCAATCCGCCCTGCTGCAGGCCTCTTTACAAAAGGGACTGGGTCATATCAGTTTCATATACCTAATGTTCGGTCCATGGTAAGAGCTCAAAAAGTGTTTCCTGAGTTAACCAATAGCCACACGGATTAATATAAGACAATGATGCAGAGCATTTTGCAAAAGGATTTGATGCTCTGAATTTGGGAGTGTGAAAAATATTTATCAGCAGTTCAAAACATGGGATTTTAAAGGAAGGATAAAAGAAAAAAAATGAGTCAATCACATCTATCTCTGCAAATATTGAAATTTTCACTCTTCTCTCCCAGGTCCTTTAATCTATCGTGTGTGAAGAACACTCTCATTCACATCGTGTTCCCTAAATATTCTTGGAAATATAGGAAGACTAAACAAGCATCTGTGATAAACCATATCAAATACTGCAAATTATTTATAGAAAATTACTAGGAAAGATATATACGAAGAATACTTAAACACCCCACTGAATTTTATAAAATAAGATCTGAGTAAGTGAGAATTATATACCCTGCTTGGGGACAGAGTGGTTCAATACTACAAAGAATTGGCCCTAGATTAAGCTATATATTTAATATAACCCTTCCTCCAAAACATGATTTTTTGGAGCTAGATAATATCTAAAGTTCTTGCAGAAAAATAAAGATGTAAGACAATCTAGGGAAATGTTGAAGCAACAAAGCGGGGAACAATAAGAGGACGCCAGCCATATCAAACGTAAAAATACATGAACCTGGGAAAATTAACACAGTGTAGAATTAGTCCACAGACTGATGGTCAACAAAAGAAAGCAGACTCTCCAGACATGTTTCTGACTACATTAGGGATTCAATGATGCTGGTATCCTTCTGTCTATCTCTACTCTGGCCCAAGTAATAGTTGTTCTTTCTCGAGAATTTCCACGTAGCAGGCACATTGCTCAAGAAACATTTGGGGAAAGTTAGGTACTTTGGGGGGAAAATAAAATGAAACTCATTGACTATTAAACCAGGGTATGTATGAATCAATTAAATATGTTTGCTATTTATGTAAAAATAACATCTTAAAAATACAACAAGAAATTGTGGAAAATGAATTTTATGATCTCACAGTGGGTTAGGCTTTGCTCATTATTATACAAAACCCAGAAACTACAAAATAAATATGACAACTTTAACTGCATATAATTTTTCAAAATTTCTTAGGCTCCAAATACTAAAACAATATTAGAGACAAATGACAAAATAAGGTGAAATATTTGGTGGAAAATCATCAGAAGGAACTGTGAGTATCAAGAGCTCCTAAAAAATCAAGATCAAAGTTCAGTTTTTTAAAAAGTGAGCTTCTAAAGCATAAAAAGAAATTTAGTACACGAAAGAGGAAAATACTGAACGGTAAACATAGGAAAAGATGTTTAAATTAAATTATGAGATGCTACTTTGACCCAGAAAATTGCCAAAGGCCAAAATGTTTGCTAGTGCCCTTCGGTGTGAGGAAATAGGACTGCCATTCAGTGCTGCTGGGAGTTTAAGCCCAACCCAGCCAACTTCAGTCAGTGGCAGTTCAGCAGAGCTGTGAAATACACAACGCCGTATGCCTTGTAACCCGTGCACTCTACTTTCAGATATTTTGCCCACAAACTTATTGGCACATAACTACACTTCCCTAACTACCTATTCTCATCACACCAATCCCATCTCCTTCCAGGAAACTTCAAGCTATACTCTGGCAGTTGTCTGTCTGGACTATGCAGCCATCCCTCTCCACTATTAGCAGAGAAAGGAATCCAGGCATAGTTACTGCCATCTTGATTTTCCCTCTCCCCTCACTTTTCTCTTTTCCTGACAGAAAGCCATTTAATGAACCTCTTCCTGAGACTCCTGTGGCCAGCCACAGGGTCCTCTGGTTTTACTGTTCCGTACATCACCACGGTACAGACTTAAATCTAAGTAAATTCCAAATTACAATAAGCGTCTACGAGATTGATAACAAAATATTAAATCTCTCCCAAAAGCTTTATGATAGAGCTTCGGGGTTGGCGTGCTACAGCTCCGAGTCCAGAGGAGACCTCCAGATTGGCGCACCACGGCTCCCAGGCAGAATGAGGCTTCCGGGTAGGTGTGACACAGCTCTGAGCCCAGAGGAGGTGAGCCGCGCTGGGCGCCAGGAACACAAACCCCCCTTACCTCCCCCCTCCCTGCGCCAAAATGAGAAGACAGGTAAACAAGCCACAGAACCAGACTGCCAGATCACCTACAGCAACCCCAAAGGGAAACGAGATGGAACACTCTGATACTCAACCTCCTGGACTCCATGAATTAGCAATGAAAGAGGATCTGGAAAAAATGAAATCAGAAATAATTTCTCACATAACAGCAAAGATTGTGCCCATAGTGCAGGACATGATTAATAAATCTAGAGAAGATACAGATAAAAAAATAGAGGAGCTGAGGAACATGATGGAATGCCAACATAGGAAACAAATTGAATCCATAAAACAGATGCAAACAGATTTCCAGGAGATTAAAAACCCCATTGAATGTCTATGCAGCAGAATGAGCCAATGTGAAGACAGAATTTCAGATATAGAAGATAAGATTGCAATTAGTAACCAGGAAAATAAAAAAATTCTTTAAAATTTTAAGGGACCACAAGAAATCAATCCAGCAGCTGCTAGACAATGCAAAGAAAAATAACATAAGACTGATTGGAGTCAAAGAAGAAACAGGAGAGAGTGCAGATGACATAAAAACACTGTTTACAGAAGTGATGGCAGAAAACTTCCCAAGTAAGGGAAAAGAATTTGACATACAGATAAGCGAGGCATATAGGACTCCAGCTAGCCTTGATCAAAAAAAATGTACACACAGGCATATAATAGTTAGGATTCCAGAAATCCAACAGAAGAATAAAATTCTACAAGCAGTGAGAGAAAAGAAACAAATCACATACAAAGGAAAGCCTATCAGAATCACAGCACACTTCTCAGTGCAAACTCTCAAGGCAAGAAGAGCTTGGAGTGACATGTTTCAAGCCCTAAAAGAAAACAACCTCCAACCTACATTGATGTACCCTGCAAAACTATCTTTCAAAATTGATGGTGAAATAAGATTCTTTCATGACAAAGATAGGAACTTCATGAATACCAAACCAGCACTCAAAAAAATTTTAGATGAAATCCTAGGAAAAGACAACGAGGATCACAACCCCAGGAAGCCAAGCAGAATGAATCCATCAGGCATGACAAGAAATTAAAAGCAAAGGGGGAGGATCAAACAAAAAGAAAAAGTCATGACAATGATAACTCAGTACATATCAGTTATAACCATCAATGTTAATGGTCTCAATTCACCAATCAAAAGAAATGGACTGTAGGGGCCGGGGATTTAGTTTAGTGGTTCCACCGCCTGCCTTGCAAGTGCAAGGACCCAAGTTCGATCCCTGGTACCAAAAAAAAAAAAAAGAAATGGCCTGGCAGAATGGGTCAAGAGGCAAGATCCAACAATATGCTGCATATAAGAAACACACATAATTCAAAAAGAAACTCATAGACAGAAAAGTAAAGGGTGGAAAACAATACTCCATGCAACGGGAACCTGAAAAAAAGCAGGAGTAGCTATCCTCTTTGCAGACCAAGTGGATTTCAAACCCACATGGATTAAGAGAGACAAAAAAGGACACTATATCCTTGTAAAGGGAACAATCCAAGAGGAAGAGATGACAATCATAAATACCTATGCACCAAACACTAGTGCACCCAACTATAGAAAACAAATACTAATGGACATGAAAAACCATATAAGCACTAATACAATAGTAGTGGGGGACCTCAATACCCCACTGTCACAAATAGATAGATCAACTAGACAAAAACAAGCAATGAAATACTAGAACTCAATCAAACTATTGAAGATATGAACCTAACAGATGTTTACAGTGTTTCACCCCACAAAATCAGAATACACATTCTTTCCGGCTACACATGGGTCATTCTCCAAAATAGACCACATACTCACGCATAGAACATATTTAGGTAAGTACAAAGGAGTTGAAGTTATCCGCTGTATATTATCAGACCATAGTGCGATGAAATTGGAGATCAATAGCAAAAGAAACTGCAAAAACTTCATAAACACATGGAAATTGAACAACACACTTCTGAATAACCAATGGGTCAAAGAGGAAATTAAAGAAGAAATCAGACAGTTCCTTCAAATAAATGACAATGACAATACAACATATCGAATCTATGGGACACAATGAAAGCAGTCTTAGGAGGGAAATTCTTAGCAGTGAATAATCATGTTAGGAAAACAGAGAGTGCCCAATTAAAGAATCTGATGCTGAACCTCAAGCTTCTAGAATGAGAAGAGCAGGACAAACCCAAAGCTCATATAAGGGAGGAAATTATAATGATCAGAGCAGAAATCAATGCAATGGAGACTAAGAAAACAATACAAAAAATCAATGAAGCCAAGAGTTGGTTCTTCAAAAGATTAAACAAAACTGACAAAAAAAGGAAAGAAAAGGCCCAAATCCATGCAATTAGGAATGAAATGGGTAAAATTACAATAGACGCAGCAGAAATCCAGAGAATCATCAATACCTACTTCCAGAACTTATACGCCAATAAGATGGAAAACACAGAAGAAATGGACAGATTCCTAGATATGTATGAATTACCAAAGTTGAATGAAGAAGACCTAAAAATTCTAAACAACCCAACATCAATCAATGAAATTGAAATTGTAATTAAAAACTTACCAACCAAGAAAAGCCCAGGTCCTGATGGCTTCACTGCTGAATTCTACAAGACATTTAGAGAGGAACTACTGCCACTACTGTTTAAACTCTTCAACGAAATTGAAAGGGAAGCAATACTGCCAAAGTCATTCCTGGAAGCAAACATCACCTTGATCCCCAAAGCAGAGAAAGACCCAACTAAAAAACAGAACTATAGACCAATCTCACTAATGAACATAGATGCAAAAATCCTTCATAAGATGCTGGCAAACAGAATGCAGAAGATCATCAAGAAGATCATACACCCTGATCAAGTGGGATTCATCCCAGGGATGCAGGGATGGTTCAACATACGCAAATCAATCAATGTAATACACTGTATCAATAGAGCCAGGGACAAAAACCATATGATCATCTCAATAGATGCAGAAAAAGCATTTGGCAAAATCCAACACACATTTATGATAAAAACCCTACAAAAAATCAGAATACACGGTCTCTACCTCAATCTGATAAAAGCCATCTATGTAAAACTAACAGCCAATATCATACTAAATGGTCAAAAACTGAAATCCTTCACACTAAAATCAGGAATAAGACAAGGATGTCCACTATCACCACTCCTGTTCAATATAGTTTTGGAAACATTAGCCAAGGCAATTAGACAAGAGAAAGAAATAAAAGGAATAAAGATAGGAAATGAAGAAGTCAAATTGTCATTATGTGCAGATGACATGATACTCTATATAGAAGACCCCAAGAACTCTACCAAAAGTCTTCTAGACTTAATAACCAAATTCAGTCAAGTAGCTGGATACAAAGTCAACACACAAAAATCAATAGCTTTCCTCTACATGAACAAATCACTGAGAGAGAAAAAGGGCAAACAATTCCTTTCACAATAGCATCCAAAAAACTGAAATACCTAGGAATCAACCTAACAAAAGAAATCAAAGACCTCTTCTCTGAAAACTATAGCACTTTGAAAAAAGATATTGAAGGGGATATCAGAAAGTGGAAAGACATCCCTTGCTCCTGGGTAGGAAGGATTGACATAGTGAAAATGGCTATACTCCCCAAATTGCTATATAGATTCAATGCAATCCAAATTGAAATCCCAGCAGCATACTTCATAGACCTTGAGAAAACAATCCAAAAATTCATTTGGAATAAGAAGAGATCCAGAATAGCAAAGGCAATTCTAGGTAACAGAGACATGGCAGGGGACATTACAACCCCCAACTTGAAACTATACTACAAAGCTACTGTGATAAAAACAGCATGGTACTGGTGGCAAAGAAATAGACCTGAAGACTAGTGGAACAGATTGGAAGATGCAGAAACAACTCCAGACACACTCAGCCACCTTATCTTTGACAAAGGAGCCAAACACCCTCGCTGGAGGAAAGATAGTTTCTTCAATAAGTGGTGCTGTAAAAATTGAGTTTCAACTTGCCAAAGATTAAAACTAGACCTATATCTCTCACCATGCACTAATCTAAAATCAAAATGGATTAAAGATCTAAATATTAAAACAGAAACATTGAATCAGCTGGAACAAAGGTTAGGTAGAACTCTTCAAGACATTGGGGCAGGAAAAGATTTTATGAACAAAACCTCAATTGCCCGTGAACTAGCACAAACAAGCAATAAGTGGGATCTCTTCTTACTAAAAAACTTCTGCACAGCAAGAGAAATCACCAACAGTGTGAAGAGACAACCCACAAAGTGGGAAAAAATTTTCACCAGCAGTCCCTCAGACAAAAGTCTACTATCTCGAATCTATTAAAAACTTTAAAAAAAAATCAGACCTCCCAAATTTAAAGACCCAATCCAAAAATGGGCATCTGAAGTGAACAGACATTTCTCACACAAAGAGGTAGAAATGGCAAATAAACATATGAAAAAATGTTCAACATCACTGGTCATTCGAGAGATGCAAATGAAAACAACACTGAGACTTCACCTCACTCCAGAAAGAATGGCTGCTATCATGAAATCAACAACCAACTACAAATGCTGGCGGGGCTGTGGGGAAAGAGGAACCCTGCTCCACTGCTGGTGGGAGTGTAGATTGGTGCAACCACTGTGGAAATCAGTTTGGAGATACCTCAAAGAACTAGGACTGGAAGTCCCATTTGACCCTGCTATTCCCCTGCTGGGTATCTTCCCCAAAGAACTAAAAGAATCATACCACAGTGATATATGTGCACCCATGTTCATAGCATCACAGTTTGTAATAGCTAAAACTTGGGAACAGCCCAAATGGCCATCAACAGGAGGCTGGATCAAGAAAATGTGGAGTTTTTTTTATAAAATGGAGTACTACTCAGCCATCAAAAATGAGAAATTAGAGACATTTATTGCTAAATGATGCACATTGAGGCAATACTCTTAAGTGGAATAAATAGGACACGCATGTGTAAATACCGAATAGTTTCTCTAGTGTGAGAAACTGAAAGTATAAATAAGGACTAAAAGGTATAGTAGATAATGTGAAATAGGAAGAAAAAGGGGCAAAGGGGAGGGGGAAGTGGGAGGGGTAGAGGAAAGGAAAGAAGGGAATGGAATTAATATGAGAAAATGAAAAAATGGAAACAAAGTCTTTGTAAATAGGGAGGAATGGAGGGGTTGAAGGGAGGGCAGGGGAAGGGGAAAAATAAGAACCAAGAGAGACTATGTAAAGGTTCATATCTCCAATGATGGATGTCATTATATTTTATACCTAAAATGTACCAATAAAAGGATATATAAAAAAGCGCTTTATGATAAAGTCATTAATCAGAAACATGAAGAAGGAAGTATGGTCATAATCATGAAATGAAATCTGCTAAGCAGGAAAATGTATGCACATACCTAAGAGCAACAAATAATGACAGCGAGTTAACAATTGAGAGGAAACATAACCACGCTGCAGACTCTAAGCTAAACATCCTGCAGGTATTATCTCATTTTTTCACTCAAAATAACAACCAAGGAAGAATGATGAGTTGCCTTCATTCTCATAACTGAGGACAATGATACAAGAAGAGACTAAGGAATCTGCCTACCACTGAGGGAATGGCAGGACCGTCAGCCCCTGTACCACAGCAGATGTTTCCCTCTCAATCTGAATTCTTTTCCAAGCAAGGGAGAAGGTATAGATCAGAGCTTGCTTGTAGTAGAATGGAACAGTAATACTGAATTAAAGATCACACAGAATATAGAGTGGGCGATTTTGGAAACCCATAAGTACTGCTTTTGTCTAGTCTCCATTTCCATTAATCAACTCACCTAGGAATCAGAGGGAATCAGCTTTTGTAAATTTGCTCACTGTCATACATGTCTCACTGGCCTTAAACTCCCCCTGTCCCCTTTTCCCGAAGAGGAACCTCCTTGCCAAGTTTCCTGGGGGTTCGCTTTCTGGCCCATTTCCATCTGCTGCTCCAAGTGACCTGTGCTCTCTGGCCATACCCAGGGCTGCAGCTCCCCTACTCAAACCCCCCAGTTCTCCCAGAAGAACACCCCAATCTCATCTCAGATTCAAGTGAGAGGCAGATCCGTTTCCATCCTGAGTTCTTGGACTAAATTCTGACAACTTGGCCCTTGCAAAAAACACTCATGAGCGTGGATGCTAGCCTCACTTTTCCTTTCAAACAACTCAAGAAGCAAAGCCCTGGTTCTGATTTTGGTTCACAGCACCTCAGTCATCCAGCAGCTGCATTTGTCTAGGAAATAAACCCCACAAGATTGTGACCTATGACACATTCATCAAAAAATAAATATTAAGATGGTAAGGTAAAAACAATAAAAGAAGAAAAGAAACAATGGAAATATAATGCATAGGTTCAATGAAGCTACAGAAAGCCAAGTGTGAAGACAGCCGTGAAAACACTCTTCGCCTTCGCATCCTCCTGGGTGGTTGTCACCATCTGACAGGCTTCGCGTTTGCTAATGCACTTGTCTCTTTCCATCTCCCACTCCTGCAGGCTCGCCTGCTCCTTGAAGGCAGGATGTTGGCTGCTTTGATCTTTGTTATTTCTCATGCCTAGAACATAGTATTTGTTCAAGAAATACTCCCAAAACAAGCACATGAACAAATCAACGAAGGAACCATGTATCTTACCATTTCTTAGTTTTCAAGCAAAACTTATTGGCTCGCATGGCCTGGACAAATATTTACAGATATTCCTCCAAACTCTTCAACCTTCACAGGTGAATCTCAAACTGGATGGTCATCTGATCGGATGCTGAGATACACAAAATTACCAGCTCCACATTCCCTAAAAGTATCTTTACTGATTCTTCAGGGAAAAGAGAAAGGAAGGAGGAGGCATAGCTGAAGTCTCCTTGGAGAGGAAGGAACTGAATCTATTACAAGGAGGATTTTCTAAGCTTATGCATGCGTATCCTACTGGTTTATAAAACACCTGTGCTCCTTGTAAATAGCACAAAGCTAATTGCCAAAGGGGACAAAAAAACATAACTAACTTATTAGCAAGAAAGTACCAAAGGGCCCAGGGGGTTCTTCATGGGCTGGACGGTTTCACAGGCATCTCAGTGACCACAAGCCTAAATTCTCTCCAGGTCTAAACTGACTGATTTAGCTTAGAATTCCTGGCTTCATTTCCTTGCGATGACTGTGAATGTCAAAGTTACCCTCGAGGCAAAAGGCAGGGATGAGAAACAAATGTCTTATGAATTATGTCCTTCCCTGGGAATGAAGAGTTTGGATTAAATTAATCCTAAAGAGAGTTTCCAAAAATGTCCCATTTGGCCTTTTCCAGAGTCTATTAATTAGCCCCCCAATTTTCAGCGATAATAAAAAGCATTTAGATCTTCTGATCATATTCTTATCTCCCACTTCTCAAGGTTCCTCACCTTCCACTGCATTGCTCGCCTCCTCCCTCCTTGGTGATCCCAGTACAAACCCACTGCTTCTTCCTCTTCCTCCTCCTCTTCCTCCTCCTCTTCCTCCCCTTCCCCCTCTGTTAACAGTGGAAAGACAAGAGTCTGGGAAGGTGGAGTAGCTGGAGTACGATCCTACAATCTGATGGGCGTGTTGATAATCAGGTGGTTTTGCCAGGTAGGGTGGCACATGCCCGTAAACCCAGCACTCTGGAAGGCAGAGGAAAGAGCATTGCAAGCTCAAACCAAGCCTGGGCAATTTGGTGACTTGGTGAAACCCTGTCTCAAAATAAAAAATAAATGATAAAAATTAAAATAAAAAAATAAATAAAAGGGCTGGGGGTGCAACTCCTGGTACAGGCCCTTCCCACGACACCAAGCTGGCCCTTACTGTGCCAGTCACTGCTCACAAAACTGCTTTGTGGCACTGCACTCACTGATGCCATTATGCCTGGGTTCATCCCATGCAGATGACGTGGCTGTCACAGTGAGTCACATCAGGCAAATGTTCATGATAATTTGCGCATGCCTGTATGGCAGTGTGCATTTTTACACTGCAATTCTGCTATTCTTATGAACATTTCAAGAATTTGACAAACGCTATGGTTAGTTTTCCCCTCTGCATGTGAACTATTTATTTCTGTTTTATAAAGGGAGAGTGGGGCTTAGGAGTTGATTCCTTCACGTATTCGTGCATTTATCAGACACCTGCTCCATGCCCTGCTGCGTCCACTCTCATGAAATAACCACCAGCAAAAACTTTTCAAGCAAACTATTTTCCAACTGGATTCTCTGAGAAAACACGTGCAGCAGTAAGTAAAGCACTAGTTGTGAATCAAAAGTCCATAAACTCCACGAAGCCGATGCAGATTAAGCTCCGCAAGAGCCACAGTGGCACCTGTGTGTTTCACTAGTGGGTCCCTAAGGCTGGGCCTGAGAGGGGGGCTTTGGAGGGCCAAAGGGAGGTGCCACCAATCCCTTCTGGAAGATCAGTGTCTCCGAAGTGACCACCCAGCTGGCTGTAATGGATGTAAAATAACACTTCACACTTTTTCACAGGTGGATTAGAGCCCATTGAGACAACCTGGCCCAACCCTAAAGGTAGCAGATACAGAATGTGAGTCATGCAGTGAGTGGCAGGGTCTGGACTGGAATCCGGGGCCCCGAAGATATCCCTTTGTGACTGGCTGTGGGCTCTGATGGTGTCCAGACCCTCATTCCCTTCCCAGCACTCACAGCAGGTCCCCAGGGCGACCAGCAGGGAGAAGATAAGTGGATCCCTGCTGAATTTCCTGTGTCTGCTTTCTGTAAGAACGGCTACTGGCTCGAAGGAGTCACAGGGTCATCAGCAGGTGCCTAACGAAGGGTCAGAGATTCCTGCTAGAGGAAAGGTCCACAAAACCTGTCATGATGTGTTTTGAACAATTTCATGAATCTTTGGACTCGACAGCCTACAGACCAACTGGAGAGTTAAATGCTAAACATAGGGAAGAGTTTTCCCCTTTCATCTTGCATTATTTTGAGACTGTGATTTGATTTTCCTCCAAAGTTCTGCCATCTCCCTCTACCACCCAGGAGCTATAACTTGCAACATAAACATTTATGAAATCTGGATAGATTTTTATGCTAGTGAGGACATGGTTTTCTCCTACAAGGCTGATCCTATTGACTATAGCCCTAAGCGAATTCAGTAGGGAGGCACAGATCAAAAACACAGTATTCCACGCAGCTCATGATGCATTTCTCCTAGTGTATAGAAACTGTCTGAGTTGCCGATTGAGTAGCAAGTTCTTTTCAAAGTAGATTGCCATACCTGGTGCTAAGAAGTAGTTTAGACTCTCTGCTTGGGTATGGTCCTCCTTCTAAGACATTTTACGTAGGAGCCTAACATCAGTCTTTTGATTCCGTAAAAGGGACTCACAGGGAGATGGCAAAAAGGAATATATTGGCTTAATTATATTGGAAAAAGCAAAAGAAAAATTCAGCCAGCTTCCTAATGATATGCTTCATGCAGTTCCATTGTTCCAATGCAGTTCATACTGTACCCTATAATCAATGATTTTACACTGTATCACCCACAAGCTCCCCTCTTAACACAAAAAGACCTTTTAGACAGTAAACATGTAAAGATTTGAAAGCAGCCCAACCTAGACAGACCTAGAATGTCATTAATTAAAATGCAAACTGATTCTATTTCTGGTTGTTGTAATCAACTATGTAAAACAGTTTCAATGACAAGAATCCCTGTGGAAACATGAGGTTATATTTATATTAATGGGGGCAATTTTTCCTTTTAGTTATGTGATTATTTGAACATTTGCAGTTTGGTTACTAAGAGAAACTGCAACCAATTCTTCATTAATTGTCACACAATTTTCACCATCTGAGTTTGTCTGCATACACACACGTTTGTACACACACACACACACACACACACATCTCAGAAATGGAGAACACAGGAAGCAGAAAGCAAGGGGATAAACAATGGAGGCTACTGATTCATAGTATAAGCTTCAGGTTGCAAATTAAAATATCACCAAGAAAAGCAGCAAAGCACAATTCTGACAATAGCTTTCATTAAAGAGTGTGAAAAATGAATAAATGCATCCGTATCAACCCAAGGTTTCTAGACCCCTTTCAAATAACTTCCATTTGCTCGGGTGGCAAGCAACATCAGTTGCAAGGCACAGAAGCAAAATAAACACACACAGATGAAATGTTGCAGTGACTTCATCACACCAGAGGCCACAGACTCTGCTCAGCAGTTACTGCCAGTGTCTCCCACAGTACTTTTCTGGGCATCTTCAGACTGCCTGCAAAGAAATTAACACTACACCATTCGCAAAGGCATTATCTGAAAGTGGATGTGAGAAATAGGGAAATCCTTACAAAAAAAAAAAGAAGAGGAGGAGGAAGAGGGAACTAAGGAACAAAGGAGGGAAGGAAAGGAGAGAGCAGGGAGGGAGAGAGACAGAGAGAGAGAGAGAGAGAGAAAGAAAAAGGAAGGAAGAAAAGTAAAAAAAGAAAAGAAAGCAAGTAAAAAAGGTAGGCAATATGTCAGGAATTTTCTTTCTATTCTCTAAATGAACACACTGCCACTATTATGAATATATAAACATAAAAGACAAAAGTAAACAGTACATTTGTTTATATGCTTGTAAACTCTATATGAATGTAGGTATGCATGCATGTCCACATACATATCCACACAGTTGTGTATTGTAAAAGTCTATTCTAAAATTTTATAGGTATTTAAAATTCAGATTACTTAGGTAAATAATCTGTTTAGTAAAATAAAGAAAGCCTTAAAATTTTTTCTCTCTCCAAGCTAAAGTTGCTACTAATTAAAATAAAGTATTTTCTAAATGTATCTCAAATTGCCTGCCATGTGAAATACAGTCCGTTTCCACGGCTCCCGGCCTGATTCTAACTCTTTCCTTCTTGGTGTATACCCTAAGCGGAGTCGACAGGCACCTGATAAAACCCTTTCAACTGGAGGAAAAGATAGTAAGCAAAGTGAGAGGATGAAAGGGAAGAGCTAAATATTAAAGAATCTTCAGAGGAAGCAGAAATCTGATTGTCATATCACAATATTGCTATAAACAACAGTTACGTGCCAGAAGAGTAGCTATTAGAACTGATAATTCAAACAATGTTGAAAGAACTTCAAACATTATTTAAGAATTCGGACACTGCAGTTTTCAAGGAGTATCTTTTCTTGTTTTGCTCTTTTTGTTGTTGTTGTTGTTAACATATTTGCCAGTGTTATTCTTAAATTGCAGTACCACATAAACATCTACAAACCCTGGCTCTCTGTTTAAATGTATGCTTTTCTGCATTCACATATGCTATGAACTCTTCATCAAGAAACAAAGCAAAACATGTAATATATCTGCTTTGGACCTAAGGAATAGGGTAAAACATATGCCTGATGTCATCACCACTCTTTTAGGGAAAATCCACACAGACAATGGAAATACAAGTGGTGAGAATGAGCAAGACAGCTACAGAACTTTACATTCCAAACTCCCAAAGAGCAAGGAGGAAGAGCAGAAATTTCAATCTATATTTACCCCGTTTATCACAAAAGTCACCAGCCAGAGCCCTAACAACATTGGACAGCAACTTTCCCTACAGTGTTGCAAAGCCTACATAATCAAGCGAGGTAATTCGTCCACAGTCCAAGGCTGGAAAAGAACAGAACAGGATTACGTCTCCGAAGATTATTCTTTGGAATGCTGCTTTAACCAAAATAACTCAACTAACCTGCTACCAAACAAATAAGCAACAACAACAAAAAAATCCTTCCTAGAGAGAGAGATTCCTGCAATAAACAAGTTCAACAAGGTAAAACTACAGAAATATTCTGATTTCCTTTGGGCTCCGGCAGGCAGCCAGTAATAGACCTGAAGTTGTGGTGCTCTTCGCAGCCAACCTCCGGAGACCAGGTAGAAAATTAGAGCATTATTGGAGGAACACTGCCCTGAAAATAAACAGCCTGCCAGGCGGATGTTCCTCACTGGAAACCTGCTTATTTTCTCATGGAAAAGTCTAACCATTCCAATAGCTTCCATGCATTTTATCCCCCAGCAGGAGGATGAAACTCAAAAATGTTCTCATCTCTGCCCCACTACCCACTGGAGAGGATGCAAAACACGGCAGAACTGAGCACCCTGAGATGGGAAGGGAAGGAAGGAAGGGAAGGAATCGGTGAGATCATGCAGCCTCCTCCTGCCTTGCCAGCGCAGGAAGCTCTCACCGCGAATGTTCCCACCCAAGTTGTGAACCCCACAACATACAAGGCCGTTCTGGACCCAGAGCAAGGGTGGCGAAGCACGGCTGCCCACAGCAGACTCCGACATAACTCACACGTGTGTGCTTGTCTTCACCCGGAGAGATGGGAGAGTTTGCGGGGTGGCAATCACCCCCGGCACCTCCAGATTCCCAGACAGTGCCCCCTGGCACCCCCAGGCTTCATCTTGCCTAAGTCTGCAGGATTCCCTGCCTACTGCTGCAATTTACCATCGCAGACACATTTCTCTGGCTGCTGCTTCAAGGACAAAGAGAGAGCACTTATGTTTCCATCACAGCCTGGAGAGCTCAGGGTGATGGTAAAAAATTAAAAATACAAAAACAATCCAAATAAATGGCCCCTGGCATTGTAGTTAGCTGGATCCTCCCGGAGTGGGATCCATGAGAACAGAAGAAATGCAGAAAAGGAAGGTCACCAGGCTTAGCTGGGGACCGACTGAGGATGTTCACTGCAGCAGAGCAGCTCATTCAAAGCAAGCACTTACCATAAAAATAGAAAGAGTCAACAGAAGGAGAAGGATCCTTCCTCAGCTCTGGGGCAAAGAGAAATCAGCTGTAAACCTGCAGGCTGCACTCCGAAGGCTTCCAGCAAAGTGAAGAGAGGCGACAAAACCACCATATACAAGTCCTGTCCAGCCTCTCCGCAGGCCCGCATGCAGTTGTTTGTGCCGTGGAAACCCTGAGAAGTCTGGAGCAGGACTCTTGGAGAGCGAGCAGGAGCGAAAGCAGCCTGGTGAATCCCACCGTGGCCTCAGAGCAGCATGCCCAGGACTGGTCCTCCCCCGGGGTACAGGGGCCGCCTGGGGGTGTGGGGGGACCAGGCTGGGCTCAGGGTGGGAAGGAGAGGCGTGGGAAGGCACCTCTTTGGAGTGGAAGGAACTGCCGGTGAGAACATCAGTATTCCATATCAGTTATTGCCAGCGACCAATCAGCCCAGCCAGGGGGCCGTGTCAGTGTGACAAGAGAGCAGCGGATGACAGCCAGTCCTGGTAGCGGCAGGACACCCCCTGCCTGGAACAGAAGTTTGGCAGGACTGGCATCTGACCCTCTGCCCAGCTGCTGTCAATAATGCTTGTATTTGCCACCTCCCAAAGTCCCACAGTTACACTATGCCGCTTGGGAAGTCTCCGAGGGAGGCATCCCGTTGCATCTCAGCAAAAGCCAGCGTGAAGCCCACCCCGAATGGTGCGTCTTGCAGCCCAGGCAGCCCTGCTGATGTGCCTCTGAGAGGCTCCACGCACACAATAATGGCTTCTTTATCCCCACCATGCAGCTGAGACGCAGGGACTGGGCTTTCTATTTCACAAGAGAACTTCAGATAGCAAAGGGTTAAAGGTCCTGGGGCTGGGGTGGGGGGGCTTTGACTCCCTGTCCTCAGTAATTTTCCTGTGCAGCAACATGAACAGAAGTACTGGTAGAGGTGTGCTAAGGATAGTTAACATCTCCTTTCCAGTCTCCTCAACCACCCCGAAGACAGAGAACACTATTTTGGGTAAACTAACCGTAATTCACAAGCACACTGTAGTTCGAGAAACTCAGAGATACCCCAGTGGAAAGGAGCGAATTCCTTCATGGTAAAGGACGGAGCTGAGGAGAATTCTAAACTTGTCCTTTTTGCGTTTTTCTCCATTCTGTGTTTGTGCTCCATAAATATATTGGTTTGCATTTGGTGATGGTCATTAAATTAGACCACAGAGTGCTTTCTGAAGTTAAACACCAGCTTCATTGGACTCCATGGTACAACTTCCGCACTGTTTCACTTGGAGAAATTGTCTTAGGCCACCTTCTTATCTCTGCAGAAAAAGCAACTCTCTTTTGCCAGTCAAGAGTTAGTAGGAAGACACAAATCCTCTGAGTTTTGTTTGTTGCAGATGACGCTTCTAATTTTAGTCCTGTTTTTACTGGACATGTTGTTAGGACTTCAACCCCTCGGCCAGCCTGGAGGAGCCTCGATACTGAGGCTTAAAAAGAAGGGCCGAGTTCCCAAGAAGCAGCAAGCACAGCACCAAAAGGAGTCACCCTGAGAAGCCATGGAAATGCTCCACATTAAACATGAGCATAACAAAATGAAAGTTATGAAATGAAGAGGAAAGGATGGTTTGCCAGGAGAATCTTAGGGAGACTAGAATTGTTTTATTTTTCATCTCAGTTCAACTCAAATCAACAAACAGCTACAGATACCAACCATGTGTCAGGTGCAGAGATGTGGGCCTGCCTTCGAGAAGTCTACAGTTTCATGGGCAAATTCACATCCGCTTTTTAAAATTTCAACACTGTGTTCTTGCCAACACAGAAAAGGTTCTACTTTTTAAATGTTCTTCAGATAAAACCAAGCCATAAGGTTGGATTTCAGCCTCAAAGCTCTGAATTCGCTCAATAGTGTTTTCTACAATCAAACTCACGTGGGAAACAAATGTACAAATAATTTTTCAAAATCAAATTAACAGGTGAGGTTCTCTAATTGTTTGTTTTTATTGGCATCATCAGCTTCTCACACCGCAAAAAAAACATGGGCAGCATATCAAAGGATATATTTAAAGAGAGTATTATTTAAAGCTCCTAAACTAATTGAAATTAATACTGTTTATGAAACAGGTTCAATACCGTGAATATATAGGAGGATAATGAAGCATGAAAAGGATAATACTGCAGAAATACAAATTTCCTAGGAGATTAAATAATTGAGCAGCTTTATATGACAATTAGGTCAACGAAAATGAGTATTCCAGTCACTTACCCACATGCAATTAATTTTTAAAGTTTGGACACTTCTCTGTCCCTCCTTCCTCAAAAGTCAATAAAAATGGCTCATACTCAGACAGCAGCAAACATCAGTTAATTTTTCTAATGTACAAAATAGTTGTCCAAGTCAATTAACACTGGGATGATCACAGACTGCTTTGGTTGCTCATATAGCACCAGCACTTCACATACCACAGATTCTCAGTGCATATTTTCTGGCTGGCCATTTGATTGGCCAAGAGAATATGGCTAAAATTCTACAACAGCATGATTTAATGTCTTATTTTAAGACTACAAGTTGAATTGTGCAGCTACAAGTCAAATTATGGATTCATACCTGCCATTTATTTAAAAAGAGAAAAGAGACCTTTTATAGGGAATTTGCTTCCAAGAAGCTTGCTGACAGAGCCTTAAAAAGTCTGAAAAATAAGGATACTTCCAGGTCAGTCTTCAACGCAGGGTAGGCACAGGTCATGGAAATTGGAGTCTACCTTCTGTAACCAGTCCATGAGAAAAGAAAGAAAAAGCAAACCTGTTTCCTAAACCACCTCTGGGGTAAGTGGCCATGTAATTCCATTTTTGACACCAGAATGTGTTAACGGAGGCATAAGAATCAAAGAATTTCAGGTAACAGTCTGTCAGTTAATGGTTTTGAAAGCTAAGTTACCATCTGCATATGGAAGTCTTTTGTCTGACTTCTGTAACCAGGGTCTAAAGGAACTGGTATTTATTAACCCCACTTTGTGCCAGGCTTTTCTATGTCTCGTTTCGTCTGCTACAAGCACTCCTAGGACATGAGAATCATGGACACGGGGTATCTGAGGCTCAGTGGGGTTGAAGGAGCTTACCCAAGGCAAATCCAGGACAGGCTCAGAGACCTTCCTCTTTTTCACGGAAACATACTGATTTGAATGTGGGGGGCGAGGATCCTTGCCTCACTGTTGTACAAATTTGGGTGAAGTACAGATGGAAAATTCCAAGTTAAAAGCAGAAAAACACATTTTACTCAGAGATTCAATGTAAACCTTTTATACAACCAAAATATATTCATGATGCTTACAATTTAAAGGGAAGATAATTTGTATTTGTTGATTTATTTTTTCCAACCGAAACCTTACCATTATATTTTAAGACCAGGATAATTCATCTTCAACTGCTAGAAAAGTAGAAAGAATATTCCAGGAAAATGTGGGACTGACACAAACACTAGTGTGACCCTTTATCAAGTATCTAAATTCTCAGCCTTCAGTGGGAAGCCTGAAATGAAGAGAGAATCAGTTGAACTGCTAATGTTTCCCTTCCAGAGGTCTCTCACTGGCTGAGAACAATTTCCTGAAATGCCTAACAGACAGGTTCTCAAACACGCAACAAGAAGTCTAAATACATAAAAGGCGTCCTAGGCACACAAATACACTCACTGCATCCAAGTCCTTGAGAATTTGCTTTTGCTCAGCATTCCTCAACCAGAAGGATCCTATGGGATTAGTAAAGATCAAACCATGCAAGAAGAATCCATAAGATCACAGGCCTATAACTTTTTCTCCTTTTTTTGAAGATAGAAAAATAAATCAATGTCTGACCTAAAGATCCTTGGAGGATTAGGCTGAGTCTGAGAAAGCCAAACTAAGGAGTGGTGTGTGTGTGTGCGTGTGTGTAGGTGTGTGTGTGTGTGTACTCACATGGGTTAATGTTAGAATGCTAGTGTGTGTGCATGTAAAATCCTATTCAAGTTTTGCCACATCCAATTAGACCTTAAGTCTCGTTACCTATACACTCTTTTCCAACCCAGGTTAAGGATTTCAACCAATTCAGGGCCTCATTCCTTTTCTTACACTATTACAATAACTTCCAACCTCTTCCCTGTTCCAAGCCTCCCCTTGCCATTAGCATTTTATTTCTAAAACAGAGCAAATGTAATCACCAGTGTGCTTGCTAACAAGAGTTCTTAACCCTAACATTCAGTGCCTCTGCAATGTGACCTTTGTTTACATTTCTAGTACCATTTCCCTTTACTTCCTCCATATCCTATCCCCTTATTATACTTGGTTACTTCTTGTTCCCCACAGATACCATATCTTTGACCATGGTGATCCATTTCACCTAGAATAACCTTCCTTGCTCCTCTCCCTGGAGAAACTCCTCTATTTATCCTTCAAGGCCAAGTTCAGTGTCATTTTCTTGTTTAGGCACCAAATTCCCCACTGTGACTTAATCATTTCTCTGCATTTCCATCGCATCTTTCTAGTCTTATACTATCAAATACAAATAACACCTTCACAGTACTGATTAGTACCTTTGCACCTATTTAATTGGAATCCTCTGATAGTCCCAGTGCCTCAGGCGCCATAGGAGCTCCGTAAGTAATTCCGTCTTCTTTGCCTCTTTTTGTACAATCCAAAGAAAGCACAAACTTGCCTTCAGGAGAGTCTGCAGGACTACAGGCTTCTTAACCACACATGTCCCCTCCTTCCAACAGAAGTCTCTGTGGTTTAAGGAAAGGGCCTTGGAGTAGAGAATCAGAAGATCCACGTCCAAGGCCTGTACCTAGACGTTTAGGCAATGTGTTAACCTAACAGGAAGAAAACGAGTCCTGCTTACCTCTGAATGCTCTTCTGAGCATTCTAAGTGAGTACTGAGAGGGAAAGTATTTCACGGACTATACAAGTATACGGTGGTGGGCAGAGTTACTGTCCTTGTCATATAACTGTTTTGCCGCTAAGATCCTGACAATGCCAGCACAAAGTTAGTTAAATAGGTGTCTTGTGCAAGCTAGCCCAGGAGCCCAGTGACTCAGCACTGAAGTCATCCCGGCCCTTGCTTCAGTCTGCAGTTGGGATGTAGAAAAACTCTGAAGCCTGGAAATAATAGGCCAATTCCTGGCACCCACAAAAGCAGAAGGCCCTGACTCAGATCCTAGTTCTGCTATTTCCTGGCTAAGCAGACCCGGCCTCTGAGGCCCGAGTCCCACATCTAGAAAATGGGAATCACAATACCTACCCTACCACGTTGTTGAATGAGATGGGGTATAGAAGGATATATATATATATATATATATATATACATATATATACACTATGCGTCTAATACACATTCCACAAGTGGGCAGGAAAGGCAGCCCTTTCTCTTGGACTCTACAGTAACTACAGATGCCCCAGCCTTGTCTTCCTTCTGCTTCTTGAACTTGACAAGTTCACTCCCACCCAGGGTTGGTGGATGTGTTTCCTCCACCTGGAACCCCTTTTCTAAGATTCTAGTGTGTCCACCTATCCAAAAGGTACCCCTGAACCTGTCTGTCATTTCCCAGCAAATTGCTTTCTTCATTTTTCTCATAACATTTATCTCTATCTCTAACCATCTTATGTATTGTCTTTCTTTGGTACTATACGGTATGCTCCACTGAAGCCAGGACTAATGCTTTTGTTTTCCTCACTTGGTCCTCGGACCCCAAAATAATGCCCAGAACATAACACATAGCACTACACACTTCTTGAATATGTACACGCGGCCGATGTTTGGACAACTGGTCCCTTGTACTCTATATCTGTACAAAGTTCCAATTCTTTTTGGCTGTTGAGTGGGAATGAACTCTTGGAAGTCACTTACTATGGAATCCAGGACAGGACCACAATGGACATTTAATAATGGGGAACACTCATCAAGAGACATGAAAATGCTATCCAGGGAGCCGGGGATTTAGCTCAGTGGTGCCATCGCCTGCCTCACAAGTGCAAGGTCCCAAGTTCGATCCCTGGTACCAAAAAAAAAAAACAGAAATGCTATTGGGGACAAGGGATGTCTGCAAATAATATGTCAATTCCTTGTAGCCATAGAATCAGAAATTACCAAGAACGGCACACTGATCCTTATTTACGTAAATGCAACTGCAGTGCTAAGCACAAATACTAGGTTATGGTTATTTCATAAATCAGGAAGCTCACTGAGACCTTTTGTCCTATTTTCCTTCTATTATTTTAGGCTAAAATTGCTCTGGTCCAAGCCCATCCTGGGAAGAAATTTATAAGGTCCTTGATCCCTAAAGCAATGACTAGAACAAATGATTTCAGGGAGCCTGGGGATCTACGCAATTTTTCCTTTTTCCTACAGAGCTGTCTTGAAGGCAAGATACACAAAATCCTCCCAAGCCTGACTACATCATCCCTGTTTCTGATTAGCCCAGCCTTACAGGAGGCCTAATACATAAATAACCATGGCAATCCTGCATAGTGGATGAAGGTTACTTTCCAATGGTCATTTCAATTAGACCTTTTTCAATTAGCAATCACACGCCAATCTACCAAAGAGGCATACGAATTTACTCTTCATTCACAGGAAATAGCAAACAGGTAGTTTTTCTTTTTAAGAGACAAACACTCTAGACCCAATACCAAACCCCGTATTTTTCTCCCAAACTTGTGCTTCTGTTGACTTTCTTTTTTTTCCATTAAAATGCATCACTATCTACTCTAGCACTCCACGGAAATGACAGTGGGCTAACAAGACATTGCTTCAGCCTCCCTCCACCCATCTGTGGCTCTGCTGCTGCAGGGCTTTCAGTGAAGACCCCGCATGGCTGCTCCTATGGAAAACTTTTCTCTGCTTCTCACCTCCTACAAGGTGCAGGGTGCTCCTTGCCCTGTCAACTGAGGGCTCCCGGCTGCTCTCTGACCTTTGCTCTTTGTCATCGCTCCCTGCTTGCTCCCTCTCATCCATTCCTTCTGAGCTCCATAACTCACCAAGTTGAAAACTTCAGAGTCCCAGCCCAGGCTCTCTCCTGCCTTCCTCCTGGTGACCTCCCATTTATTCTCCAAGGTCCAACTCAGGCTTCTTCCTCATTCCAAGGATCCCTCTCAATGCCCCAGGAGAGCTGACCACCTCCAAGTCTTGGGATGGATCACGGTATTATAACTTGTCTATAATAGCGCCTCCTCTGGGGAACTTCAGCCCTCCATTTTATTCATCTCCGCATCCCCAGAGACCATCTCTCCCTGGAAGCACTTAAATAAATGGTTATAAAACCATGAGGCCTTTCTGTGCATCTGGCTCTCCTACTAGACTATGTGTCTTCTGAGGGATGGCAGAGTACCTTACCCCTCTTTCCATCCTCCCAGGTTATTACTATACCTGGCACGTAGGCTGCTCATGTGTGCAACTGTTTTGAATATGATTGACCAAAAAGAAAAAAACCCTTTGGCTCACAGCGTTGAAAAAAAATCTCTCTGAGCTGATTTCTAATGAGTTCATTTTTTTAAAAGTTTAAATCTAAAATTTTCTGTGAGATTATAAAACACCACAGGCATTAATTGGTAAGGATTCATCCTCTGAAACTCCTGGCTTCTAATGCCAACCCAACCAATTGAGGCACCTTGGGGATAATAGAGCATTCCAAACATACTTTCTGCTTTGAATTGCCCAGCAGAGGAGAAGATATTGATTCTCTCTGGCAGAAAGGACTTCCTGGAGAAATTTCGCCAGCATCTGTATCTGGAGGGCAAAGAACCTCATCTTCCTGAGCACAGAACCGCAGTGCAGGGAGTACCAGCAAGGGCTGAGGATCTTTCCTGTAGCCTGGTGCCCATGCACAGGCACCGTGACAAGAAGGGGTGTGGCTCAGGGAAGCAAGGATGGCAAATGCAAGAATCTTTCACGCTGGCCTCAGGATTATCCAAATTCGACATTCTCTCTCCCTGCTTCACAGGAAATTAGCTACAATGCATGCAAAGAACTAGAATAAAACTCCTCTGCCCATAGCTGCAGCAACCCCCAGTACTTAGAGAACTGCGCTGACTTTGGTCTGGCTAGATCCAAGCCAGCAAGGAAGCTCACCCGAGCAGCTGTAGGAACCTGGCCAAATCAGCCAGGGGGTGGGCAGAAGAATGCTTCTCCCGACTCTACCAGCACCACTGACCCGCGAGGCAATCAAGAACGAGCTATGATATCTGTGCTTCAAAGGTGATTACCTGCTCTGCCATTGCTTAGGATCTCCCATTTCTCTGCAAGCAATTCAAGTTCTGTTATTTGAGCTGAGAGGAGAAAGCAGAGCAATTTTTTTAAAGGACCGAGACATGCTCATATTTTGGTAAAATGAAACTAGGTTATCCACTGAACATGCTACACCTTTGTAGGGGCAGATTTTTCCTTTTATGAATTTTTAAGAAGTCCTTTGAACCTCTAACAAAAATAAATCTGTATTGCTGGTAGGGATGCAAAATGGTACGACCACTTTGGAAGACAGTTTGACAGTTTCTTACAAAGCTAAACATACTCTTACCACGCGGTTCAGCAAATCCACGCCTTGGTTTTGCTAGTTACCCAAATGAGTTGAGAATTTACGTCCATACAAAAATCTGCACGTGAATGTTTATGGCAGCTTTATTCACAATTGCTCAAACTTGGAAGAAACTAACATGGTCCTTTAGGAGGTGAATGGATAAACTGTGGTACATCCAGACAACAGAATATTATTGGGCACTAAAAAGAGATGAGCCATTAAGCCATGAGAAGACATGTGGGAACCTTAAATTTCCATTACTAAATGAAGAAGTTGATCGGAAAATGCTACATACTGTACAATTTCAACGAAATGACATTCTGGAAAAGGCAAAACTATGAAGGTAATAAAAAGATGATTGTTTGCCAGAGTTTAGGAAGGAGGGAAGGATGAATCGGCAGAACCCAGAGGTTTGAAGGCTGAAACTATCCTGTATGTTACTACAAGGATGGGCACATGTCTTTACCAATTTGTCCAAATTCACAGAATGTACAATAGCAAGAGTATACTGAGGGCTCCAGAGGGTTCATCAGCTGTAACATATGGACCACTCTGGCAGGGAAGCTGGTAGTGGGGGTGTTGCATATGTGTGGAGAAAGGGGTTATATGGGAACTCTGCACCTTCCATATAACTCTGCTGTGAACTTCCAAACTTCTGTAAAAAATAAAGTCTACGGAAATGAAAAACAAACTCCCTGAATACTAGGGAGCCTTTTTAAGAATTTCAGTTGTCCTATGAAGTACACACATCTGAAAAATAAAAAGCTTTAAGAGAGAGGAGAGGGAGGAAGGGGAAGAAGGGGGCAGAAATAATGGTGAGAGGTTTCCTATATTCCACAAAGAGCAAAGTCAGGTTCTAAAGATTCACTATAACAAACACATAGACAGGTCACACAACCTGCTTTTATACCCCAGAAGCTATGAGAATCAGAGGACCGGAATGTTTCACTGGTACTGTTTCTACAGTAAACATTTTGTGAATTCCTCTAAAAAAAAATGAAAAGAAACTTAAAACAAAGGAGTCTTCCTGTTTCCTTCTAAGGCTCCTCCTTTTGTCAGGTTTATTTGGTATTGCTGCCTGGGGCTAAAACAGGAAACTTGTATTAGCTCTAGAAAGAAAACAATCAGCATATGGGGCTCTGAAAAAGAGGAAGGAGGGGAAATAATGACAAAGATTTAACCACATCTATAAATTATCAAATTTCAACTGCTATTACAGGAAAATAAAAAGGAGGGAAATGAATGTCCTCCAATGACGACAACTGCAGTCCCAGTGTGTGAAGAAAAGGAAGAGGAAATGGGGAATAAAGCATAAGGGAAAGATGGGAGAGAGGAGCCGCATCAGGCAAGGAAATATGGTTTCCCAGAAACTCATACTATGGCAGGTAGAAAAAATGCACACACACTACACTCACTGTTGGCAGACAGTGAGAAGCACTGAGGCAGAGGCACAAAGAACAAGAAGAAACTGGGAGAGGAAGACAGAGAGGAGGGGAGACCAGGCCCCAGAGAAAGAGTGGGATTCAGCAGGTCGCGGAGGTTTAGACAGGCCTCTTCTGCTACCATTATGGCCAGAAGGTAAGAAAGAATTGGGTCCGGTGAGTTTATTTGTTCATTTGTGCCTTCAGCAACTGTATGTCCAGCATCTATCAGTGGAAGACGTGGTAGACAGAGGAAGGCAAGGGGTTAAGCCAAATACAACGGGCAGTGACAAAACCGCATATGGCTTTGACCACCAGACTGCTTCGTTACAGGCAGCAGAGAGCCTGGAGAATTAGGTCCTGTGATTTAGACGCCCTTGCATGAGATTTGTGAGCTAAAAATGAGAGAATATTCCTGATCCCTGTGATCTGTTTTCCACTGTGACAAGTAAGGTCATAAAGACGTGAACTTTCCTACAGCATCAATGGAGGGTTCATCATCTTCTGAGTGAAGGAAGGCAGGGTGGGACAATAGTGTCACTGGCTTCCCAATTCATGAGATCTTCAACTCCAGACTTCCAGTGGAGACCTGGAGGCAGACCCTTGGTGCATCATTCCTACACCTGCTCGTCTAATCCTCCTCGGATTTTAGCCTCCCCAACCGTGCACATCATCAAAATGCCCCAAATGGCTCTCTACCTGCACTAAAATCTGCCCGGCACAGCCAATAAGAATTTGAAAGCAGATAATCAGGTTTGACCTCAGCAGCTGTTTAGAACAGCTGTTCCCAACCTTTCTGGCACCAGGGGTAGATTTCATGGAAGGCATTTTTCCATGGACTGGAGGAAAGGGGCTAGTTTTGGGATGATTCAAGCACATAACATTTACTGTGCACTTTATTTCTATCATTATCACATTATGATATATAACAAAATAATTATACAACTCACCGTAATACACTTGATCCATGAATATTTGAAGTGTTAAGTGTCACCGTATTACATTTAACCTTCACTTTAATTCAGAACATATGGAGATTTAAAGTTGCCTCAAACACACTTTTAGGGCCACCGTCATCTGTGATCTCAAGCAGTTGATCCTCTTCTAGCACAGGCAGTGGATTCACCGGGCTTATTCACAAATGCATCACAGATCCATTCCTTCCCAGCTCAAGGATCTTTTGTGGTTGGGAAATAACATTCAAACTCTTTTGAAAGCTCAGATAGGTGATGATGCACCAGCTGGAAGAAAGAAGTGTCTCTCTCTTTCAAAATCTTTGCTAATATTTGAAACATGTCAAGAATCTCTTTGTTCACATGTCACCCCCACAATTCCAGTTTGGCTTTGAATGCAGCCACTGTATTTGCTGACTTGAATACGGTCATCATGCTCAATGAACTGACAGATTAAGCTCATTGAGCAGGCTGAATATGGCACACAAGTAAGCAAGTTTTATGACCCATTCTGTGTCACTGGAATGTGCTGCCACGGTGACTGTTTTTATAACAGAAATTTCTGGCGTGGCTCTCATAGCTCAAAAGAGAAGAAGACCTGTGTGCTCTGCATCCATCTCCTCATAGAGCTGCACAAACAGACATGAATTAGTGGCATATACTTTAATGTGGTCGATAACTTTAATCATATCCTACAAAACATTATTAAGTTCAGCTGACATCGCTCAGCTGGCCATCATTTCTCTATGCATGGCACAGACTCAGGTACACAAGTGAGCGCTTTGATCTGAGTACTGAAATCAGAAAGCTGTCCAGTCATGGCAGCTGCTTTGTCTGTGTGTGTACCCAAAAATGACCAATTCAGTTTTTTGGATATGTAATCATTCAAAAACCTGAATAGTACTGCAGCTGTGGTGTTGGGTGACAACAAAAGTGTACACAGAATATCCTCATGCACATCCTCCTAAAAATACATTGCACAAAAATAAGCATCATTGCGTTGTTGTGAATATTGGTAGACTCATCAACCTAGATTGTGCACCATGGTGAATCATTAATCCTCTCCAATGACTGTATACTGCGCACCATTTCCCCACATTGATGATCCTTTTAGTCCTTCCAACAACTGATAAGTGAGGTGTTGTTATTCTTGTTTTACAGATGAGGAAACTGAAGTTCAGCAAATTTTGGTGTCACCCAAGGTCACACGGCTGGCAATGCTAGAGCCAGGTTTCAAATCCAGGTCTGCCTGACTCCAAGCCCTGAGCTCCTACTGTACTCCTCCAGTCCCCAAAAGAAGAGAAAGTTAGAAATGTTACTGAGGACTCGTCAGACAGGAAGGAGGAGAAACAGAAACACTGCGACATGGAAGCCAGAGAAACAGACCCCCAAAATGACAGTGAGCTAGGAAATGACAAGAGGAATCCATGTGTTTAACTATAATCCAAGGTGACCTGTAACAGGGAAGAGTAAGGAAGAGGAAAAGAAGCTACAGCCTGTGGAGTAGATGGAGAAAGAATAGATACTTTCGATGGAACACATTCACAAAGCTCAGCAGTCACTGGAAGGCTACAGAGGGGCTAACAGGGAGAAGGAACAAAGTGAAGCTGAATCTCTTTAACATTAAATACTGGAGATGTGTGAGATGTTTATGAGAAAAGAGACAAGAACAGCAAAGTGTAGAAACCAGGGAGGTAGGAAGTAAAGGTAGTGAGCAGGGAAACTTCCAAGATGAGAAGAACGAACGAGTCAGCCTTTGAGAAACACAGGAGACAGACTAAGGATACAACCATACTGTGGTCCTCAACCTGATGTGCCCAGAGAAAGTGATGAAGAGCTTCAGATCCATCTCCATTTTCCCGCAAGCCCAACAGGATGTATGCATCTGCCTGTGGTCAGGGTGCGCATGAACAGAGATGATTTATTTCCTCATGATTGGAATTACATTGATCCATTCTGCAGCCCTGATTATCTCACGATGATAACAAGCAGTTAAATTTATCTTCCGTTAACCAAAAGAAAGTGATCACAAATTAATTACCCTTCATTAAATGCTGTTGTTTTTAAAAGTCTTTCAAAACGTGCATCCACATCCACAGTAGGGGATAATGACAGGGGCCCTGTGTAGTACAATAATTATTAACTGTCATTAGAATTAACACAGTGCGATAAGACATTATTTAACTTTCTAAAAAATGTTGTGGCCAAAAACACAAATAAAAAGAACACAATCTAGCAGTAAATAGATTAATTAAATCAGTCTAGTAGCAAAACAACCTGGGTGCATGATTAGGGACCTCAGTAGGACTAGAGAAAGCACAACTAGAGTCCAAGGCCATGAATGTGGACAAATGGACTCAGACACCTGAGTGTCACAGCATCCGTGGGAGAGGGGTCCACATATCTCCTAGGGTTGTAACACAATTCCACCTGGATAGGTGTAGCTCCTGCCCTCAAGAGCTACCAAAAAAGCTTTGCCATTGATAGGTGACTTCCTACTTCCTTTGTGCGTAAATATCTGTTAAGCCTGGGAGAACTCAGAAATAAATGGAAATAATGTTATAAACCAAGTCTGTCATATCAATATTTTAATGTTTGATAGTTAAAGTACTTATAATGCTTAAGAGAGTTTGGCATGTTAGATTAGCTAATACATGAACTTGTGCTCTTAATGTAAATTGTAGGATTGAGTAACTAAGACATGATTTCAAGTTAAAAGGTATGGTAGAATTTTGTGAAATGTGTTACAATATCGAAATATTTAGGAGAACACAAGTTTAACTGCATTCACACATTTAATTTACTAGATTTATAAGAATTGGGAAGATTTTGTTTTGTAGGCGGACAAAAGAAGTCATAAAAACAGAACATTAAAATTATTAGTGCATTAACACATTTATAGAAATTTAACTAACTGAAGCCAAATAGTAACCAACCACAACTCCTTGTGATTATTAACATTTATAAATTGAAAACTGAAAAACAAAGTTTGCGAATTAGGAGCTTAAGGAAAAATTATGTTTTTAAAATTTTTAACTAAAAATCTTAACTTTAAATAGCTGGATGCTATGGTTCACATATTGAAGGCTTGATTCCCAGTGCAGCAATGCTCAGAGTGGGGCCCGGAGAGCTGACTGGATCATGAGAGTACTAACCTCATTCCTGGATGAAGCCTCATTTATGAATCAATCCATTTATGAGTTCATAGCTAAACAGACTAATAGGAGGGGTCTAGATGGAGAAAGTAGGTCATTGGAGTGTGCCTTTGAAGGGGATACCTTGTCCCCTGGCCCCTCCTCTTCTCACTGGCTCTTTCCAAAACTCTCTCCGCTTCCTGGCTGCCCATGAGGTGAGCAGCTTCCCTCAGCTGTGCCCTTCTGCCATGATGTCTCTGCACTGCCAAGCTTAATGCAATGGAGCCAGCTGACCGTGGACTGAAACCTCTGAAACCATGAGGCAAAAATGAATCTTTCCTTCCATAAGATGTTATGTCAGGTATTTGTTCAAGGAAAAGATGACTAATACACTGGCAAATACAGTCTTTTGAGGGCACAAAAATCCCATCAAGGATACATAAAAATTCATGTTGCATAGATGACTGATATGGAGAGAAAAATACCTAGAACATACACAGCAAGCATCTGCTACATATGTATGAGTGAGAGCCACGGTGCAGAACAGCCAGGTGGTTGAGGGAAGCACCTCAAGGAAGAGAGGCCAGGGTGCTTTGGGCTTTCGCACACCCTGCCTAGATCTGAGGGTCAGAGTAAGTTCCCTTAGAGATTAGAACCACGGCCATGCTAATGGTCTCAATCACAACAAAACAGGAAACCAGCTATGGAGAAAGAGGTGACTTTAATGCTTGACAATAGAGGTTTGAAATAGCTGCCATGATAGAATCAATAAGAATAAAAAAGAAATCACCAACAAGCAAGATTGCGTGGCAAGAACCTGTTGATTTTCTCCACCTACACAGGGAAGTGCCTTCTGCAGGCGGCAAGCTCACTGTTATGACAACAGCAGCACCGGCCTGCATGCCTGCCACAGACAGGGAAGATCTGCAACCAGCCTAGAGGAAACTGGAGCCAATCTGCTACAGAGGAGTGTCTCAGGGTGTTGACGAAGGAGAGTTCACGGCCCTCGGAATATTCAATAAACCTCACTGGCACATTAGCGACCATGTAGTCTGGGGTTCTTAATCCCAGCTATACTTACAAAAGTCCTCTAGCCCCAACCCTAACCACCTACTCTACCATGCTCTGGGGACTGGAGACCCAGGAGGTAGTCGTGCACTTTTGTTACAGTGGATTTGGGGAGCGGATTTTTGTAGTAACAATGGTAATACATGTTCACTGTTAAAACAACAAATATCAAACAACACAAGTACATAAAGTAAAAAAGAAGAGAGAATCTCCCTTCTTCACCTTCCCTAATCCCAAAAGTATATGTTGTACAACATGTATGAGTTAATGAGAGAGAGAGAGAGAATGTGTGTGAGTGTGTGTGTGTGTGTGTGTGTGTGTGTGTTTTCAAGGCTCTGCACCTAATGGATAAGTAGATACTTTGAAAAAAGTAAGGGTAGCACAAGGTTAACAGTAGAATATGGGTGCCAGGTGTTCACTGTAAAATTCTTCCAAAAATGTTCTATGTTTTAAAACTTTACCAAAAAATGTTGGGAAAACAAAAGTTCTTCAGCTGATTAGGATGCTTAGCCCAGGTTGGCGAGTTTAGGGCCATAAGCCATGTTTACAAATGAGGGAACCTCGGGCCCCACAGGGAGCACGGTCTGCCCCAAGTCACAGGGCGGAGGCCCAGGCTCCAGGACAGGTGGGGCCCGTGCTATCCTCCATCTGGTGTCCTGTCCTGCACCCCATGCAGCCTCCAGGGAGAAAGGCCGCAAAAGAGATCAGGAAAGGAGGCTCACGGGAGTGGCCTTCTCAGGTCTTAACTGGGATCCCTGTGTTCTGAATCTTTGTGGTGGCTAGAGATGACTCCAAGCGTTCTAGAACTGGGCTGCTATAATCTTTAATTCCGTTATGTGTTGATTTAATTGCCCTGACCTGCTGATCCATATTGCTGAGTACTTAAGATTCCAGAGAAAATCCAACCTCTCGTTTGCCACCAGAGTATTTGTTTAAGTCCACTGAAACTCCTTTCTGTGACAAAAAGGAAAATAAAAGATGTTTCTTTTTTGGTACCAGGGATCGAACTTGGGACCTTGTGCTTGCGAGGCAGGCGGCGAAACCACTGAGCTAAATCCCTGGCCCCAGTAAAAGAAATTTTTAAAAACTGTGAGCATAAGGCAGAATGTCAGCCCCTGGTAGTTGTGAGGGACCTCACAATGCAACATTCCTGAGCAGAGCTGTATATTAAGACAGCAAATTCACAATCTCTAGTATGAGTAAAAACTTACCCATTAATATTTATGGGTGGCAAAATTTAATTTGTAGGAGGGAATAGAAAGATAGGGATTAAATTCATAAATCAGAATCTCCAGCAATAATACAAGAATACTATTGATTGCCAAATTTTATATAGGAGAGGCAATTTTCTTCCTTTAATCACATAAAGCACAGAAAAAGACTTCTAACTTACAGAACCCTGCTGCTAGGCAGGCTGAATGTGTGTTTCCCAGCCAACAGAGAATTCTGAGGGAGAATTCTGAATTTCTCCTGCATTTCTGCTCTTCCCAGCAAGCAAACAGTGTAAAAAAATAAATAGAGGGATAGAAATCAGGAGACCTGGTTTCTAGTCCTTGCTCTGTCACTAAGTTGCTTTTCTTTATCTTCCTTATCCGCAAAAATGAGGACACAGTCTTTAGGGCCCTTATCCAGCAACTCTAAAAGCGGACTGAATACCTTTCTGTCCCATCTAAGAGAGATTTGCTAACCAGTGTCCCTAAAGAGTCACCTTAAGTCCCAGGCCTTGGATGCTTCTCTCCTGCCCTAACATTCTCGCTCATCTTCCTCCGGAGCTCAGTCTTGCAAAGGAAAACTGCTCCCAAGGGAAAATAAAAGGTCAGGAATCCTTTGAAACAAATATTCACGTTTTTAAAATTAGTATTTGTAAAAGAAATAAAAGCAAAAAGGTTAAGTGACAACCAGGTAGGCCCTCAAGGTGAAGAGGACTTTAAAAAATCTTGTTAATCCTTAGACTCCCTCTTCAAAGCTATCATTTTATGACAAATTCAAGTAGCCCCTTTGCATTAAAAGTTACTCTTATGCAAATAAGGTTCTTAAAAGGCATCTCAACACATTCTAGCAATTGTACTAGTGATCTTACCCTCTTCATGCCCCAGTGAAAGATCTAGAAAGAAAAGTGAACTGAAGAGGCAAACTCTCCTATTTCCAGGTAGTCAGGGCCCTGGGTCACTTCTGGAGCCAAATCCCTCCACCCCGCCCCGTGATTATGAACTCAGCCATCTCAACCATTAACTTCTCAGAGCTCTGGGGGAAGTGGATGGTGGCCACAGAGCCCCCAGAGTTGCTTCTGTGAGCAGTTCTGGTCTCCACCCAGAACGGGCGGGGACATTTGGGGCGCTGAGGGCCCAGGGAGGCAGGGAAAGTAGGTGTGGAGTCAGCCTGGCCCACCTGGAGTCCTAACCAGGAGAGCTGGCCCTCTTGATGTGTGCATTTTACTCCTGTACAAGGACAGCAATGCTGCTACCTTACAGGGTTTTTGAGGATCGAAGGAACTAATTGGTGAGTGAATAGTGCTGGACATAAGGATAAACATTCACTGTTAACTACTATTAACACCCAAGTTCTCACTCCCGTGCTCTGTGCTGCCTATGTTCATCCTCTGGTAAGAAAAGTTGGTGATTACGGCATAGATTGCAAATTTTTAAAAATCATAGGTTCTTAAATATACACAACTGAAGAAAACCACTGATTTTTTTCTTTTAAAAAACCCATACAAAGTATAATGCTCTTCTCACCAAAAAGTCAGAATGGTAATTTTTAAAAAAAATTTTGGGTTTGGACTTAGTGGCTTTACCTCTGTTCCTGGAGCCCTTGGGAAGAAACGCACAAACTCGAGCTCATTTTTTTTTTCTCTTCCCTTTCCTACGTCCCAGACTCTGCTGAGGCTTTTCTTTGTGTTGTCTCACTTCATCCTTCAAACAACTCTATGGCAGGTGTCAGTGTTATTTTCATCTTTCAAGCCATCGCCTTCCTAAGATCACATGACTATGGGATGAAGGATCTAGACATCAAGCCCGGGTCTGACTGATGACATGCTGACCCCCAACCACTGTGTGTCCCCGCCATGGGTCATGCACACCGCACATCCTGCTTTATAAAGGATATAGAGTCACAATGAAAGAATAAGAATCCCCATGTCCATGGACCAGCTTCCTTTCCTCCTAGAAGAGAGGACGTTAGTTTAGGTCTGTGGTCTCCTGATCGCAAACTCTGAGAGCCTCAGCTTGGCACAGCCTTTTGAAGAAGCACATTTCCAAAGAGCCACACTTCCAACAATTGCTCCTTTGGGGAAGAAAAAATAATATTCTGTATATTTGAAAGCCTGTCATTTAAGTCTTCAGTTCTTCACTCAGGCATTCCCTAAACAACATTCTTTAATGCAAATTTGAAAAGCAAAGCATTCTTTTATGCAACTTCTTTTTAAATTGGGACGAGAGAGAGCAGGGGAGGAGCGTACCAGGCTTTGAATTGTACATCTCTCTCCTGGTTTACAGTTTACTCTTTGCCTCCAAGAAGCAAAGCAAAAGGTCCCTCCGCCTGAGCATGAGAAACCTTTAGACTGAAACACAGCTTGGAGAAGAGATGAAGATGGGTTTTTAAAAAATTGAATGTTATACAATTGTTTGTCTTCCAATGCATTTCCCCTGTAGGCAGTTCAGTTATTCCCTATTTTTAATTTTCATTTATGAGACTGTCCAAAGAAAACTAAGTTGGTTTTGCTACAGGGAAGTTGATGGTGTAGAAAAGAATTAAAGTCAAAGCCTTTTGCGTTCAAGTAGAAAACAGGCACAGCAGCCGTCCCGTTTTGATTCATCTTCGATTAAGCATCATTCTGCTCGCACGTGTGGTTGAGTGAAGGCGCCAGGCGCACGCGCACTGCCTAAATGTCAATTACAGAATGAAGCGGCTCCACTCCATTTCCTCCTAGATCTTTTCATCTGTTTGGATGTTTAACTTCGACTCACTAAGGAATAAGTTAATCAAAAAGCTCGATCTGCTTCAGGTGTTACTCTCTCTTGGGATATAATCTCAAGATGTTCTCTTTTTCTATTCAATTAGTTATACCCTGTGACCTAAAAAATTATTGGGTTGCTCCAGTCATCTAGTTATAAAATGTTGTTGATACAATTCAGCAGACCCATAAGGAGGTCAAGAGTTAGAGATAATTTGCTTTGGGTTTGTTTCTAGCTATTCCTAAGATTTCATTAAAATAGATCATACAGTTTAATATTTTTGAATGTTGTACTCATTTAACTTCCTTTACTCAAATAGAGATTCATTAGACTAGCTTTATTGAGAGGGCAAAACTACAATGGATATAGAAACATTTATGTTCTTCCAAGTCAGCTTCTAGAACAGAGATTGGCAAACTCTAACAGGCCAGGTAGTATGTTCTGCTTTGCAGGCCATAACATTTCTGCTACAATTACTCAGCTCTGCAGTGATAGTGTAAAAGCAGTCACAGATAATATGAAAACAAATCAGCTTGACCATGTTGCAATAAAACTTTATTTATAAAATCAGGCTGTGGCAGATACAGACCAGCAGAATTTCTAAGGGTGGCTGACCTTCAACATTATCACAACAGAGGTTATATACAAATAGCCTCAGATGCTATGTAATTGGGTGCATTATGCCTTGTGCACTTTCTGCATATCTGTGTTATATTTCAAAATAAAGTTGGTTGTTTTTAAGCAAATGACCAAGGAATCCAGGGAAGCTGGCTGGTCAAGGCTCAGAGGCTAGATATGCAAGGGAAACTTTTCTGGACTAGTCAGAGGTTTTCCCAGTGATTGAGAAATTTTGGAATTAGAGGAATCTTAAGTTATATACTCCAATTTCCTTTTCAACATCCCTGCCAGGTGTTCAATTTACCTATAAGGACCACATCTTTTGGGGGTGAGGCAGATGACTACCATTCCATAAGGTTCATTCAATCACTATCCTTGCGCAATGACTAGGTTCACCTTGTAATGCTTGGCTCTGAGAACACAAACATCTCAGACACTGGTGGTCCCATAGGCAGCTTGCAGTTGAGTCAGAGAACTAAGACAGGACACAAATTACAATATAAGGTTTAAAAAAACAGTGGAAAATTATTAGGATTTAAAGAACAATAAGAAAGGTAACCCAACTTAAAAACGAGGAAAAGATGTGAACAGGCACTATACAGATATATGAAGGGATATTCAGCCTTGTTAAGAATCATAACAATCCAAAGTAAAAGCACAGAAAGATACCTTTTCACATCCACCAGACTGGCAAATATGACCAATTTGAAAAATCACTGGAAACCATGAGCAAGTTCATGTTTTGTGGCCCAACAAGTCCACTCCAAGGTTAAACCCTAGAGAGATTCTTGCTCCTAAAAACATGCACAAGATGATTCACAGAAATATTTTTCTTAATAGCCCAATATCACAATCATGCAAGTGTCCATAAATGGTGGGATGGATAAATACAAAGGATATACAAATGCACTGCAAGAGTACACAGTCATGGAAATGAATTACATCTGTCTGCAACAACATAAGTGATTCTCATCCTGTTCATCTTAAAATCAAAAAGGTTAAGTCTCAAAAAAATATATACAATGTGATACTGTTTATATAAAGTTTTAAAATATACAAAACTAAACTGTATATTGTTTAACTATATGAATGTATAAAAAATAAAAAAGCAAGAAAATTATAAGCCCCTACTATGGTCTGAAAGTGTCCCTCCAACATGTGTGTGTTGCAATCCTAATCCCCTAAGCGACGGTACTGGGAGGTGGAGGCTTGGGAGGTGGGACTCTGCCCTCAAGACTAGATGACTTCCCTTAGTAAGAGACCCCAGAGTGCTGCACTGCCCCTTCCACCGTGGCGTGAGGACACAGTGAAAAGACACTCTCTGCAAATCACAGCCAGCCCTTACCTTATCCTGAATCTGCTGCCACCCTGACCTCAGCTTCCAGAACTGTGAGACACAGGCTCTGGTTGTTTACAAGTTACTCTGTTTATGATATTTTGTTACATAGCCCAAATGGACTGAGGCAACCTCAAGTTTAGGAGAGAACCTCTGATTGGGAGAAAGCTGGGGAGAGAATCCAGGAGAGGCCACAGAGCTGACACTCACGTCCTTTGTTGAAGTCAGACGGGGGACACACACAGGTATGAGGTCGTGTGACCCTTCGTATCTTACTTACACTTTATAAATATTTCATGTCTACTCAATGATTAATGAAAGCCCATTTTCAAAAAGAATTAAGGAAGAAAGAGAGGTTGATCCTGACCAGGAGAAAGGAAAGGCTGAAGGTCACCATGGCATTAGGATTCTTCTAGGCTCGCTTAACTGGCTGGTAGCAGTCTGCTGCACTGCCATGGAGGCTGCAGCTGCATGGGGCTCCGGAGGAAAAAGTCTACAATCAGCAGCAGGGGCTGCCTGGTCACAGACCAGAGGAGGACCAGCACTCCCAGTGATCTGGAATCCCTGGTGGAGGTTTTTCTGTGCCATCTTCATTCCCCTGGTCTTCCTGAAAACCCAGTGTCATCTGCATTGGGTGGCGATTTGGGAGTGAGGGAACACAGCTGGGCAGAGGGGCAGAAACAGTGTAAGCATTTAAAGAGGTGGAAGCTCGGCTCTGCTGTGATACCACACTTTGAATTGACAGTGAACTAACTTTCCCTCACTTCTCCAAACTTCATGCGAGCACTGTCACCTCTTCAGACAGCGGAGACAGCACAGCGGTGAGCTCCCCTCCCCGCCAACGGAGTGTTCTGGTGCTGATGAGGCCTGTGTCCCCATCCCCGCTGACTATGTGCGTGCCGGGCCCCACTAAATGCCGGTAGCTGCTCACCTGTTTATCCCCTAGATGAGACAATTCCGTTCTGACTCTCTGTGTGCTATCTGACCAGAGCCAATGTCTCCCGGAAGTCCTTGAGGAACCTGGCTCCTGGCCCAAATCCCACGTGCGTTTTTCAGGCCTGGCCGTGGACAGTTACCAAGATTTCACCAGGAGGAACTCACGAGGGACAGCTGCCCTTCTGCTCACACCAGGCCTGGTGCTGAAACTACGAGGTGCAGATGCCACGGGGCCCTGCAATCCAGGACTCGGGGCCCCCCTGCCTGTCTGCCTGTCCCTCTGCAGAGCTTCGTCCCCGGCCCAAGCCTCCTTATCGGGGCCTTTCTAGGTGTCTTTGCTGAGACTGCCTCACAGGGTCCGGGAGGGACACTTTTCTCCACTCCAACTCAGGACCCAGTGTTTCACTGCACGTGCTCTTTGCCTGGCCACTGGGTCCATCACCCTGCAGGACTCTACATTCAGGGCTCCCTCAAAAGTGAGATGAGCTCCACATCTACCCTCACCCCCGACCTTGCCTGCTACACACAGGGCACAAGGAACTGGGGAGTCGGTACTCTTACCAGCCCAGCCGCTTGCTATGCTATTGTAATATGCGGCGAAGGGCTTGGCTGTTACTTTTGTGTTAGCCTGTGGTCCTAATGAGCTGCTCCGATCCCTAGCAGCTCCACTCAGCTCCTGACGCGTCGCTGGTCTTGCAGGAGTCAGCAGAGTTGGTTCTGCTGCCACCAATGGCTCTGACCCCAGTCACCGGTCATGCTCTGGTGCCCAGTCCTCCCCCACTGTCCCCATGTACAAAACCCACCCTCCTTGTCATTCCATCAGCCTGCAGCAGGTCGGTTCCTAGTCAAAATTCTAGTACCAATTTAACTCATTTCTCTTCGATAGGGCCAATTGTATGGGGAGTATGAGAGGGTAAATAATATTTTAAATAGCTTCATATGGCTCTCAAATGTATTTTTAAGATAGGTATTATCCAATGACACAAGAATTCTTAGTAACTTAAATGAATAGGTTTGGATTCTAGATGCCCATCAACACCAATAATTCACCTTCCAGCCCCCCATCCCCCACGCCATCCCCCACCCCATCCCCCATCCCACCCTCCATCCCTCCATCCCCCACCCCATTCCTCCATTCCCCACCCCATCCCATCCCCCACCCCATCCCCCATCCCCCACCCCATCCCCCATCCCTCTATCCGTCCAGATGTGTTTGAAGAGCTAGGCACTGTGCTATGGCTAAGAGATAAAAAACAATAAAGAGTTGTTGCTTCTTTACAGGAAAGAATCCTGTAATTACAGTAGACACAGATAAATAAATGCCAGAAAAGTAAAAGAAAAGAAATCAAGATAGCTCCTCTCACTAATTCACTCTGCAGATTATAAAAGCCACAGGACCTTTCTCAGTGTCCGCATACCCACCGCAGACAGGCTGAGATGCAGTCCCTCCCTCCTTCCCACCTTTTGCACTCCGAGAGCTGAGGGCAGCCCTTTCCTCACAGCTAAGCTCGGAGAAAACAAGGCAGCTAGCAGAAACGATCTGCTTTTCTCTAACACTGTCTTAGTTTCTGTAACCTTTTCAATATGAACGTTTGTTTTCAGTTAGCCAGTCCTGCCTACTTCCAAAAACTCCATGGGTGATTTATTATGACATAGACAATGGAGCAATTAAGACAGAAAAAGAAAAATCAAACCCCATGGAATGAGAGGAAGAAATGCTAAGCCAGTAATTTTCAAACCTAAGAATAACTGGTATTCTGTCTAAAATGTCGATTTAAAGTTCTAAAAGCCATCAGTAGATCTGGCATGAGGACTGGAGTCCACATGAACAAGGGCTTCAGGTGATTTTGGTGCCAGTGGTCAAAGGAGGTTCTCTACGAAACACTGACAAAACACTGGATAAAGTAGTGAGTACAGTGGAGTTTCCTGGTAGCCAAAGGAAAAAAGGGAAACATCGTATTATAAAATCGTCACTATATTTAACTATAGAAACAAACATTTTATAAATTCTAAAGGTACTAAAATATGTCTATTCTTACCATCTACATAACAAACTTCTAAGCTAAATAACTTTAAATTAGTAAACAGTAAATCTTGAAACTTTAGAGACCTCTGCTAACAAAGAAATAATGTAGAGACCATCAAATCATACTCAATACAATTCTAAGTTCATTTTCTCCTGAAAATATGTGTAAAACAAATATCTTAACAAACTACTACAGTTTCACCTCTGGCTCCCAAGTCTCCACAAGAGATGGCTTATTTTAAATGTTTTAAACTGAAGCAATTTACTGTGGCCCTAGCTTAGAACAACCGGTGGGAAGAGAAGAGGTCGCATGGGAGGGAAAATGAGTCATTCTACAATGAATCCGCACTTAATTTTGTGCAAAGAACTAACCTAAAGATTTCCTCTGAGTAATGTACCATCCAGATGACTCCCCCTTCTACGGTGATAATCTTGTCTTTTTACGTTTACAGTTATGTCAGATTCCCGCTATCATTGGAGCAGCACAATGGCACTGCATGCGATTTGTAGTCACCTCATTTCACAAATGGGGTGACCAGGCTCAGAGACCCCTAGGGAGTCACCCTTGGACAATGGCTCCTGAAAGGATGGACAGGAATGAATCCCCAGGGTGTCTTCCTTCCACTCCACCAGGATGACTGCACTGTAAACTTTGATTGTTAGGCCCTCACACCAAGGAACACTTCCATTTTTGTTGTCTTTGGAACTATCCTATTTATCTCCCTTCTTCATTTATTAAGATCAAGCTCAGGAGCAGGCTAGATCACTAGCATCTTTCCTTTGTATTAAAACCACAAATGCCTACCTCTCAGGATAACCATGCATCCTTGATGAGGGAAATGAGACAGATATGGATGTCTAATTTTATAATTTGGAAAATGTGACCCAAGAAAATTGATTTCAAAAACCTTCTAGTGAGAAAGCACAGATGTTCTGTAAGTTTAAGAATGTGGAAATAGGTTATTTTTTTCTTTGTACTTTGGTTGTTTCCTAGTTTCAACAGAGAAACTATTTGTCACATCATAAATAGCTACCTAAACAAATGATTTTCACACATTTGATGCTTATCGCAGGCAGAGATGCATGACATGACATTTTTAATTACTCATATTTAAGGGAGGCAAAGTCTCTTTAAGATCATATAAAAACAGAATTTTGATACCAAAAAAACGTTATTCCTACACTACCCAAGACATCTGACTGAGATATGAACTCACTACGGGAAATCGGAAAATATGGGGAAGTTGTAGCACTTTCAAGTTACAGGATAATATCAACTCTTCTGTCATTCAAAGATATCAGTAAAAAAACATTAAACAGAAATACGGCATTTAAAGCCCAAAGCCCTAACAAAGCAACTCAATTCAACCAATGCATAGAAGACTTACCAGACAGGCCTGGGCTGGGCACTGAGAATGCTCCACAGTTCCTGGCCCTTTGGCAGTCAAGAGATCAAAGACAGAGCTGGATCTATGAACGTGGAAGTTAAAATGCAGTACGGAGGAGTGACGCCAGCAAGACAGTAGAGCAGGACTTTTCAGTTCTTGTCCCCTTGAAGAAACATCAATCCCCACTATACATCCATAAAAATGCCTCCACAAGAGCAGAGGAACCTGGGTGGGAGATCATAGCACCCGGATGTGCACAGGAATAAGAAAAGACGCACTGAGGAGGGTGGGAAGGACGGCTTCACGTTACCCAAGCCCAGCAACCACAATCTGGAGAGACAAACCGTCTGTGTGGGCATGAAGCAGGCAGTGAGCATGCACTTTTGCCTTGGACTCCACCACCAGGCCCACTCTGGTGAAAGCAGGGTTAGGCCAGACCCATAGGCCAGGCTGCAGCTCGGTCCTCAGGCCCAGGCACCATGGGGTCAGCTTTCAGACCAGCACGAACACACACAACTCCTGCACCCCCAGGCTTCAGCACACCCAAGGTCCCGGCTCAGCCCAGTAGGCTCCAGGGCCAGACTGGTCCCCACGCAGAACCAGCCCAGCAGAGCCCAACACTGGGTCGGTTCCCATAGGTCCAGGCTCAAGGCCTGCCCCAGACCCCAGGCAATGGCCACCCCTGTGTACCTCAGTGCCGGGCCCACCCCAGGGGATCTAGGAACCAGGAACACAATCTTTCCATGGACACACGGAACACTATCCTAATCACAGCAGGTCACAAAAGTCAGTACATTTAAGAAAATTAAAATCACATAAAGTGTTTCTCCTGACCACAAGGATATAGAGCTAAAAATGAATAATGAGGGAATTTCACAAGTATATAGAAAGCAAACCGATAACCAATGAGTCCAAGAAGAAATCAAAAGGGAAAGAGAAAATTACACAATACATACATCAAAACCACATTATACATCATAAATATAGATTATTCAGTTTGTCAATTAGAACAATTTCAAAGGCACAGTGATGACGACAAAAACAAAAATGAAAAGTGCAGAGTCAAAGTCCCAATCTTTTCCATAGGTTTCAAAGCATCTGTGGCCCCTGCTCCCCTCCAGGATGAAGAAACACATGTATTACTGCAATGCGCTGAGGACTTAGCAACGGTCCCTGCAGGATTTGATTTGGGCCCTGTTCTCTGTTGGAATAGAAGAAAGAAGGGGAGACAGCTACTTTTCATTTTAAAACATTTTTTAGCTCAATGTTTTTTAAAGCCAGGATCTTGGTGTATTTCCCAAACTAGCCTCTAATGGTAGCTACTTTCAAGCTACTCTCCTGCCTCAGCCTCCCAAATAGGTAGAACTACAGCCATATGCCACCAGGACCAGCCAGATAGCTATTCTTGGGTGAGTACATTTTTCACTGTTATAATTCCACAAGATCTCAAGTAGCAGGATTTTGGCATTCTTCAACTAAGAGTCTGAGTATCTCCTCCTACTGTCATTTTGTTATGCAACTTAGTTCTATTAATCACATTCCTGGTTCCAGCATAAAAGCGGTCCTCAAAAGTAGCTAATGCAGTGGCATTTCTGGACACATTCTGCTTAGATTTATCTAAGATTCTGTGGCAAATAAGTTATGGGGCTAGCACTTAACTACCTAAGCACCAGACCCAAAACTGTAACTTTCTTTTTCATTTATTTTTATTAGTTATGTTTTCAGTACATGATGTTTACAACCCTTGTGAGGAGTTGCTACATGTGCATAACACATCTTAATTCCGTTTTTTATTCTCTCTTTTCTCCTCCTTCCCTCTATCTCATGATGTCCTTCCCCTCTGAGAAAGATCTATCTCCCTACTTCCTATGATTGTTCTTTTATTTTGCTCTTTATTTATCATTTGGATTTCTCATATAAAAGAAACTTATACAATATTGAAGCTTGTGTGTCTGATTTATTTCACTTCACATTATGGTCTTGAGGTGCATACATTGTCCTACAAATGATTCAAGTGTATTCTTCTTTACGGCATTGTAGTACTCCATTGTATGTAAATACCACATTTTCTTTACCCCTTAGCAGTCCACTGCCACAAAAAGGTTACTTTGTTTCCTCAGGACATCCATAAAATGTTCATGCCTATTTTCAGAAAACTCAAGATTTTGCCAAAAATTTTTCTGTCTCAGGACATTTAAGAAAGAGCAATTTGACATTGTATTCCCTTTAATGTGTATCCTCAGATAGAACACTGCTGGCACATGCTCTAATAGGAGTATAATCAAACAGGCAATGCCATTAACTCACCATAATCAGCAGAGCTGCTGGACTGTCTTTGTGCTGTCCCTAAATGAGTGTGACTAACAGTATTTGTTCTCACCTTGTACATAATCAGCAACCATTTCTTCCCGAGCACACATTTGATTGAGTGACGCCCCAAGAAAGCATCTGAACAAAAATGGTCACCTGAATTACCCACGCCATCCCTGGCTGGGGGTGGGGTCCCCAGTTCAAATGCAGCCTGCCACAAAGTGTGCTGGGTCTCCTCAGAGGCCTCAGTTCGCCAAATATGGGCCCCGTTCTCACTGCTTCTCTTTGAGAGGCGTCACAGGTGAATCCTGGATTTAGGGGAAAAGCGATCCCTGCCTGAATCTTCTGTTTTTTCCTTTCCTTTTTTAAAATCTTAGTCTGTGTTTGCAGTATATAATGGTGACACTCAGCGTGGGGAGGTGGCTCATGGACACAACACGTGGCTCTTCTTTCAACCTCTCCCCCTCCTCCCTTGATCTCTTGTTCCCCTTCCCTTTTGCAAAAATCTATCCTCCTGTTTCCTATCCTCTAACTTTTATTTTGCTCTTTAATGTATTTATTCTTTGGGTTTCTCACAGATGAGAAACCATGGGACATTTATTGCTCAGAAATCAGAAAACAAGCTGTGTGTGTGACGGGGGGAGTACGCATTCCCTTTATACCTGGGCCTGGCCGGAACTCAGCAACTGTGAGGGGATCTGATGGATGAATGGAAGAGTGGGATTAGAAGTGGTGGCAAAATTCAAGAGTGCCTCACAAAAGCCCACAGACATAAAATAAAGCACTGAGGCCGATGTGAGCTGAGCCGGGAGCAGCGGGCCTGCGGCAGGACTGGGGCACTGCGGGGCCAGAGAAGCTCCCATCTGAAACTGGGCACTGGGGGCGGAGGACTGCAGGCGGAGAGGGGGGGCGATGGGAAGAAGCAGGCGCCCACTGCGTAACAAATACCCCCAGGAGCACGTGTTCCTTGTGTGAATTAGCTGCATTCACTTAACCTTTCTCCTTGGAGAAAATGTGCCGACTGTATATCTGTTTGGGCTAAACTGCTGTAAACAAAGAAAACAACCCGCTCCCAGGTGGATGCCGCTTCCAGGCCCGTGGGTTTCTGACCTCAGCTGCAGGCCTTGGTGGCCACATGGATTCTGGAAACACCAGGATCCAGGGCCCATACTGAACCAAAGTCACAGAAGATGAACCGTGTGTAGCGTGCTGCATGCTGAGCGTCACCAGCAAACCAGTCAGGCATGCTTTAGTTTAACCCCAGCTTTGGAGCCAGAGGAGCCTGTTTCAAATCCCTGCTCCTCTGCTCACTAAGCTACATGTCTGGGTCAAGGCCTCGCTGAGACTTCGACTGCAGTCAATACCTCTTCTCTCTACTTTCAAAGGCTGTTTGTTCTGGGGACTCCATGTGATCACTGGTTCATTCACAAGACATCCGCTGGGTTCCTACTGTTTTACTCTTAATGTTTTATTTTTATTAGTACAGGTTTGCAGTACCAGAGGTAATCTACTCAAAATTCAGAAGCGCTGGAGATTTGGGTTCCCTTTGCTCCCTCTCCACCGGGCCCATGGGGCCCAAGGTGGGTTCTCCCAAATAGAGCCATAGTTTTGGATGTCTTTTCACATGTCTGGGAAAAAATTTTAAATGTATGAAGAAATCAATCAATAAATAGTAATCAAATAAAAAAGTTCTTGAGAAAAATGGCACATAGGATGAGAAAGTTCTTATATGAGGGGGAAAAAAAACAACCAAGAAGGGAAAACCTTAATAGCATGGGAAACTGCAGGATGGACAGAGGGTCTTGGACAGCAGTGGGAGGCTGTGAACGTCCACGGTGACAGGGACTCAAGAAGGGCCCATCACAACCTTGACCTCCATCTCAGGTCCCTCCCAGGAAATGTATAAAGAAACTAAAGATGTTGTTTATGCTTGTTTATTCTGCAGGCCTGGGGATTGAACCCGGGCCCTTGGCACTGAGCTCAATCTCCAGTCTCCTCCTTTTTTTAATTTTTTAAATTTTGAGACAGGGTTTTGCTAAGCAGTTGAACTGCCTGGGCTGAGCTCAAAATGTGGTGCTCCTGCCTCAGAATGTTGGGATTACTGGAAGTACAAGTGTGCACTAGCATGGCTGGCTAGTTTAGACTTTTAACTCTACACTTCGCGTGTAGGTACCTGTCGGCCAGGGAAGGAAGAGTACCAGCAATCACGGGCCCTTCCTGGGTCAGCTCAGAACCCCAGCAACCAACCTTTGCCCACCTCGTCCCGATAGCCCTGAAGACGCAGGAAAGAGAAGGACTCAGAGAGAAATAACTGAGCCAAGACAGAGGAGCCCATCATTATTGGCTCCTTCTCCCAGGCTGCAGTCTCAGCCATGATATGACAGCTCTAGGATAGCCTGCCCAGCGTTTGACAGAATCATGTGCAGTTTTTCAAGGCATGTAGTAGGTGCTTGATAAATACATGGCATGAAGGCAGTGTTCCTACCACACACCCACATTCTGAATCCACGCCCCAGTATGTCTCCGGACGAAATACTTACCCCGGTTTTCCCATCCCCAAATGAGGGTACTCATACCTGCCGCTGGTGAGGGAATGGAGCCCCCCTAAATATTCACCCACCTGGAACCTCAGAAAGTGACCTTATTTGGAACCAGGGTCTTTGCAGATGTAATTACGGGATGAGATTAGCCTGGATTTGGGCAGCTCCTAAATCCAATGGGAAGCATCCTTGGAAGACAAAGGAAAAAGGAAGCCAGACAGGCTCACAATCAGGCTCATCTCACCGTGAGGTGGAGAGCTGGAGCGGGCAGGAGGAACCAGGGACGATCCTGAAGAGGGGCCAGCAGAGACCTATAGGAACTTCTAGAGATGGACTTTGTTCTCTGGACCAGACACTAAAAAGCTTTACGAAAGGAAGTGACATCACCAAATGTGCACTTTGGGGACAGTGAGTCAACAACCACATAGAGGAAGGATGGCAGGCACTCAGAGGAAGACTAGGAGCGCGTAGCGGCCCCGGCAAAGGTGACAGGGCTCGGGCTTAGTCCAGCAGAGTGAGCGGGAAGTGGCAGGTACGGCAGGATTACCTAGGACCATGCTGGGTTTATGGCTGGGCAATGAATGGTGCATGTCCCCCAAGACAGAAAATACAGAAGAGACAGGAGGGAAACCGAGGCAGAAGGATGGTGTTTATTATCCTGAGTTGGGATACCTATGGGATATCAGGCAGAAACTCTAGGAGGAAGTCAGAAGGTCAGGAGGGAGATCTCGGCCCCAAAACAGAGTACGACTTGTGGGAGAAACAGGGTGTCGGACAGGACCAGGAAGGGCGGACGGAATAGGAGAGGGAGCGCAGCATCCCCCCTCCCGCCTTGCCTGCCCTCACCCTGCAGCACACTTCTTCTCAGAGCACTTCCTCTTCCTGAGCCCTCCTCCGCTCCAGCACTTCCGCTCTCCTTTCCTGTTCTTCTTTCGCCTCAAACGTTAAACTCCCACTTTCATTGACTCTTCTGCCCAATCCTTTGGACAAGAGAGTAAGAGCCTGCAAGGAACCAACTGTCCCTAAATAACCCGATAAGCCTGTGGCCATAAAATAGTAGCGGTCATTCCGCCAACATTTTCTAACAATTTTATGTGGATTTATTCTTCAAATTCTTACAAAAACACAAAGATATGCTTGATATTATCATCCACCTTCATTTATTTAAATAGTCTGAGGAAGTAAATGATAAAAACCAAATTGAAAACTCAATGATTTTTCTGGTTTGCTATTTTAACTTTCAGCTAAAAGATACAAGTTTTTCTCAATAAGTACTACAACTAAATTTACATAGCAATGTGTCTTTTAAGATGTAGGCAGATCTCTTTAAACAGGTCAAATGAGGAGTGGGGTTAGGACGAAAAGAGGCATCATCTAATCTCTTGTCCTCCGGCTCCTACTCACAACATGAAGCCTAGGACTGCCTGTTCCATCATTTAATCACATTATAAAATAATTTTGCCCATGCACAAATGTAAATAGCACCTACAGCTTCATCCCGGACCTTTGCTACTCTGCTCTGTGTGTAGGAAGGCTACAAGGGACAGTGGTAAAACAGGGCACATAAGATCGAGATTGTGACCCTTCTAAAAATAACTGAGGGAAAGCAATTAAAAACATTTTCTTTAGCAGCCTTTAATGAGGAAATCCAATGCTTTTCTTCAATTAAGGGAATGAGACAAAGAGCCAGGATCTACTGCATCAAAGAGTAATTACAGATGAAAGGCAGTGCGTTGATGAGCAACATCTAAAAGTCAACTGGATACAACTTTTTTAAATGTCTGCCTGCATTGTATTATGTAGGAAAATAAAAGTGTCCAAAGTAATATTGAAAACCACATGAAAAACCCCAGGTTTAGGATTAACTGGGGACAACTATCCCATATCTCCTCGTATTCGATTACTCAGACCCTTTCTACAAACTGTGTCATTCTGAGACCTGGTGATTCTCTAAAAAATTAGCCAAAGGCCGTCCTCTGCCACACTTACCCTAGAACACGGAAAATGGTTGAATGTTGGGGTTGCAAAGAAGCATACAGGGAAAGGAGGTGGGAGAACACCAGCTCCGATCTCAGGAAATCTGAGAGCGAGTGAAGCAAAGGGAATCCCCAATGGCCAAGAAAACAAATATTTGAGTTGAGCAGGTCCTAGCAAACTCGACAGAAATCTGTTAAGACTAAAACAATTAATGGTAATTAGATGAAGATTAGCAAGTGTAATTGTAATCAAAGTATAGTGATTGTTGTAGCGTTTTAAATTAAAGATCAGCGATACAGCACTAGCTGAAGGACAGAACCAAGCCTCAGATAAGCAAGCCCTTTGGCCAAAGAGTTATCCATCGATTCCTATGTATTACACACGAGGCCATGGGGATCTAAATGTGAATCCTTTTCTCTGTCTGCATGGCACACACCACCTAGCACGGAAAAGAGACACACTCGACCATTCTTCACAGTGGTTAGTTATCCAAATACGATACTATAGGATCGCAGGGCAAGGAGAGTGAGCAGCCATGGGAAACCCTCACAGGAGAGCTGGCATTTGAAGTGGACCTTGAGTTTTCTTCAGACTGAGAGGATGAAGAGGTTGCACCAGGTAAGAGCTAATAGCAGATGGACCTGAGACACAGCCACGCGGGGCCATAAAGCTAACCAGACAGACCGGGCCAGAGCACGGGGGCTTTAAACTCCCTGCCGTGAAGTACAGACTCAAACTGACCACTCACTGCTGTCTTAATGTTACGGGGGTAGGGAGACGGCATTAATTTTATTGGAAAAATGTACTTAACATAAAATTTACCATTAGTGAAATTCAGTGAATTTATAATTCTGCACAACCTTCACCACTATCCAGTTTCACTACTCTGCTTCCTTCCCCTAGGTTTAACTATTCTGGATATTTCACAGAAAAGAAATCACACAGTACGTGGCCTTTTGGGTCTGGGTTCTTGCACCTAGGACAATGCTTTCAAGATTCACCCATGTTCTATATCCTTTTTTGACTGCATAATATTCCATTCTATGGATATAGGTGTACAACACTGTATTGACCCATTTATCAGCTGATGGATTTTGGACTCCTTCTACCTTTCTGCTATTATGAATAATGCTGCTGTGAACATTCACCACAAGTTTTTAGTACCTGCTTCCAATTATTTGGTGTATGTACCCAGGAATGGAATTGTTGAGTCACTTAGTAATTCTGTGCTTAACTTGCTGAGAAAACTTCAAGCCCAGTGACAGTTTCCAAGTTCAGGAACCACAGATTTAGGTGGGATGCTTTAGACAATGATGGCAAGTGGAGGGGTAGGGGCAGGGGGTAGACAGTAAAACAGTGCACACTGGGAAGACTACTGCGCAGATAAGAATGCAGAAGGCCTTGCTCCATGGCAGGAGCAATGACCACAGGAGCACAGAGAAGATACAAGGGCTGACCAAAAGTACAGTGTGTTTAAATTTTAAAAATGTTTTATAGAAAAGATACATTGCCATTAATCGCCCTCAAAATCCTTCCCCTTGCTTTGAACACAGTTTTCCCTTCGTTCTTGCCACTTTCTGAAGCAATTCTGGAGTCCTCTTTCCTGAGTGTCTTTACAAGATGTGATCAAAAATATGGTGACTGCTGCTGCCCAGGGTTGTCCAATGGAGAGGCAGGCTCTACAAACATGGAGCGTCCTCATCTAACTTAGCCACCCGATCTGCCGCCATGTGACTTCTCACTCTTCTCCAAAATCAAAATGACCACGAAAGGTGAATATTTTTGACTCGATCCAAGGCACCAAGGCAACCACAACAGCACGACTAACAGCACTCTTAAAAGAGGACTTCCAGAACTGCTTTGGAAAGTGGCAGGAAAGATGGGACAAGTGTGATGGGATAAGTGTGTTTGAAGTGAGAGGAAATATTGTGAGGGAGATTGATGGCAATGTGTCTTTTACTGTAACAAATGTTTAACTGCAATATTCACCATATTTTTGGATCACGCTTGGTAGCTGACTTAAGGGACATGTCTGAGACAGAATGAGCAAGAACTGATGAGCAATGACTGTGGGAAGGGGTGGAAGGGAACATTTTGTTCAGAGCCCCGCACGGTACTATGGTTGCATGTTCACAGCTCACCTCCCTGACGAGATGCGGAAGTCACATCTTAGTCACTCACATCCCCAGTCCTAGTGCAGAACCTGGCTCAGTAAATGAACAGAGAACAATCTCAATGTCCGGCTGAATAATGGTGTCTGCCATTCTGCACAAGAGGAAAAGAACTGACAGTGCCTCCAGATGGGGGGTTAAAGATGACTCCGCTTCCCATTTGAGAGGCAGGAGGGAGAGTGATGCAGTTTCTTGAAACAAAGCACACGGAAGTGGTTTCAGTAGGTGTTTGTGAAATATAACAGTAGAGATGTCCAGGAGAGAGCTAGAAATTCAGAGCTAAACCTCAGAGGTAAATTTCATACAAAGGATATTTTTTTGACATAAACCTTTGGTATTAAAATGTCTTTCAGATATCTAGCTGTGTGAATCACCTCAAAATGCTAAGATGTAATGGTATAAATCTCTTACAAGAAATAACTACAAAGGGCCAGGGATTTAGCTCAGTGGTTTTGCCACCTGCTGCGCAAGCGCAAGGACCTGAGTTCGATCCCCGCTACCAAAAAAAAAAAAAAGAAGAAATAACTACAAAAAATGAGAGTAAAAGTATAGTACAGTTATGGTTTAATCTAAATTATTCCTACAGCCAGGACCCAGCTAGGGTGAGGCACAATCCAAATCCTGACGGAGCAGGCATCCTACAAGGCCTGGCTGCCCTACGATGACGTGTACCAGGGAGAGAGGACTTATCAAGAAAGTTCAGGTGGGAACAGGTTGAAAATAAGACAATCTAACCCAGTCATGAGGAGGACAACACGTGTCTTTCAGATAAATATCCTTGAGCAGCCCAAGGACTCAGATGTGAGACCTACTTGAGAAAAAGACCTCTTTGTGTTCAAAGGGATCCAGTGTTAGAGACAGAGAGGGGCTGTGATAGAATTACCCTGTTCCTAGTCATTCACAACTCCCCAATTCCACATCTGTTTCCATGTTTTCCAGTGCTGCTCTATGAGAAAGAGAGAAGCACATATCCCGGGCTTTCCCCGCTAAACTTCTTGCAGGTATATCCTGGCTCTGAATCTATTTCTGGGGGACTGAAATTAGCATAGCTAAGCTCCCTCTCAAGTCAATACCAGGTTTTAAGGTTTGTTTTTTTTTTATTTTTCAGTACAGTGGTACCTGGGTTCATGAACTCAATTCCCTCCGCAATTCTGGTTGCAAACCCAACTGGACAAGAACTGAATCAAATTTCCCCATAAGATCAACATTGAACCGAACCACTGAATTTGATTTGGTTCTCATCCAACTAGCTTTGTGACCCAAATCATGGTAAGAATCATGATAGTGAACCGAGATACCACTGTATCTAAACAGTGTCCATGGAAAAGTCAGGACATATATCTCACAAGTCAGAAATACTCCCATAATAAGGTATAAGGAGAATTTCCACTTACAATGTTGATTAGGCAAATGTCCTACATGAAGCACTGTTTGGGAATGCAGAGGCATGTTTTAACAAAAATAATACCACCTAGCATTTTTAAGAAAAAGATTATTCCTTTCCTTCATAGCGCCTGCCTGTTGGTGACCATATAGTTTTTGGTATAATATTTTTTATCTGTGCCTAACACTAAATTCCAAACTCTATGACCAGAATCAGAGAAATCACTTGCGAAATGGTTAAAAGTGTAGATTCCCACCACCAATTACCCAAACCTACTGAATGAGGACCTGTAATTTACCAAGGTCCAGCTAATTTATATTCATGATAAAGTTTGAGAATCGCTGGTCCCAACTATGGAACATCAGTTTAACGTTGTTGGAAACACTTGGTTATTATTCCCTCACACACCACATTCCACTAATCACCACGTGCTCTGAAGTGATCTTCAAATGTCCCCTGCATCCACCCCTTTGGAATATTCTGCTTGATTCCAACTCAAGCCCTCTTCTCTCTTATGAACCGCACTCTGAGTAGCAAGCGTTTGGATGCCTGGGTACGTGATGGCTTACAGGAACATCTTAAAGCCTTCTGATTCTAAAACACAGCATTCTTTGCAAATCAGATTTAATGCAGCTTTCACTCAAGTTCTTCAGTTTCTCATATCAGAAATTCTCAAGTAACTCCAGAGCCGCATCACCTCGTTGGCTTTGTCCTCATCAGCCACTCATCATTCCCCGACTCACTGACATTTCCAACCTTCTAATACTAAAGAGCTGCACATGGAGAAGAAATGACAGGATTCTGCAAGATCAGAACTTAAATGCCAAGACATGGTCTTGGATCCTGGAAAGAACAACAGAGCTAAAACTGAGGAAAACAGGATACTTGAAGAAAGCTTGGTGACTTATTTCCCTTGGCCAGTTCTCACGTCAAATGAACATTCGCAATGATTGCATTAGTTCTCAAGTACAGGCAGCCTCCAGGTTGGGTCAGTTTTTCTCAGAGAAATAGGATAGAAATGGTTCAGATTATTTTTTTCTTTCATTTTTGAGACAGCATCTCCCTATGCAGATGAGGCTGGCCTTGAACTCACTATGGAGCCCAGGCTGGCCTGGAACTCACAGCAGTCCGCCTGCCTCAGCTGCCCAAGTGCTGGGATTACAGGCGTGCACCACGACACCCAGCATTGGTTAAGATTCTGGACCTGCTCAAAACTGTCAATTAATAAGCAGAATACCAAAATACAATACCAATCACAGCCCCAGAGAACTTAACTGCCACATGCAGCAGTATCTCTATGGACAATGCATTCAGGGCTTGACCCTGAACATGAAGGTCACATTACCTCCCAGCTACCCTGAGTCAGATACATACACAGTCCCAGCCACGCTCAAACTTGCCTGCCCTTTCACTGTGACATCTTCCACCAGGCCAGCGTCCTAGGAAAACAAACATCACTTTCCAAAACCATACATATGCTGGAACAAGTGGTTTTACTATTACGTCTCCCTAATTTAAGTACATTAACTCTCATGTCTCATTACCTAGGAAAAAAACCAGCACGTGAGTAAAACTGAATCTCTCTAAGCCCGTTTTGACAAGAAGAACAAATTTAAAGGGAGGGAGAATCGTAGGCAGATGCCATTCCATATTTTTTAAAAATCATATAGAATGTTCAGTTGAAACCAAAGAAGGAAGAAAAAGAGAAAAAAGACACAACAAAAGTGAGTATGAGATGCTTGCACCCATGATATATATTAATCCAACTATATCAATATTCACATTAAATGGGAACAGTCTCATTATACCAATTAAAAGGCAGAGGTTGTAAGGAGCAGATAAAAATAAACAAAAACCAACCCACCTCTACCTTGTCTACAAGAAACTCACTTTAAATACAATGGTTCAGAAACGTTCTAATGCAGACTGCACAGGGTGTGGGGCTCCGTTCCTCCACACTGTGGACTTAGCAGGGCTAACCTCCACAAGAAAGGCTGTGGACGCGGCGCCGGCCATCCAGGGGCATTGCTCCACATCTCTAGAGGGGGCACATGAGCAACAGGTCTGCCAGCAAGGTCAGATTACCCTGCGTCTCACCGACACATCAGGAGCTTGAGTTGCAGGGCCATTGTGGGCGCCCACTGCCTCTGAAATTTCAGCCCTCCCTGGCTCCTGCAGCAGCAACCCTGCAAGTGTCCCGTCATGATTTGATGAAAGACACAATTCATGCTGTGGTGTTCTACACCGCAGGCAAATGTGTGCCATCCTCACAGTTGGGCACAGTTCAAGAATTCAGAGCCCACACCTACTTTTCTAAGGCCAGCTGGGATGCTGTGGTGTTGCATGGGTTGTCCACTGCACAGAGTGGCAAGCAGGGGGGCTCCCATACAAGAGAACCTGCTGCACAAGTTTGCCCCACATGGAGGGGATGGAGGATGGACCAGGATGACGGCAAGAACAAAGACCTCAGGAGGCTCTCGTCATTTACTGCTTTTTCAATTTCCTCTAGAATTGTAGCGTGCGGGGGTTTATAAAGTGGGAAAATTATTTTGTAATGTGGCTTGGAGAATTCTTTTTTATATACTTTGGGTTTTTCATGTAAGAGATACCATGCACTATTTAATGCTTGTGTTCTGATTTATTTTGCTTAACATTATGGTCTCAAGGTACATCCATTTTCCTACAAATGACACAAGTTTATCCTTCGTTATAGCAGAGTAATATTCCATTGTGTGTAAATACCACTTTTTCTTCTCATCTGGATTTTCTTCTCATTCTCCTGCTAACAGACATACAGGCTGCTTCCAAACATACAGGCTGCTTCCAAGATTTAGTGATCTATTATGAATTGTGCTGCTATAAATGTGGGCATGCATGGATCACTATAATATGATGTCTTTCTAGTTTTAGTTTTTTGAGGAATCGTCACACTGGGGAGAAAGAAAATTCCAACAAAAGAAAAGAAAACAAAAGAAAATTCCAATGACTGGTATAGAATTCCATGTGCCTAAATCTTGTGAGTTCCTCTCCAGTGGTCCTGAAGTTTACAGAGAAAAAAACTTACTAGAATTGCGGGGGGTGGGGGGCTGCCAAAGTCTGGAGCTTGTAAGACATTCTGATACAGATGAGCTGACTCCCAAGGTTTTTTTTTAACCAGCAACAGACATAAAAAGATGCAAAGAAATACTAAAAAGAACTTTATCTTCCTTAGAACAGAAAGAATTAAGAGGGACACTAAAAGCTTTCACACAAAAATACATATTAAAGTCAATAAGCCGCTGTCAGAAAGCAAATAAATGTAGCGATCCGCCTACATAGAATCATAGTTTTGAGATGTACAGCAGCTGCCTCAGCATCCACAATGTTCTATAATAAAACGATGTCATACGCTTGTGTAGAGCAGCTCTGGATATCCATTCTCTCTTTGCAAAGACACAAATGGTGGTGGTAATAATGGCTATAATAATATAAACCGCTGCTTAGAAAAACTTAGCATTTTCTTTTTTGGTACTGGGGATCAAACTCAGGACCTTGCACTTGCAAGGCAGGTGTCAGCACCACTGAGCTAAATCCCCAGCCCAGTATTTTATTGCTAAAGGAAAATTCTCAGGAATGAGGCGCATGATGAACTGTTATTTTGTTTTTGAAAACCTACAAGTTAAGCATAGAAGCCTCCTCCAAAAATCAGATTGCTTCTGAGTACAGCACTCTGTGGAAAGGAAAAGAGCCAACTCACAGGGAAGTGCAAATTCGCATTCGCCGGCCGCTGCCATTTCATGTTGGTCTTTGCTGAATAATGCTAGCAACCCCAGCCATAGAAGGCCCTTATTTCCTAACTCGGATGGTATTAACGATGCTCAACCACATGGACTCATTTTCCTTCACAATAAGATCAAAACCCGAGAGATTTCAAACTCAGGCTTTATAAAATTCTTCAAACCCTAGATTCTGACTTTTCTGCTGGAAAGTGACCCTCAGTGGGGACAATCAGAAAGAGGGTTGGTTTTGCCCCGTGCAGAGCCCACGCCTGCAGACGTCCCAGGACTCTTGGGCAGCCCCCTCTTCTATTCTGATTCAGCCACTGAATCAAAGCCACTCAGCCGGGTTCCCCAAGGTGTGTATGAGAACTTCATGAATCAATGTCCCAGGAGGGTCAAGCCTGCTTCCCTTTGCCCCGGACAAAGCATCCCCCCTGGGGTAGGGCCAAAGGTCTTCATTTTTAACAAGTTCAGTGCTGATTCTCAAACGTTTCGTGGTCTGCAATCTTACAGTTTTAGGAATTGCTTTGGATCTGCAACACTAGCGTTTCACCTGTAGGTGGCAGCATCTGAAAATTGTTGAATGCCATGGAATTCAATATTCAGAACACTTTGGCTGACTAGACCATTATTCTAAGTGTTATTTTGACAGACAAGGAATGGGACAGGATAGATTCTGCATTGTTTACACCTCCAACTCAGATTCTGCAAACAAAAACAATCTACAGGCCATCCAGGCCTAGGTTGAGCTTTCCGCAAAGGATTTCGAGTGTGACACAGGGGTCCGTTTTAAGGCGGGATGGTGTGAGCATTCTTCCTGCCCTGATTGTTTAAGTCACGACTTCCAAGGGTCACAAAGGTCAGCGGTTGGCAAACACTCCCTGCAAAGGGGCCAGAGAGTAAATATTGGAGGTTTTGTGGGCCATCAAGTCTTTGGCACAATTACTGAGTTCTGCCACTGTCGTCTAAAAACACATATGAGATAATACGTAAAAGAATAAATGCAGGGGATTTAGCTCAGTGCTTTCGCTGCCTGCTGCACAAGCACAAGTACCCGAGTTAGATCCCCAGTACCAAAAAGAAATAAAATAAAATAAAATAAACGTGACTATATCCCATTAAAACCTTACAGATGAACCCTGAAATTTGAATTTTATATCATTTCCATGTCCCGGAGTACTGGTATTTTTAAAATTTTTGCCCAACCACTTAAAAATGTCAAAGCTATTCTCGGTTCTGGGGCCATACAAACACAGGCATGGCTGAGTTTGGCCCTTGGACGGTGGTTGGCAGGACCCTGACATAGCCAGTTTGGTGGAGCAACATAAATTGGTTTGGAGTAAGGAATTCAAAAGTGACTTTTGGATGGCTTTTTTTTTTTTCAATATAAGAGATTTAGTCCAAGATAAGTATGTTGGCACCAAACAGAGAATTAGAGAAATGAAGCAAAAAAGTCACGAGGCAGACTGGAATTCCAATTCAGAATTGACATGCAGATGAGCTTTTTCCAGAGAGAACCGACACTGAGGCCACCTATCTGCAGACACCGCCAACCCCCTCCAGTGCAGGAGCCAGGAAAGGCCAGCAGACACAGACGGCTGGAGCCCAGGGCCTCACATGCAGAACCTCGGGCCCTCGGGGGCAACTGCGGGAAGGAATCTCAGCACCAGGCCAGCAGTTACCTGTCGTGTCCTGGCTCAGGGTCTCCTGGCTGCTGCTGCTGTAGGAAGGCACCGGGGTGATGGACAGCGAGGCAGGACAGGACAGAGGCGTGGCCAGGTCCGTCCTGCAGGTGAAGGAGCGGTGGTACACAGGGATGCCCGCATCTCTGGAGACGAAGAGGGGCAGATCTGCTGGGAGGGTGGGTCTGCCTTGTGCGTATGGATTCTGCCAGTGGGTGAGCCCAATGGCCACAGGCCCGGCCACGTCATAACCTGGAGAAACAGACGCGTGAGGTTAGCAGCCCTGTGTGTACATGCTCGGAAGTCGTAGCTGTGAGTCACATCAAGCAGCACTTGAAATAAGGATGCATGTTCCTAACCCACAGGGGCTGACAGCACACTCAAGGAATCTCGACAGTTAGTTCAGCATGCATTTATTATACGCCAGGTCTGCCCTCGATCAGCTCAGAGTCTGATAAAGGACATAAGATCTGTGCTCATCTAAAAATAAGTGAAGACTGACTCTGTGCTCGACATTTTGTCTAACCGATCTCTAATCCTCATACCAATCATACAAGGGAATCATTATTATTCAGCTTCACAGGTGAGGAAATCAGATCTCAACGTGATCTACGGCAAGCAGCTAGCAAGTGCCCATGGCAGAATTTAAGCCCAGAACTGACCCCAAAATCTATGTTCTTTCCCCTAAACTGAACTAGCCACAGGGTGCAGGCAACAGAAGAAAAGCAGGCCAGAAAGCATCTCTTGGAAGCTGCAGGAAAAGAGCCCACAAATCACAGAGAAGACGACACCAACTTAGCTCTACAGACACAGCTCGTGCCTCGAGGCCAGCGGGACAAATCTGTAGTGCAGATGAGCTTTGTTTAGCCCTTCTTTTTCAGTGGTTGTTGTTCATCTGACGTAAAATTAAAATTGAAACTGACTCTAAGCTGAGGGAGGCTCTGTTCACAAAGGAGACACACTCAGAAAGAAAGCCTGGCAGGAAGTCTGATCCACATCTGTGTCCTCCTGGTTCCCAGCATGGTGTGGGAGGGCCACTCGGCCCCCATAGGGCCACGAACGAAGCCCAGGAATGAGCAATCCACTTTGCTGTCACTGACTAGCAATCCATGAACAGTGACGATAACCTCTAGCACTTACCAGCCCTGTGCTGAAGGATCTACCAGCTCCACCTTATTTAAACCTCGTAGTAATCCTGGGAGGCACATTCTATTAGTCCACTGACAGATGGGGAAACTGAGGCCACCTATAATTCCTCCAAGGTCAACAGCGCACAGAAGCAACAATCAACACCCAAGCTCAGCCCACCAAGCCACACTGCCTCACCCAGAGAGCCGCAGAATGAGGAATGCTGGGAGCTGGAAATGGGGCCTGTCCCTGACTTGCCACTCTTGGATTCCCTCTGGAACAGCTTTTCAGAGAGACACCCTGGTCGGCCACAGGCTCAGGGAAAGGGGATGCCGAGGGCTGAACTCTTCTCGGTTGGTCACCGGCCGCAGTGAAGGCAAGTGGGCCCCTCTCACTTGTGAGAGGGATGGGAGAGCCCTGAGATCTTCCACAGACATGCAGCTCTCGGTGCTCAGGACCCTCGCAGAGCCAAAACTGCTGTGCACGACTGGACTCCATGACACTGGCCACACGACTGAGCCAGATCGCGCTTCTTGGACTAAACTTTGATGCAAATTTGTGACCAATATTCTAGAAGCTAGGAATCCACCATAGCTCCTAAAACAGGATCAGGCCGTAGAAACCAGATTCCACAATGTTCTGTTTAAACTGATGTTCCTTATGTTCTTATTTCAAAATGTGAAAGAAGCCTTCCGTATTGCCTTCTATTCACACCTGAGAATTATTCTACAAGGACAATAATGACAGGACCATGCTCTCCCAGAAGCTCCTACCGGCCTCCTTGCCCCAAATACACAACGCTCGCCTCAACTCAATCACATCCACGAAGACCCTGTCCCCACACAAGGCCACATTCACAGATGGGGGGGCTAGGACTCCTAGATAGGTCTTGGGGACCACAATTCCACCCACAACATCAGGACAGGGAGTCCACGGCTGACTGGACAGGGAAGAGCATCTGCCCCATTTGGCGAGATGGGAGCAACAAGTGCCATCTACCAGGAGCCAGCTTTCCCGGGTTCAAATCCCTCCTCTCACTACCCAGTGCTCCCTCTTGTTCTTAGGAAGCTCTTGAGCCTCCCGGGACTCGGTTTCCTCATCTATGAAATGGAGACAATTGCCTCAGGGTTTTCACTGGGTGTAAGTGAGTAAACATAGAAAAAGTACCCCAAACAGCGCGTAGCAAAAGGAAAGTCTCAAAACAGTGTTTGCGTCTGGATTGCTCGCACTGTCTACCGGTCCACTCACTTTCACTGAAAAGTGTCTTAAAAGAGAACTCTACCAATGACCCGAAACTCCTATTCAGAACTGGCAACCTGGCTCCCCTCCCACTGTCCCCCCTCATGGCCTTAGGGCTGTCACCGAGATGGACCTTCACCTTCACACTCTCCCGGCCTCTCCTTCCGGAATTCTCTGGGATTTCCAAGCAATGACTTGCTTGGTTCTCATCTCTGGCATCATGTCTCTCTTAACTGTGTTTCCCCCAAGGATTCACCTTTGAGCCTCTGCATACTGAACGGCTGACTCTCACTCTGTTTCATCCACTTCCAGGGACTCAACCGAAGTCTGCGCAAACAATGCCCATACCTTCCTCTCCTAAACATTTTCCCCACAGTTCTAATTTTCTGTAAAGCGCTTCAAGGTATTCAGTCTCATAGGTACCTAGGGCCCAACACACGGAACCTGCAGCCATGGCGCCCTGGTCCTGACTTCCTGTTTCCGGCAATGGCTGGACTTCCTGTCCCACTGAGGCCAGACCTCAGGACACACTCGTCCCCGTCCACATCCAGTCGGTGCCTGGTCCTCCCGCTCCTCCCTCCCCATCTCCACCCCACACCGTCTATCACCGCGTCACAGCAAGACGACAGTCACAGCCCCTAACTCTCCTCCAACGCGATTCTCCAGGTAAAATCCTGTCCACCACCTTCATCCCTGAATTCATCTTGTCCCTTCCAGACCCTAGGCAGCCTCCAGATACCTAATGAGTACCCTAAGAACAACACTGTAAGTTATTCAGTGTTTTCCAACCAGACCCTGTGAAGTCTCCACAAGAATTTTTAGGTCTTTATGTTTTAACAGTTAACAATTTAAGAAGCAATATTTGCATGTTCTGGACCAAGTTCTGCCACTGATTTTCCTATTGCCTGGGTTTGCTTCTGTGTTTCCATCAGGTTGGCACCGATCAAGGTAAGCAGTGAGCAAGGAGAAAAGCAGAATCCAGGAGCTCTTGGCAGTCAGCATTAGCAGATAAGAAAGGTGACGGCATTGCGGTCCCCATGAGGTGCCCAGCTGCCTTACCACAGCGGTGACATTACAGCCAAATAACAGCGCGTGTCATACTAAGCTTATGTGGTGACTCTGGTGCTTTTTTGCTTTACAATATGTTTTAAATTTGATTTATAATTTTACTTTTATGGCTATTTGGCATATTAGGTGTCTACAGTTAGTTTTATGTTTGAACACACTAAAGTAACCTGGCAATAAAAAAGAATTGGAATCCATGACAGAGCCTCAACATTATTTATGAGGATCCACATTGCTGGGGTTGGAGAAACCATGGCATCATGTTTCAAAGCATGTGGTCGCACATTTCTGTAATCCCACCACTCTGGGAAGCTGAAGCAGGAACACTGCAAATTTGAGCCCAGCCTGGGTTCCCTGCTGACTTAGTAAGACCCTGTCTCAAAATAAAGGGGTGAGGGAGCCTGGGGTCTGGGGATGCAGATCAGTGAAAAGACCCTGGGTACCACAAAATAAGTAAATAAATAAATAACTTTTTACAAAGTTAAATAAAGCATAGATCTTAGTGCTCAACCTATCTGGATTGAAATTGCAGGCATATTAATAACTGTCTGGCAGCAAACAAGCCAAAGTTTTCCATTTGCAAAATACAGAACCAGCTGTGCCTTCCTTACAGAGTTTTGCTGAAGTAAAATAATGGAGATAGGGGAGGAGAGCACCAGGCAGGTGCTCAGTACAGAACAAATGTTAGCTGCGACTGTCACCGTCAGCATTTTTTCCTGTCTATCCCAGGGCCCAAGATTTTGGAATCAACAAAATTTTGAAAGGAAATGGAAAGGAGTGAAACGATTTAATAAACAGAAAACAAACACTCTTCCCTTTTGGACTGAAAGAAGCCACCTAGAGGCCTTGGGGGCCAGGCCAGGGCTCTGGGTTCTATCCGAGTGCTGAGCTTCCGTGGGATTTGAGTGGCATGGAGGGGATGGATGGAGAGCAGCGTGCCCCAGCCACAGCCATGGCATAGAGATCATCGTTTGGATAAGGAGGGGGCAGGGGGCTAGCACACAGAGGAGTCTTCAAAGCTGGGGACAGCTGTTAATGCTGGTAGTGCCGACTACAGGTGGGAGAGAAGTGCATTCGCTGCCCTGAAAGCTGCATAATGAGAATGCTATTCCCATCCAATTCTCCTCCACTCATTCTGATCACAATAAGGAGAAAGATACATGCACACCTATGTCTACAGCAGCATAGCTCATTATAGCTAAATCTTGGAAGCAGCCTGTATGTCTATCAACAGATGACTGGAGAAAGAAAATGCGGTACATACACACAAGGGAGTACTACTCTGCCATAAAGAAGGATAAACTTCAGTCATTTGTAGGAAAACGGATCCACCTTCAGACCACAATGTTAAGTAAACTAAATCAGAGACACAAGTTTAACTATTGTGTGGTTTATCTTATATGAGAAACCCATATATAGGAAAAGAGCAAAATAAAAGATAATGGAAAATAGGAAGACAGATCTTTTGCAAAAGGGAAGGGGACCAAAAGGTGGGGGGGGATGAGAAAAGAAAAAAGTTGCTTCACAAACATGTGCCAACTCCCCATGAGAATGTAATCATTAAGTACTGCAACATGTATCAATTTGTTTTAAGAGTATGGCTCACTTTGATTTTTAGCACCACACTAACACTGGCTTGGTACCATCTTCAAACAAACAAACAAAATAGACTTTGAGTCCAAGCATTGGTGGGCAACTTCTTCTGGTTAACATTTAATGGCACTGGTTTGCTTTTATTGCACATGCATTTGTAAGTACCTTACACAGTACATACAGCAAATACGAACACATTTTCTATTTGCAGTTAATTATGAGACATTTATTTTTTAAACAGAGCAATATAAATATTAAAAAGTAACTCGATCATTATAGGAGGTGCGTAGTAGTACAGCTGACACGCAAATGAAAGGGCCATGGCAAATGATGAAAAACTGGAAAGTCTACAGACCACATTTCCTCCGAGTCGATTCGAAAGAGCCCACAAGAGGGCGCTCCGGGAAGGCGAGTCGGCAGCGCAGCAAACCACACTGAGCACCTGCATCTCCCCCCGGCCTCCGCCTCCGCCTCCCTTTCCAAGCAACAGTAACTTCTACAGAACAAATCGGCGCGATCGCTCACCTATGGTGATCTGGCTGACACAACTGTAGTAGGTGCCGGTCGTGGCCGAGGACAGGTTGTAGCTGGCGCTGCTCACGTCTCGGTCTGCTGAGAAAGTGAGAGACAGGAGGTGAGAGAAGCCGCGACCCTGGACACCGGCGGCCTCGGCTGCTCTGCATCTGGGACGCGGGGCCCCAGGGCGTCCCTGACCCGTCCAGCCGCACCCGGGGTGCCCAGGGGCATTTCAGGGGTTCCCATAAGCGCAGGGAGGGAAGGGTCGGGGCGTGTGCCGGAAGCGGCAGGAGGGCGAACTCCTACTCCGAGCGGAGGGCCCGTGCCGCCCACACCTCTGAGGGAAAGACCGAGGTCACACTCGCTCAGGGCCGAGGTCACACTCACTCAGGGCCCAGGTCACACTCGCTCAGGGCCGAGGTCACACTCGCTCAGGGCCCAGGTCACACTCACTCAGGGCGCTGTCGGATCAGAGCCCACTCGGGCAGACCTGTGTATGACAGAGCAGGAGCACAAAACCCTGAAGCTAGAAGACTGCGCAAAAGAAAACCTGGACGGTCATGGCGTGGCCGTGACTTTTTAAGACACAACCCCAGAAGTGTAAGCCACAGAGAAATGACTGAGAAGCTGGAGTTTAAAATTTATAGTCCGTGGTGGGAAAGACTGCATCAAAAGAATAAATAAGACAAGCCACGGACTGGGGAAAGTATTTACGAAAGACAAATCTGATAAATGACTGAATACACAAAGAATTATTAAAACTCAGCATCAAAAAGAAACAAATGGATTAGACACCTTACCAAGAAGACATACGGATGGCAAACTAGCGTAAGAAAGAAAAGATCAGGGAAATGCAAATTAAAAGAAAAATGAGAGACCACTGCACACCTATCAGAATGGCCAAAATCCACCAGGAATCTCGAATGGGATGAGGATGTGGACCATGGCTGGCAGGAATGCAAAATGGTACGGCCACTGCAGAAGGCAATTTGACAGTTTCTCACTAAACTACACTTCATCTTACCATGTGACCCAGCAGATGTGCTCCTTGGTGTTTACCCAAATGAGTTAAAAACATGTCCACACAAAAACCTGACACAGATTTTCTATTTTCGTGGAGATATATATATATATATATATATATATATATATATATATATATATATATACTTTAATTCACAGTCACCCAAGCTTGGAAATAATCAAGATGTCCTTGAGTGGGCGACAGATACGTGAGCAGTAGTACATTGGGACAGTGAAACGCCAGGCAACACTAATGAGAAATGACCTACCGAGCCCCGAAAAGACATGGAGAAACTTAAAGGCATATTACGAAATTAAAGAAGCCAACCTGAAATGGTTGCATACAATTTTGTTGTGAATCTAAAACTGCTTTAAAAAATAAACTGACAACATCAACAACGTGATAGGGCATAAATAATTTTTAAACACCAAAATAACTACATATTGTCTAATATAAAATAGCATGGGTTAGAAGAGTCATTAATAACAATGGGTCCAAAACCTAAAAGAAATACTTGAATATTATGTAACACTAAAAAATACTCTGATCTATAATGGTGAAAAGGGTAAGTCTGAATGAAAGAAATAATTAAGGATTATTTAAATTCATCCAAAGAGAGAGGGTATTTAGAAACACACTGGCCCGGATTTTAATGACAGCACAATGTAGACTGGTAGAAAAGATGGTTTTATAGATGAATATTTTTGGAAGAAAAAATAGCAGGTGCCTAGACAGAGATGCCAGGAACCGGAGGTCACTTGGAGAGGGAACCAGGAAAGTGTCGACAGAGGCAGGTTGGACCTCATGCTGGGGCCCTCAAAGGCTGCATTAAGACCACTGCAGGTTCACAAATGAGAAAGTAAAATGATAAGAAATATTTTTAGACTACTTTTTTTTTTGGAACCCAGGATCGAACTCAGGACTTGTGCTTGCCAGGCAGGTGGTGGCGCCACTGAGCTAAATCCCCAGCCCATAGACTACTTCTAATGTGGAAAAAGATAATTCCAGCAAGCGGATGTGGTCATCTCGTACATTCCCAGACAACTGGCAAACTCGAGAGCGCTTCCTGAAAGGCTCCCAGCCCGGAATAAGAGCAGGGAGCCCTCGAGATGGCACTGTCCACACATCTCCTGGTGCCTGGGCTTGTGGAGCACAGACCTGCACTAGTCAGTCTGCGACTTCCAGAGGTAAGGACTGCACCTGGCACAAGGTAAATGCTCAATAAATGTTCACTAACGCAAAGGAAAAGAAAAGGATGGCGGAAATCCAAGAGTCACGGTGGTGACCTGAGTCGGAAGCCCGGCTTGTTCCTCATCAGCTCCTTGAACTTGCCCAAGCTGTTTGATTCCTTTTAGCACTGATTTCTCTACCTGAGAATCATGGTAATGATGCTTATCTCATTATCTCAGGGGAAGGAGAATAAGAGCTATGGCTAATCAAAATAAATCAGCTATGCAGAATGCACACTCAGCAAATCATTCAGCATACATTTGGGGAAACTGCTGAGTCAACAGAGTCCATGCCTTAAAATATATCAAACTATTCCAACTACTCTAAAGTTGTTATTCCTCATTCTTTCGGCCTTCTTACTAGTGATTTTTCCTGAAAAGATCTTGGAAGGGAAGAGATCTTCCAGGGACAAGTTCAAGGGCATTAAAAATGTACACATTCCAACTTGAATCAAATATGAATGGTAACAATGATTTTGGTAGTAATACTTTAAAAAAAAACACAAGGACCAAATGTACAAAGAGCCATGGGAGTTTGTGGGACAAGGTGATGTGTGAAGGGAGGTGTTCTTCCTTCCAGGGCTTAAACTAAAACAGACTTTGGAGGAAACCCTAATATCCACTTAATCCTTATCGGGGAGCGAGTGGACAGACCTCAGACTGTGAATGACATCAGTAAACACCGTGGGTTCTGGGCCCAGTATCTAGATTAGACCCGTGGGCCAGCTACTGCATCTCTGTATGGTTCTGTATGCTTGTAACAGAAAACAGGAATAATACAGGCACCTGATGTATAAGGAAGGTCATATGAGCATTAAATTACTTAATGTGCAAGAAAATCTCCGTATAATAGCATTCAGTATATTGACAGTGTTCAATTAGTCTTAGCTCTTATTTCCATTTTATACTTCAGAAGTGCAAAGATGGTCACAAAAGAGAATGTCATGTACAAAGAAAAGGAGGTAATGCCACACAAAGCGTTACGGGGGAATCTCACAAGCATAATGCTGAATGAAATAACCAACCCCGAAATAATACATGTGCTTCTAGTTATGAAAACTGCAACAAAAAGAATGAAACTGTGCTGCTTATGGTCACATAAGTGGGTGGCAAAGCTGTGCAGAAAACTAAGAAAATGATTAGCACAAAAGTCAGCTTGGCGGTTCCATTTGGTGGAGGAGAAGGAAGTTTGAATTATGAAAGAAAACAAGGCAGGGGGCTGGGGATTTAGCTCAGTGGTTCCACCGCCTGCCTCGAAAGTGCAAGGTCCCAAGTTCAATTCCCGGTACCAAAAACAAAAAAAAGTTTGCAGAAAACAAGGCAGAGCTAGGTTTTGTTGAAAATGTTGTTACTTGGCCCAGATAGTGATCCCACGGTATTCATCTCATAATTATTATTAAATTACAAGTTTGTCTTACCCACCCACTTGTCTGTATATTATAATTCATAATAACTTTCTTTTAAAAGCGAAGAAGGTCAGATATCATGACAGGCCAAACCTGGAATGCAATTCTGCAAAAATGCATAAGAAAATGAGAAGGCAGTGTAATCAGACAACACCAGCCATGTAGCACCTGCTCTGTGCCGGACGTTAGGCTAAGCAGTGGTCACCTCATTTACGTTCTTTCGGTTAAGCTCCAGAACAACTCTTTGAAGGTGGGAGTGTTTTTCCACTATGCAGATAAGGACTGGGACTGGAAACAAACAAACAAAAAAAAAGAATCTTGCCCAGAATTAAAATCTGGCTTTGTCTTACATTAGAAAAGTAATTGAAGAGCCAGGGATTTGGCTCAGTGGTTCCGCCTCCTGCCTCGCAAGCACAAGGTCCTGAGTTCAATCCCGGTACCAAAAAAAAAAGAAAGGCTCAGAAATGTAATTGAAAAGTGAGACACAGACAAAAGGACAGATTAATAAAGCAAGCTATGTTCTATGGATTCCTCCTGTATCTGTTGCTGTATTTCTGAAGTCATTTACCCACTATGCTAAGCAATGAGATTTCCTAGGTGATAAGATGTAGTCCTCAGGCAACCGCTCAGCAGAAATGGGTGAACAAAATTAACACATTTTTATTTGTCTCAAATGATCTTCAGGATACTCACAAACAGTACAATCCCACAACAAAAGAAAATCAGGCCATCTCAACACTTAACCTATGTTATCTCTCATCCTAAGCCCAGGGAAAAAGAAAGAACCATTCCTATGTATATCTTTCCACTACATGTGGTAGTCTGGTAAATACGTAGGCAATTCTAAGCAAAACTGTTCATATAAAATGATAATTAGTTTAATGTGGGGGTTGGAAAAAAAGAATAGAACCAAAGTACTAAGTAATAATAGTATACAACCCAGGAGTGGGGTAGGGACAGTCAAAGAAGTGAACATATTAAATTTAAAGTGAAGCAACATATAACGAGTAGATGTAAAATTGTTCAGAAAAAATTAAATAAAAATTCAAGAGCAATTATCACGACAACAGAAATGACACTAAATCTCCAAACTGGTTTGTCGTGTTCAAGGAGGTGGGGTCAGGGTGGTAGAAAAGAGTGAGAGAAGGGATTTAACCAAGAAGTTCAAATTAGGGCCGGGGATTTGGTTCAGTGGTGCCGCCGCCTGCCTCGCAAGCATGAGGTCCCGAGTTCGATCCCCAGTACCAAAAAAAGAAAAGAAAAAAGAAAGTTCAAATCAGTAAAAGGAATTAAATGAGAAAAAGTTCGCAGGGAAGAAAAAGACGCGGCACAAAGTGAAACAGCAGAAATGAGCACAAGCACATTAGCAATAACAATATATGGAAGTGGTCTAAATCTGTTTTTTAAAATATTGTGAGATAGAGTTCTCTAAAAAAATGTCATTTATGAAAAGAATGTCTAAAACATCAGGATTCAGAAATATTGAAAATAATGGACATAAAAGCATACAGCAAGCAATTATTAACCAAAAAGACATCACATATTAATCAAAATAAAGCTAGGGCAGTTAAGTTGCTTTTAAATGTAAAAACCTTTAACACGAAAAGCATTACTAAGAGCCAGGCGTGGTGGCATGTGGGAGGCTGAGGTAGGAGGATTCCTGCTACTTTGAGGCCAGACTGGTGTACATAGTGAGTTCAAGGCCAGCCTAAGCTACAGAGTGAGACCCTTTCTTAAAAAAAAAGAAAGAGAGAGAGAGAGAGAGAGAAAGAAAGAAAGAAAGAAAGAAAGAAAGAAAGAAAGAAAGAAAGAGTTACTAAAGATAAAGAGGGTAAATAATAATCATTAAAGGTTCCGGGATCAATGTTCAAGGAAATATTTTAAAAGTTACACCTATCTGTTGAAAATAAAAACCCTAAAATATATGATACAAAACTTAAATTAATTTATTGGCATAGGAATTAATATATGATGCTGCAGGGAGAGACTGCTAAACCTACCATCAGAGGAGGAGATATTAACATATAAGTAATAACTGATCCATCAAGAAAAAATTTAGTAATATTTAGTAAAAGCATACAAAATTTAAAAATGTAATGGACAGATATTGAGCCTCACATAGGACAGGCAGAGAACATACTTTCTTAACTCTTAACCCCATGCTGAACTGCCCACACATCAGGCCATAAAGTAAACCCTAACAACTACAAAATAAGTCAGTATCTCTACAGGCTGTTTCCTAAGCCTTCTCTGTGAGGTCAGAAGTCCGAGAAATCCTTTAGGGAATGGAGTAGGGGAGGGGAGTGAGTGTTGCTATCTATGCACTGTGTGTGTGTGTGTGAGTCATCCATTTTTTAAAAGGTTTTTTAATGTTGCACGACTATCCCTCAAAAAGAGTCCATAGCAGATGTATACAAAGCAAAACACAGCCTAGAATGTTTGAACGGTTGATGTTTTACACTGAATCCAGCTCCTCTGCCAAAGCCACACCATGCCACAATTTGCGTACACAGCCCTGACAACATTCACCGTATCGCCAGTAACTCCTGCCAGCTTGCTCCTTCCTATTACCCTGGACAGCAAGGTCAGCACCGTGGGAGGCTAGCAGAAGTGTGGACGGCCGGGTGCCAGGTGTACCCCAGAGCTGCGAAATCAGGATCTTCCTTCCAACCAGATGCTCAGTGCTTCAGTCTCAGAAAAGGGGATGAAATGGTCTACGGCATGACGCGAAGGTCCACAGGCCAAACTCGCAAGGGCTGGGAATCAGACAAAGGCTTTTAAGGACTTGTGTGAACTCCTCTAGGAAAGGAGCAGAGTGTGGTCAGGGAGGGAGAAACAGAGAAATATTTACATTCAGAATAGAGACAGCCTGAAGCTGTGGAGAGAGAGTATAGGTATTGTGTCATTCATACATCTGCTTCTGAGAAAGACCCACCCAAAGGAAGAAAGGCGTTTTAAAAAAACACTAACTTTTTGGCTGAAGTTAAACAATAGCATGCAATAAAATGCCCAAATCCTGAGTGTACCTAATGAAAAGTATCACAAATGGCACCAAGCACTGACTACCATGAGGGGAATTCGATCCTCCAAGTGAATCCAGGGAAGAGGACGTCGCTTAGCAGAATCACCCAGGCATGCGTGACGACAGCTCTCACCCTGGCAGGTAAAGGGGAAGAAGGCCGCGTGCACCTCCTGGCTCGGACCTGAGGGGTGGCGGTCAGACAGACGGCGGGGAGCCTGGACCCAGGGGCCAGTCCCACGGCTGGAACTCAGCCATCTCGACAGGAGTCCGGCCCAGGAGTGAGCAGTGCTTTGTGGAAGCAATTGTCCTACGTTAGTCATCTTTATGTCACTTCATTCTCCATTTGGGAAACTCCATTGATTCTTACGACTGCTTGATTATTATTTATAAACTAGGAAGTTCTAAGTTCTTACTTGTACATTACTCGACTACAGATGAGGCCTAAAGGTAAGTGACTGACCCAGAAGATACCAGGAGACTGAGGATACCCCCACCCTGAGCCCCAAGATCCACAGGCCCAAACACCTCTTCCCCACAGGAAAAGTAAGGACAAGCTTGAAAAAGTAAAGAAAATGTTTTCATTATGCCTTTAAAAACATATTAGGAGCCTGCCTATACACACAGGCAAACGAAAGTGAAGAAGTGACCAAGCAGATAAATGGCTACTGACTTTACAAAACCACTCAACGCGTGCTTCCTTGCTCACGGGAAATACCATCTAATTCACAAGCTATACTCCTTGGAAAGAGTGAGCTACAACTGTTTATTGCATCTGACTTTTAAAAATCACTTTAGTAAGAAAAAATTCCTGTGGGCCTTTTGCGCATGGGTTTGTGCACGTGTATGTTCATGTTTGTCTGCGAGTATTCCTCAGAATAGCAGTGTGCCGATTGACTCCATGTGTACTGTGTACTGCACAGTCTTACAAAAAGTGACAGTTTCGGGGCCAGGGATTTAGCTCAGTGGTGCCGCTGCCTGCCTCGCAAGTGCAAGGTCCAGAGTTCAATCCCCGGTGCCAAAAAAAAAGATGACGGTTCCAGCCCTACCCTCTCCTCCCAGCTGCTCCTGTCTCTAACCTCATCTCCCCAAGCCTTGCTGATGTCTCCTTCTCCTTGTGGCTAAAGTTCACCTGTCCTAAACACATCAAGGGCCTACCAGGGCCAGGGACCCAGGCTGGCTCTGGGGTGCCTTGAGCGCTCGCTCAGAGGGGCCCACAAATCAATCGCAGTCACGGGGGAAGAGCGCTTCTACTCAGCAGCTTTCCTGGGCAAACGGATCTCCTCATGACTCCCATGGAGACCACAGACGCGTCCTGTGGCTGTGCACAGCAGGCCCAGGGCCCTGCAGATCTCAGAGTTTCTGCTGCTTGGCTGTTTGCTGAGCCCATCACTGCTGCACCAGGCAGGGGCTGCCGGAGGACCTAGGACCTGAGCTAGGCCCCCTCCTGTGGGGCAGCACAGCAGATGCTGGTAAAAAGCCTGCTCAGGAACCCCGATTAGAGAAAAGCCTTTCCTCCTCACAGCTACTCGATTCAGGGTTAGAAATCACACATTCCACTTCCATTTTCCTCAGAGAGTGAAGGTCGGGCCCTATGATGACAAAACGAGATTCAATGAACAGGCAGTTTGTGTTTGCACTTCCAGAACCGACGTGTGTCTAACACGAAGTAAGTGCTCACAAAGCCTAGGGGCTATTGTTTGTTCTAGAAACTTCCTGAGGGTCCGTGCGCTATTTGTCTAGGCCTATATTCTTGAAGAAAAACCCATATCACCATTTGTCGTGGGCCTCCCCAAACTCACAGTGGAAGCCCTAACTCTCCCTATGAGGTATGGTTGAAAAGCACAGTGGATGTTGACATCTTTTAAATTTTATTATAGTAAAAGACACATTGCCATGAATCCCTCTCCAAATGCTCTCCTCCCTGTCTCTTCAAATACACTTATCCCTTTGAACACCCTGAAAGACGGATACGTGTTTTTAAAGCTAGGAGAACTATTTCGAGGAGGGTTAATGGCAATGTTTGTTGTACTGCAATTTTTTTCTTTTTTTTAAACATACAATGTGTTTTTAATCAGCCCTTGCATAATGGTATTTGGGGTGAGAACTTTGGGGAAGAACTGGGTTTAGATTAGTTCATAAGGTTAGGCCCCTGGAGATGGGGCTGGAAGAAAGAGGAGAAGGAGGAGGGGGAGGGGAGGAGAAGGAGGAGGAAGAAGAGAGATCGAATCATTGAATTTTACCCCAGGAACTTATATAATAGGAAGGGCTGAAGGTCAACGAATAATCTGTAGCTGCTTTGCTGCAGCTTCTTAATCAAAAGGAGCCTAATCAATGCTGACCGCGAGTGAGCGTTCGGATTGCATAATAACAAGCATGCCAGGTGGCGAAGGAGGGCGCAAACAAGAGAAGTCATCAAAGAGCTCCTCGGATGTGACTGATGGCTAAGCAGGAGCTCGGTCTGTTGGCTTGCATCTCATTTCACCACGTGGTGTGGACGCTGCTGCTCTTCTGCCTGCTCCTCTCTGCTGAAGGGTTAAAGATATTTTCCTTGTTATTGCAATAGGCAAACAGAATTTAAAAACCTATGCATGAAAATTTGAAACACTGCGTGTTTAAAATTACAGACATGGGCACTGTGGCACATGTCTGTAGTCTCAGCTACTAGGCAAGCTGAAGCAGGAGGGTTCTTGAGTCCAAGAGTCCAAGGCCAATCTGGGCAGCACAGCAGACTCGATCTCTTTAGGAAAGGAAAAACAAGGTGTGCATGGAGCATTCCCTCTCCCTTTAGTCCTTCAGCCAGTCGGCCAGCCAGGTACTGGTTGCTTACTGTGTGCCTGGCTCTGTGCTAGGCTTCAGGAACACAAAGATAAAAGATACAGTCCTTTTCCCCTGAGATCTCAGGATCCACTCACCGCAGTACCAAATGGAAAGCTGGGAGAGGGACAGTTCACCCTAACAAGTTCCAGGAGAAGCTGGAAACCTGAGAAAGCCTCCAACCACCTCCCTCCTAAGCGTGGGATCCTGGGGCCTAGACAGTCAGAGAGAGAGGGAGGGAGAAGGAGAGAAGGAGAGAGGAAGGGAGAGGGACAGAGGGACAGAGAGGCTTTCACCCTAGCAGAAGAGAGCTAAGAAAGAGCTTTACACAGGAAAATACCAGACTCAGACTTGCAATGAGACCAGAAGAGGCCAGCACCAGGGGCAGAGGACCAGAGGGAAGACGGTCGCTGCAGTCAGGCTGAGCAGTGACGGTGGCCTGGATGAGGGGAGGAGAAAACAGAACTCGAAAGTTTTGGGAAGAAGTGGTCAGCCAGACTTGGTGGCCGGTTCTCCTGGGTGTGAGAGGCAGGCGGTGGTAACAGCTAACGCTCTCAGAGTACAGCCGGCAGGTTCTGCACCCAGAGTCAGCGAAGCGTAGAAAACTGAAGATATAAAATCTTTGAAAAAACACTGTGTCTGCACTGAATGTATGCAGACATTTCTCTCATCACGATTACCCAAACAATATGGCAACTACTTACATAGCATTTGCACAGTTTTACATGAGGGACTTGTGCGTCCATGGGTTCTGGCATCTGTAGGGGCCCCTAGAACCAGCGCCCCTTGGATACCAGGGGACACCTGCACTTCCTAGGTACCACGTGCACTTGCTAATGCATCTAAACCTCAGAGTGACCCAGTTTTACAGACAAAAAAGCAGCAAAGAGGTCATAGAATTTACCCACAGCCACTGTTCGTGCATGTTGGTAAGGAATGACCAGAAGAGGACTCTCAGGATCGTGGCTGGGTGGTGGACAGAGCACGCTGGTCCCTGACCAACAATCTGGCCACTCCATGTCTCAAGGTCACACTCCAGGGGTGCTTCCTAGCCTATCCCTCGCTGCCGCCACCACCAGAACATCGAATTCTAATTCCCCCGCAGGAGTCTGTCACCTGTCATGGACTCCACCACCCATGAGAGAGAATGATGTCCTGGTTGTCCCGGTAACCCTGGGTTCCAGCTAGGGCCCAGCATGCAGCTTGAGCTCAGTTGTTGGAGATAATTTATAGGAAGCAAGTATGGGAAAGGAAGATAGGAATTTTGCTTGGGACACCTTCAGTTTGAGGTGCTAGAAGCGCATATGAGCAGAAAAGTCTAGCAGACAGCTGGGTAGACCTGCAAGAAAGCAATTGTGAGACAGCGATTTCTCTTTGGCATCATCTGAAGAAAGATGAAGTCACAGATGGGGAAAGCACATCCTGGGCTCTCAACTCTTCTCCCCTCCCTCGATGTCCACATTCCCCTGTTAAACTGAGCTCTTGCTACACCTCTCTCCCAGACCCCTTCCAGTCAGGACTGACCTGGGCGTCCCTTGTCTTCTAGCCCTGGCTCTAGCTGGGCTTCTTCCTGGAATTCCTCACTCTCCCGCTGCTATGGTTCATATCTAGCTGTCCCCCAAGCCTCATGCACTCACTTTGGGGAAGTGACTGGATCAGGACATGATTCAGTCCACTGATGAGTCTGTAGCTGAATGTGATGTTGAGAGGTGAAGTCTGGTTGGAGGAGGTGGTCCCAGTGTGTGGCCTGGAAGGGTTTATCTCCCTCCTCTCCCCTTGATCCCTGTCTGCTTCCTGCCCACCATGCTATGAGCAGCTCTCCTCATCCAGGCCCCTCTGCCATGCCGTCCTGCCTTGGGGCCAGCCGACTATGGACTGAAACCTCTACTCTGTGAGCCAAAATAAAGCCTTGCTCCTCTAACTCGTGGGTGCTGGGTATTTTGTCCCAGCGATGAGAAAGTAACTAAGACGCCCACCCAGACATCCAGTCATCTTTCTTCCTTCTTCCAAGTACTCCACCTCTAAGTGTTAGAGCCAAACTTCCACATCTGTATTTGGGCTGCCTACTCACTCTGAGAGGCTGACCAAGTGCCTTAATCCACTGATGGCACATTTTCTTCAAACGAACTTGGGGCTAACGTTGAACCACTTTCTCAAAGGATGTACGAGGATTACCTGAGGCCGCTCACATCGGGCACTGTTACAATTCCCCGTGTCCAGGCTTCTATTTACAACTCAGAAACCTTAGCTGCCCCACTTTAAGCTGCTCACTGAGCCAAGCACTACACTCTCGGGGGACATCTAACCCACACTGTCTGACAGTGAGGGAGTAAGAAGGTAAAGGACAGAACCCAGGCAAACATCAACACTAAACAGAAGAAGGAATCCACAGAGAAGCAACTAAAGAAGTAAAAGCACAGGGCCGGGGATTTAGCTCAGTGGTTTCACTCCCTACTGCGCAAGCGCAAGGTCCCGAGTTCAATACCCAGTACCAAAAAAAAAAGAAGCAAAAGCACAGTTATAATAATCCAGGCTCTGGTTGTCTCTTCCTCCTGTCTTCTAATGCTCTCTCTACTCTAGCCACAGTGGGCTAGCTAGCCTTGAACGTGATGAGCTCATTCCTGCCACAGGGTCTTTGCACATACTGTACTCTTCCCTTTACCAGGGATCCTCTTTCCCCATATAAAGGAATGGCTTGTTCCTTCCCTTCATTCAGGTCTCTGCTCCTATAGCTCCCCAGAGAGACTGTCCAGATCGGAAATAGCCACACCGTGCTTTATCAGCAGTCTGGCCTCTTGTTAAGCCTCCATAGACTCAAAGCTGACAGCTCAGTGCTGGGCCTGCAGATCTGACAAGGCTTTTCCTGGTTTAGCCTGGGAAATGTCCCCTGTGCTTCCTTTCCCAAGGCCCAGTCCCAGCCATTGCCTCTCCTCTGATGCACACGATTACACAATGAGCAGTCAAAAACCCAAGCCATAGAAAGGACGAGGAAAGAAGTGTCAGTGACGGGCGTAAAGGGCTGAGGCTTTAGAACTCCAGGATTCCAAAACCTGCATCCATCACTGAGCACACAGAGGATGTACTACAGTTATTTAACCAATTTCATTTCATAGTTCCAGGATGTATGAGGCTAGACAGTAGCCTGGAAGTAAAAAAGGAAACCATGCTAAAATACAGAAGGAACGAGGAGTTCCAATACAGGATCAAGAACACATATGGGAAGGGGAGCAGAGGAGGCTACAGGAAGCTGCCGCTAATGAATTGCCGACACGAGCCACATTTCCTCTCCCCTTGGGAACCTGCAACAACGGCCAGCCAGAGAGCCGTTCATTCTTTCCACACCCCTGGCTAAGACAGGGCTGAACTATGGATTAAATCACTCCGGTGGATATGAACACTGAAGATGACAAACCCCAGGCCAAAAAAAAAAAAAATTTTCGATCACTCCCCCATCATTCTATCTAAACCCAAATCTGGCAGGACTGAAAGGGTGTTCAAGCAGTTCTCCTGTCAGAAGAATGACCTGGGGTTCCTGAGCCCGTCCAAATCTGAGCAGATGATGGTCTTGACAACAGCAGTGGACACAGCATACATCAAACACGCTCCAAAGAAATATTGAATGCTTTCAAATTTATTTGTCTTTCCTCACTTGCTCACCAAGTTGAAAGCCCTGAGGACTAACTTAACTTATCACTTCCTCAGTCACACTGCTAATGAAGAGTTAACCTGGGCTTGGAAACCAACTGTACTCAGCATTTCGGGAATGCAGGGTGGGGTGGGGAGAGGAGTGTGTCCGAATATATTTAAAATACTACAAATCCTGACTGATACCTTCATTTAAGTCTGTATCAGTCCCCTTTAGACCGTGAAGAGATGCCTATGTGCTTCTTAATTGTCAGCCACTTTTTATCCTTCCATTACTGAAAATGCTAGCTTTTCAAAATAATTTCACTTATTTCAACTTCATTTTCTCCACCGATTAAGCCGTCTAAGCTTCTAAAGCTTCTAGAAATGTACTGAATTGATTATTATGTAAACCTATTACTGACAATAGCCATAAAGCAGCACCTAAAATGATGTTAAAAAAATCAGAACTTAGATCCCTCTGATAGAAAAAGATGTAAAAATAGAGTTTTTGTGCCAATGATAGCACGCCTGAAGACACTATCAGAATATTGAATTACTTCCAGGAGGCAACCCAGGGATGACAGTGTTGAGTGTTAGAGGTGCATGGACAAGAATAACTCATTTCTCAGCAAAAATGCTCCGAGTAGAAAGAAAGAAGAAAAATTAGGTGCAAGTTGTAACCTGCTCACAATCTGGTAGCCGATCACAGGCATCCTTTGCGACTCTGAGCTGGGCAAATCAGCACTCGAACAGTTTATATCCAGAGCAAGTCCGAGCGGGAGACCGAGCCCTTTCACCTTGGGAGCAGGAGCAGGGGACAGCACCCTGCTCACCCACCCAGCCCCGGCTCAGAGGTCCCGCGAGGGGCCCCCAACTACCCATCGCCTGGCCTCGCACGCGCCAGACCTGGACGTCTACAGCAAGGGGAAGGCGGGCGTGGGTCTGCTGGTTTCTCTGCCTGTAACCAAGTCTCTGATAAAGCTTTTCTGATAAAGGACAGAGGAGAAACGCTTCCTCCAGAAGCTGGGTGAGGAACAGAAGCCTGGCTGGGATTCTAGCTGAGTCTCCTCTGGGGTCGCGCGCGCGCACACACACACACACACTCACACTCGCACTCAAAACACTCGCACACACTCACATACGCACCCACGCACATTCACACACACTCACTCACACCCACACACACTCTTCAACCAAAACAGGGTAGGATAATGACGCCTTCTATTGCCGGAGAACTTTTATCTCTAAACTGATTTCCCTTTCTCATTAGAAACATTTCGGTGCCTACGAGTCTGAGCCCACAGCATCTGTCAGTGAGATGCTCTCCTCTCGTTCACAGATGGAGAAACGCAGGGGCAGAAAAGTTTAAGTAACTTGTTCAAGGTCAGTCAGGGACGAGACAGGCGCTGACTGCACGCGCGGCTCCAACTCCAAGCCTTGCACCCCGAGAGCATGGGGGTCCGCACGCCTTCCCCGGGGGGGTCGCAGGCGAGTGGGGCTGTCCAGGCCCCGAAGCTCACCCGAGACACAAACTCGGGCGCTGCCACTCCGGGACCCCACGAACGCCCCCTCACCTCCCTCCAGCCAGGGCGGCCGCAGCCCTGCCCCTCCCCCCCGTCCGAAGGCTCCCGCGGAGGCGAACCTCGAAGTTTCCTGGGGCGCTCGGAGGCTCCCGGGGCTCCTCCCTTACCGTGAGCCGCGAGCGAGGCCATCGCGGCCCGGCGAGCGCCTGCGCCAGCTCCAGCGCCCGGTCCCCGCGCGGCACCTGCGGGGGGGTGGGGGGCGGAGGGCCGCGCGCGGGGGCGGGGCGACGCCTGCGGGCGGGGGCGGGGCAAGCGCCAAGCGGGGTCCCCGCCCCCCACGCCCGGACGCGTGGACCCGGAGGGTGGGGGCCCCGGGAGTGGCAGCCCGGCCGGCACGCCCACTCCTGACGCTGGGGCGGCTAAGCGCCCAGCTCTGACCCCTGTGAGCCCACGCGTGACTCCCGCGCCAGGGCCAAGGCGGGGCTCGAACCCGTGTGTCGAATGACTGCAAGTCCCAGCGCCCGCCAGGAAGCCCACTGCCTTCCTTTGGAGTGGCCTGGCGGGGAGAGGGGAGTGGGAGACGGAGAAGAGGCCGAGCGCGCCCACGGGGTCGGACAGGAGAAGAGGGGCTCATGGCCTTGGTCCCCAGGCACGCGGTGCCACCTCCGAGGAGGCCGAGGCAGGGTGAGCGCCAGGTCCCTCTGGGCTGTAAAGTTGCTCCAGCCGGGGCGGCTCTGCCTTGGGGCCGAGGCCTCCCCGCGTCCCTCCAGGACCTCCCTGCCTCTCCCTCCATCCAGGTCTCAGCTTGGACTGGGGCCTGCGCCTCGGGTTCTCTCAGCTCCTGGAGTCCTAAGGAAGGACAATCATCATGAGCTACAAATGCTCTCTCATTCTTCTCGGCGGCCCCTTCTAAGTAGCAGGAGCGGAGAAGTCGGGGCTGATTAGTTAACTTCGGCCCACGAAACCCCACTCCAAGCCCTCGGGGTGCTCGGTTCCCTCGACGTAATTCAGACGGAGAAGCTGGGGCGCCTTTGGAGGAGTTGATGGAGAAATACTCTTCATAGTGTCAGGTTTGTGGTGAGCCTGCTGGCATCCCCGCCCCTGGTGTGGGGGGATCATGAGATTGTGAGCAGCCCCCTTGGGTCTCCGCGCAGCCGGAAGAGGGGGTGCCCCCCTGGGCCTCCTGGGGGAGGAGGGTGAAAGGGAGAAATTGAGGTCCTTCCCGCGATAGGCCTCCAGGGGGCGCCAGCGTCACTGTCTCTGCAGGAGCCTCACGGGGCTTGACTGAGGAAATATTAGAAAGATGGAGGTACAGAGTTTAAATGGAAGGCGTCCGTAAAGTATCCTAAAGACAAGCTTCCCACTCAGATTTTCTTATGTTCTATTCATTCACCATGTTTTCAGGGGTCAAATATGAATTAACACAGCCTTGATGAAAGCTGTGTTCTAAATCTTTCCGAGAAAATGGCTTCTTCAGATGATGGATGGAGAGAAACTGGTCCTCTATCTTTTCGACTTCCGCTTAACTTCCCTGAATGTGCTTTTGTTGTGTTTGACACCGGAAGACACTGCTCTGTGGTTAGCATTTTTCATAGTTCCTTTTAAGTTTTTGTATAGTAACTATTCCACAAATACTCGTTTTAATACCATTGCATCTGAAAAGTAATTTAATTTAGTTTCTATTTGCCCACAATCAACCTGACTTAGAATTTAACCCATTATTTAAAAAGTGACAAATTGAAAATTTCAAAATATTGCACTGTATTCGGTATTCATGTAACAGTTAATATCTGTACCACAGCTTTTACCATATACATTCTAACTTACTTGCCCATCCATTTCCCTGCTAGAGAACAGGGATGGCTAATATTTCAGGGTATGTGTATGATTCCTTTTTCTGTTGCTAGAGAAATGATTCCACACATGGTATGTTTTTAGGAAAAGGGATTTATTTTGGCTCATGGTTCTAGAAGTCCAAGGTCGAGAGGCCACATCTTCTTTCTGGCAATGTCCAGAGTGGTATGGGAATCACATGGCAAGAGACAAGGAACACTCATGTTTCTGGTCTCTCCCTGGGGGCTCCGTTCTAAGGACCTTGTCTGACCCTGATCACCAACCCAACCCCACCTCCAAACTCCATGGTCAGATTAAGTTTCCGGACCCTTCACATCTCGGATGGGGACTGAATGTCAACCCAGGAACCCTTCGGGAGCACGCTCAATCCAGATCCAAACCACAGTAGTATCTCAGCACCCATCGCAGTGTTTGGGCCCTGCCAAGTGCTCTGTCAAGATGACATAATGAATCAACATGGGGAGAAAAGTATGTCTGGCCCTGGGTATTGGGAAGAGGCCTTTGCCTGGGAGGCCTGGAGGGTGGCTGGGTTTATCCTGTAGATCTTGGTCTTCTTCCTCACTCAGGGAAGACTGGAACAGAGAACTGTCAGGCGGCAATGCCTGCTCTGTGAAGGCACAAAACGGGGCTTGGTTCTTGTCCTGGACTCCATGAAACGTCCCTGGCCTGGAGATGAGGAAAGATTCTCTGGGTGGGCTCCACAGGGCTTCTGAGGTCCCTGATCATTACATTCAAAACTGAGTGAACACGTGTATTTTTTTAGAAGAGGATTCATAATGTGGTGATCAATTCTATGGCAACTCAACTAGGCCACAAGGTGCCCAGATGCCCGAATAAACATCACTTTTCAATCTATGTGTGTGAGAGGGTGTTTCCAGAGGAGAATTCTATTTGAATCAATAGACTGAGAAGAGCAGGTGACTCTGCTCAAAGTGGTTGGGCACCAACTGATCTGTGGAAAGAAAGCCTCAATAAAACAAAAGGCAAAGGAAGCACTCCCTCTCCCTCCCCCTCCCCTCCCCCTTCCCTCCCCCTCCCTCTCCCTCTCCCTCTCTTATTGACCTGGATCTTCTCCTGGCCTTGGTACTCCTGGATCTCAGGTTCACAAACTCAAACTGGAATCCACAGCATCACCCCCTTCAGCTCTCAGACCTTCAAACAACACTGGCTTCAAACTACAACTGGTTTTTCTGGGTCCTCAGGGTGCAGAAGGTAGATCATAAGATTTCTTAGCCTTCACAATCATGCAAATCAACAACTTATAAGAAATATATATGTATATATATACATATATATACATATATATGTTATGATAGAAATAAACAGTGAATGTTTGATTTTTTAAAATCATTACAGTAAAATACACATTGCCATTAATCCCCCCTCAAAATATTCACCCTCACTTTGAACACATTTATCTCGTCATTCTTGCTGCTTTCTGAAGCAGCTCTGGAAGTCTGGTTTCATGTCTTTACAAGCTGTAATGAAAAACTCAGTGAATGCTGCTGCCCAGTAAGGCAGACTGGTAAAAACATTACAGAGTAATCTCAACCAATCTGGCACTGATTCCTGGCTTTTCTTCAAAATTAAGATGATCATGAAATTTTAACTGATTCAGGACATTGAGGCAGCCAGGACAGCACAATGAAAGACACTCACGAAAGAGGATTTCCAGAACTGCTTCAGAAAGTGGCAAGAACAATGGGAGGAGTATGTTGTGGGGGGGTACTTTAGGGAGGTCAGTGGCAACTGTCTTTTACTGTAATAAATTTTTAAAATGTAAACATTCATTGAGGTTTTTATTCATACCTTGTATAGTTCATTTATCAAGAAATCTGCTTCTGAGAAAGCCATCATTAAGTAATTTTATCCCTGTGCAGACAGTACAGTACACTTACACAAACTAATGTGGCTACCATGTCACTAGGTGATATAATCTTATGGGACTACTGACCCATCATTATCAAAACCTTGCTATGTAGCAGATGACTAGGTGTGTGTATGTACAATATATACACACAAGCACACATGTGTGCATGTGCACACACACATACACACACCGAGTTTCTCTACAGATAAATATATGTTGTTTTTAGCAGATTTTTAGTAGTGTGACTGACCCAATAGAGCCAAGAGAAAAATAATGACATACCAAGTATTTCACATCCAAAATGTACCCGGTGAGGAAAACTAATTTTAACAATGGACCATATAGCCAAATGTTAGATTCTTCATTATAACAATAATGGCTCCCTTGCACCTATGGTATAGTTCATTATATGTGAAGAAAATTAAAGATCAAATAAAACAACAATCTTTGTTTTCCAAAAACCCAATGTTAAGCTGACTGTAGTGGCCCGCGCCTGTAATCCCAGCACTTGGGAGGCTGAGGCAGGAGGATTGCCCTGAGTTTGAGGCCAGCCTGGGCTACACAGAGAGACCCTGTCTCAAAAAAACAAAAGCAAAAACAATAAAACCAATGTTAAACAAAGTCAAATTATATAAAGCAGTTAACCCCTCACACTTAATTAGGGTTTCTAAATGAAAATTTTGTAAAATCCTCAATTAAACTATTTTTTCTGAAGAAAAAAACAAAGTAGCAGGTACATTAAGTTCATATTTTGAGACTTTATATATGTTTTTTCTAACATATTGTTTTAAAATTTTTCAAATTTGTAATAATAAACACAAAGTTTATTGTGTACCGTAAACTGTTCTGAGTGATATTTCATTATGTACCTATTGCACACACATACCAATGACATAGTTACTATTGCCACTGTGGGCAGATGGGTAAACTGAGGCACAGAATTCTTACTGATATGATGCACCAAATCCAGAATTTATAAGTAGACACAGCCCATCCCTCTTAATTATGATGTATCTGAACTATCTGATTGTTTTGTCTTCTGGATCTTCACTCTATTTAAAATATCATTTTATGTAGGCATTTTTTTCTTTAAAAAGCAATAGGCCAGTTGTCCTGGAAGTGCAATGTAAAGTGTAACAACACAGGAGGGGCTGAGATTCCCTATGTACATCGGGACCAGACAGTTGTGAGACTGAACAAAAGTTACTCCATTTTGTAATAAGGCCCCATCTTGTCTGCTTCTGTTGCACTTCACCATGGGGACGTCAAGTTCCCAGAATGTACTTGTTGCTGTTCCAAGGAAACCGCAAGTTAGCCTTATGCCTGTTATGTAAAGATTGGTTGCTACACTACCCCACCCGCCAATGTCTTGCTTCTGTACTTTTGCTTGCCAAGTTCCCTCTTGCGACCCCTACAAAAAGACCTCAGTCCCCGAGCTGGGCGCCTCTCTAAGCTTGGTGCTTGGAGGGTACCATCTGGCCAGACTAATAAAGGTCTGTTTTACGTTCACAACTTGTCTGGTGTGTTCCCTCCCGGGTGATCCTCGCTGTAGTCAGCTCCTCGGAGTGTTTGGTGAGGCCCACGGTCTTACACAGTTAAACTGTAAAAGCACTAAACAGGAGCAGTGAGTTCTCATCTCAAGGAAGAAAACAAATTATCCTGGCTTCTTCGTCTCCATTTCTCAAGTGCCATGAGGAGTTCTCACCACCTGATAATAAAAGGCACTTTTACCTGTAATAGGGGTCGGGCACCACACATTCCGTCTGTGTCTGAAGGCCCCTTATATCACACTTGTTATCCTCTTCACAACTTAACTTCATTTAAATAGAATTTTAAATTATATAAAACAGAGTTTACTTTTGGGATACACAGCCTTCTCATCGAATCCATGCATTAATACAGAGAAAATTTATTGTAGGAGCCAATCTTATTTACCTTAAATGTGCTTTGTTATTTTTATGACATATGATTTTTTTTCTGAAAAAAGACACCTGTATCTCATCCTCAACTTTGGCGTGTTGCCCTGGCTGCGCAGGTGAAAATATTTTAGATTCAGAATCATCTAGCTAGAGTTTAAGTTTATTTTATATTCATATTTATTAAAAATTGTTATAAAGCTCCATATCTATTTGAACAACAAAACATAGTGCATCAAAAGGTCATTTTCCAAGTCTTAAAAATAATCTACAAAGCCGGGTGTGGAGCACACACCTGTAATCCCAGCACTCAGGAGGCTGAGGCAGGAGGATCACCTCAAGTTCCAGGCCAGCCTGGGCTACATAGTGAGTTCAAGGTCAGCCTGAACAATGTAGCCAGACCCTGTCTCAAAGAAAAAAATCAACCTATAAAAACAGTATCTTTCTGACCATCAGTGAAGAGTTTTATCTGCCTCCTGTTTCCTCTCAAGTGTGCCCCTTGAACGGCCTGACAGGAGGAGGGATTGTGGGGGACTCTTGCTGTTCATAGGAGCCAGGAGAGCCTGACTGAACTCACTGGAAAAAGAACGACCCAGGACTGGATTAGCTCTCATTTCTCTTATCTCACCCACAGTGCTTTGCACAGTACTCTAGACGGAAAGAGCCCGATGAATTTTGATCACTTCTAGACATTCACTGAAGGTCAGAGCCATGAGATCTAGAAAAAGCACAGGTGTGGAGTCCGAGTTCATACTATACCTCTACCACTCATTAGCTGTGTGATCTTGGACAAACAATTTAGATCTGGGATTCAGTTCCTCATCTTTCAAGTGGAGGCAATAGTGATACACAGGACAGGTTGGTTGAAAGTAGTCGGTGAGCGTGGAAGGCAGTTCTCCAGTTTTCCAGGTTTCCCTTAAGGAAGCTCAAGAAAGCCAAGTAGTATTTACCATCCACTTCTTCACCAAGTGATACTCAGAATATTTAACGGCTAAGACTGCACCAGCCACCACCAAACGGGGATGCAGATATGCCAAGCTAACCCTGTAGCTGTAGGATTTGGGGAATCCAGGAGACCCAAGACTCCAGCCAGTGGAGTGAGGGGTTCCTGGGGGCCTTGGGGGGAGCTTCTCACTGACCACACAGCAGCATTTCAGGACTTTAAATCTGCTGCCCTAGTGTCCTGTTTCACGCCTGGCCCCCCTTGACATCCAAACCACTGAAATCCACACCCAGTCCATAGAGCAAACAAGTCCTTTTCGTCCTAAACATAATTTTAGCTTGGAATTCCCTCCCGAAGGACATGGCAACAAACATAATGGGAGTATCTAAAGGCGGATCATGAACGGATGTTGTGAAAAGACATGTAAATCATCCTTCATCCGCATACATAATAAGAGATATTTTAATAGAATATGTATGAGAGGAGGTTAGTAAACCCCAAGGAATTTTTAAAAACATAAACCAAATAATTGAAAATAAATAAACTAATAATCAAGAGAAATGCTGAGTAGATTTTGCTGGCTGCCTACTGAGAATAATTTTGACGTGAAGAGAATGTGGTCATGGGAGGAAAATATTTGCCTCCTCGGCAGAAAAGCACATTGAGAAATAGAAAGTAAACAAAACCCAGAGAACACTGTTTAAAACTAGGGGCAGCTCAATCCTTAAGTAAAATGAGTATCTTAAATGAAAGCGGTCCCGGAGTCCCCATTGAGTGTCTTGAAGGATTTTTCCATTTGATGAAACAGCCTGAGCCTGAGGGGTTAATGCTGGATGGAAGCAAGCTAGGCTTTTCCTGCAGGCCCACCTTCACTGCTCCCGGGGGGGCCCTCGGCAGCCTCCGTGAGCTTCTCCGAGCTTCCGGGACCCAGTCTGTGCTCTGGCGGCTGCGTGCGTCTTCTCTCAGCTCCCAGGGCCTAAGCTTTGCCCACCTCGGTTTCTGTACCTCACAGTCTCGCGCTGGGTGTAAGGGCTGGTGTCTGCGAAGCCGGAGTTTGACCTGGACAGCAAGCTCCGGATGAGGATTATGACTCTTCTGCTTGTTTTTCATATGATGTTTTCTTTAAGGGGGGAGAGAGGAAGCAAGGAAGGAAGGAGGGAGGGAGGGAAAGAGAAGGGAAGGGAAGGGGAAAAGAAGGAAGGACGGAAGGAGGAAGAGACAGAAAAATGAGAAAAATATTTCCATTTAAATATTTTCTGTTAAATTTCTCAATTTATAAGATACTTGTTCTGTATTTCTTAGTTTTCCAAGAATGCTATAAAAAGCAGTGATAAAGTCTACCTAGAAATGCACATCTAAATGAGCTGCCATGGATGTTAGAGAATAAAAACACGAAGCCATCCAAAGGAAATCTCACTGCTCGAGCCGTCCAGAGCAGACCCTGCCTATGGCCCTCTGCGTGAGTGTAAAGGCCTGAAAATCCACAAGGAAAGAACTTCAATCAGTGGTCATTGCTGGTTGCCTGGAGCACATCTATTGCTCTTCTCTCCTTTTTAAAACATCATAAAATTTTTCTTTGTGTTTTAGTTTCTTTTTTACAAATCCCACATAAATGAGAGAAGGTGCATCCAGGTCAGTGTCTCCAGGCCTGAATGTTCTCCAGACAAAGCCCACCCTTGGGCAGGGATTGTTCTCAGCCACAGCACGCCAGGATGCTCAGTGTGCTGCTATGTGGGCGAAGATGTCTAAGGTTGTTAATAATGGGAATGTATCACAGATCTACAAAATTAATAGATGTAAAATATATAACAACAATAGTACAGAAGACAGGAGTGGCTAAGCAGGACACATGCTTTTGAAACTTCTTGTGTTAAATGTGAAGTGGTGTTTATGAAATTTTTGCGGTTTCTTTTGCTATGGATCTCCAATTTCATCACACTATGGTCTGATAATATACAGGGGATAACTTCAATTCCTTTGCACTTACCTAAATATGTTCTGTGAGTGAGTATGTGGTCTATTTTGGAGAACCACCCATGTGCAGCTGAAAAGAATGTGTATTCTGATTTTGCGGGGTGGAACACTTTGTAAACATCTGTTAAATTCATTTGTTCAAGAGTTTGATTGAGTTCCAGTATTTTGTTGCTTGTTTTTTGTCTAATTGATCTATTTGTGACAATGGAGTATTGAGGTCCCCCACTACTATTGTATTAGTGCTTATATGATTTTTTATGTCTGTTAGTATTCGTTTTATATAGTTGGGTGCACTAGTGTTTGGTGCATATATATTTATAATTGTCATCTCTTCCTCTTGGATTGTTCCCTTTACAAGGATGTAGTGTCCTTCTTTGCCTCTCTTAATCAGTGTGGGTTTGAAATCCACTTGGTCTGCAAAGAGGATAGCGACTCCTGCTTTTGTCAGGTTCCCATCTCATGGAGTATTGTTTTCCCCCCTTTAACTTTCAGTGTATGAGTTTCTTTTTGAATTAAGTGTGTTTCTCATATGCAGCGTATTGTTGGATCGTGCTTCTTGACCCATTCTGCCAGTCTATTCCTTTTGATTGGTGAGTTGAGACCATTAACACTGATGGTTATAACATACATATTGACTTATCATTGTCATGACTTTTTCTTTTTGTTGGATCCTCCTCCTTTGCTTTTAATTTCTTGTGCCCAGTGGATTCATTCTGCTGGGCTTCCTGAGGTTGTGATCCTCATTGTCTTTTTCCAGGATTTTGTCTAAAATTTTTTAGAGTGCTGGTTTGGTATTCATGAAATTCCTAAGGTGCTCTGTATCACTCTCCATCAATTTTGAAAGATAGTTTTCCAGGGTACATCAGTCTGGGTTAGAGGCTGTTTTCCTTTAGGGCTTGCAATATGTCACTCCAAGCTCTTCTTGACTTGAGGGTTTGCATTAAGAAGTCTGCTGTGATTCTGATGGGCTTTCCTTTGTATGTGATTTGTTTCGTTTCTCTAACTGCTTGTAGACCTTTGTTCTTCTGTTGAGTTTCTGGAATCTTAACAATTATATGCCTATGTGCACATTTTTTTTGATCAAGGCTAGTTGGAGACCTATATGTCTCACTTATCTGTATGTCAAGGTCTTTTCCCCTGCTTGGGAAGTTTTCTGCCATCACTTCTGTGAACAGTTTTTTGTATGTCATCTGCACTCTCTCCTGTTTCTTCATTGACTCCAATCAGTCTTATGTTATTCTTTGCATCATTTAGCAGCTGCTGGATTGATTTCTCATGGTACCTTAAATTTTAAAGCAATTTTTCTTTTCCCAGTCACTAATTGCAATCTTATCTTCTATATCTGAAATTCTGCCCTCACATTGACTCATTCTGCTGCGTAGACTTTCAACGGAGTGTTTAATGTCCTGGAAATCTGTTTGCATCTGTTTTATGGATTCCATTTGTTTCCTATGTTGGGATTCCATCATGTTCCTCAGCTCCTCTATTTTTTTTAATCTGTGTCCTGTCTAGATTTATTAATCATGTCTTGCACTATGGGCACAATCTCTGCTTTTATCTGAGGAATTATTTCTGATTTCATTTTTTCCAGATCCTCTTTTGTTGCTAGTTCAGGGAGTCCAGGTGGTTGAGTATCAGAGTGTTCCATCTTGTTTCCCTTTGGGCTTGCTGTAGGCGATCTGAAAGTCTGGTTCTGAGGCTTGTTTACGTGTCTTCTCATGTCGGGGTGGGGGTTGCTGCTGGTGCCTGTGCGGCTTACCTCCTCTGTGCTGGGAGCGTTGGTAGGTTGGTCTGAAAGCCTCCTACTCTGCACTGGGAGCTGTGGCACATTGACCGAGAAGCCTCCTCTGGGCTGGAAGCTGTCAAAGTGGTGTACTATTAATCCATATTAGAATGTGATCAATTAAGGATGTGTGCTGTAATCCTTAAGCAACCACTAAAAAGTACAACAAAGAGTTATAGCTAATAACTCAACAGTGAAGAAAAGGAAAATTTTAAAAAATATTCATTTAATATTGAAGAAGACAGGGAAAAGGGAAGGAGGATCAAAATACTTAGAGAAAAATACAAAAGTAATAACAAAAAGTAGACCTAGAAATATAAATAATTACGTTAAATATAAATGTATTACATATGCAAATTAAAGGGAGATTTTTAGACTCAAAAAAAGGAAGATCAAACTACAAGCTCTTTATAAGAAATGAGCTTCAAATATAGATACTGATATGTTAAGTATAAAAGTATGAAAAAAATGCAACAAGGAAACACTACTAAGAAAGCTAGAGAAAGTATAATAATATAACATGAAGTGTGCTTTAAAATAAGGATTATAGCCAGCTGTGGTGGCACACAGCTGTAATACCAGCACTCAGGAGGCTGAGGCAGGAGGATTGCTGTGAGTTTGAGGCCACCCTGGGCTGCATAGTGAGTTCAAGGCCAAGCTGAACTACATAACGAGATCCTGTCTCACAAAATTTTAAAAAAAAAGGATTATGCAGCAAGGAATTTTCTGTTCAAAAGATCAGTTCATTAGAGAATATCATAATCCTAAGTGATTATGCACCTAATAACAGAGCTTCGACCTACATGAAACAAAAACTGAAAACTAAATAAGCAAATTAAGAAATTCATAAATAGAGCTGGCTATTTTAACACTCCCTGTTTTAGTAATTAATAAAATAAGGGTATTGAACCTTAACTGAGACCACATGCACTGGACTTATATGGCCAATTCATTTCAAACATTCATTTAAAGAACAGTTGTTGAGTACCTACTTACGTGTTCATTACACCTTCACCAAGTTAACATGTTTTAAAGAGCTCTAGAGAAGGTGTCAGAGGACAGCTATCACAGCATGGCTGCTGCAGACAGCACTCTCATCGGCTAGTGTATCAGTTAGCTCTTGCTATGTAACAAACCAGGGAAAATCTCATTGATTTTAAACACCCATCATGTATGTGGCTCATTATGGTGCTAGGAAGTTGTTCTTGTAAGAACAAGGGCTGACTGATCTCTGCTGGGCTTTTTCTTGTGCCTGTGGTTAGTTAGTAGATTGGGCCTGGCTCATCTAGTGTAGCTCAGCTGGGACTCTCTTCCCTGCTCCATTTGATGTCTCATTATTCACCAAGCTGATCTGTGTTACTCACATGGCAACAGTGACAAAGGGTCCAGAGAGGAAAGCAAACCCACTGAGCATATGCTTTTCAAGTCTCTTCTGTCCCATGTTTGTGTGCACATCTTTGTCCACACCAGATCACATGAAAATGCCCACTGTGAGAGAGAAAGGCCCTCGATATTGTATGGTAAGGAGGTACAAATGGGTGGAGAAGAACTCATGGCCATGTTTGCACTTCCACTATAAGCAAAATAAGTGAAATCAACCCATGGTAAAGGAAAGGACAGACAACTGATTCAAGTCATTGACATTCCAGGGAGCCAAACTTGGCGGAATTCAGGGGCTCAGATACCATCACCAGAACTCAGCTTCCCACTCTCTCCTCCCTTTCTGGGGCCCATTCCCAGAAGGCTCTGGCGCTGGGGGCCAGATGGCCTTCAGCAGATTCAGATTTTCATTTTATCCCCTTAGTAACCCCAATAGAGGAAAAGAAGTGAGTTCCACTCATCCACATCCATCTTTCCAGTATAAGTCCTAGGATTCACTTTTTCTGGGCCACCTGAGTACCTGTCTCTGAACTGAAGTCTGTGGTCAATAAGATACCTCAGGCCCACGCGTGGTGGTGGAGGACAGGAAGGGTCCCATGTAAAACTGCACATATTGAGAGGAGACATGAATTCCACCAGATGCTGAGCTGCAAAAACAGTGGATGTCCAGGGCTGGAAAGATGTCCTGAAGAAGAAGATGCTGTTGTGTGGGAGACTGTAAGATACTTCTGCTGCTTCTGATGTTAAACTGTGATCACTAACTACGCATCACAAGGGATTTGCTGTGTTTTGGAGATGAGGCACTTTTAAGCTTTATCTCGCAGGGCTCTGGGTCAAGAAAAACCAAGTTTGGATCTGAATGATGCTTCATCCTGGACTCTGGGTTCGGAGCTGTGGTGGAATGGAACTGTTGGGTTGCTGTCTTGGGGAAGAGGAAGTGGACTCAGTGTGCAGGAAAGAGAGCACATTGGAAGAAGGAGGCGGGGAAGACATCGGTGCTGCACACCCACACTTCCACTTTTCCCATTCAGGGTACACAGGAGAACAGAGTTTCCCCAACTTGGTGAAGTTAAGCATTTCCATGAAGCCATTGATTGATCTTTCAACTTTGGAGCAGAAGTGAAATGTGTCACTTCTAGGCTGAAGTCTTTCATTGCCATGGTGACCATAAAAGAATGCATGAACATGTGGGCACTGTGGAACTGAAACCTGAACCATCACGCAAACCTGTGCAGACTTGGCTTGGCTGAGGGATACACTTGTGTTACAGAGGCCACTAAACATTTTAGAGTTATTCGTTTCTGCAGTATAACCACGCCTAACTGGACCTTTCCATCCTAAATAATACTGTAAGTCAAGCGTATTCTCTTCCATTTGGAGAGATGGAGACGTGGGAAGTTTAAGCAAGCTGCCTGGCATCCTGTACCCAGTGAGAGGCAGGCCCAACACTCAAATCCAGGTCTGCCTGACCCTCAAGTGCATGCACCGAAACTCCCCTCTCCGCTCCCACACTGCTTAAAGGGCGGGGGGGGGGGGAGATACAGAGGAACAAAAGAGGGAAGGGTTGGGTAAAAGCAAGAAACAAGGGCATCATTTCAAAATAGCTCTAAGTCCTCAAGCCACCCTAAAAAGATGGAAAACATACACATAAAATATGAAAATGTAAAGCCAGAGATTTCAGCAGTTCACTTACATGATCTGCACATCTATATTAAGTAGAAGAACCCACTGGTGTAAGGATAAGAAAGCCCGAGCTTTGGTTCTGCTCTGTAACTGTCTCTGTGTCCTCAGTTATATCACTTAGCTTTCTGATTATAATACATATTTTTGTAATTAATGAGGTACCAGATTTACTCACTGAGATGAATGACAAAACATCTGGCACAGCTGCTTCTTCCAACCTTTTCTTCTACTTGTCCACCCTCCCTGAACTCAGTCCCAAATTAGCCTGTGAACTGACTGCTTTTACCAAATTCCTTAGGTGAAATTGAAACATGATTTTACTCGTTCCAAGACCTAGGGAGACAGTAGTACATTCCAGACCCGTGAACCATCTAGGTACAAATCCATCCGGGATACTATACCACGTACTCACCAGGGTTGAAACAAATAAGTGTATATAAAGGTCTTAAATAACTTGAAATTTTCTCTTTTTACTTCCTGTGGCTTTCAGATTTTCCATGAAGAACATAATCTGAAAGTATCACTAATTTTTTGAAAGGCAAGTGTGAGGGCCAGTTTAAAAGACATTAGGGAAGGGGAGAATTATAAAAGTAATATAACTATTTGATACTAGTCAAATACTTATATTCATCTTACCCTTCACAAGTACAAAATTAATTTTAAGCAGTATTTAAAATGTTAATGAAGTGAAAACCAAATATTTACATTCTAATTTCTGACAAAAGTAATTCAATGCCATGCACGTGAGAAATAGTTCAAAGAGATACTTGTTCAACTTCACAATTTTGCTGAGTTCTGAAGATAGATAATTTTTGCAGAATCAGGGTCTAAAAGTTCACATTGCAGACATCTTCATGAGAAAATCCTGAGGCATGGCCTATTTTATATTGCACACCTCAGGACTACAATATCTATTTATATTCTGGCTATGCTCCTCATGTCATTTGAATCTTTTTTTAAAAAACTTTATGAATTTAGTGACAAGAAAGTTTTGTGAATTACACCTGCCTCTCAAACAGATTCTAGTATCTATTTTCCCCCACATATAAAACATTGCTCAGGAGAAATCAGGAAATTTCTGAAGAATCTCTGTTACATTTTATAATTGTAGGTAAATCATATTGCTATTACATGATCACACCAAAATTTCTTCATGAATAAAGGTGTGATTTGTAAGTTTTATCACAAATATGTCTCAAAACACCAGAAGCTTAAAGGGAGAGAATTTTATGGACACCTCCTTGAAGCTTGTTGTGCTGTGTTTTGCTTTCCAACATGTTTACTACAATATCCAATATTCCTGTCATTCTTTCCATGATGAAAAAGAAAGTGGATCCAAGTCATAAATACCAATTATATTTCTAGGCTTGCCTCTGAGAGCAAATAGCATTGGCTGCCTTCCCAGTGTACTTTCTCCACTTTGCTTACTAATGGAATCCTCATTCTGTCCTGGATTCCAAGGTGCCCAGCTCAATGCCTGACTTCCCAGCTTTCTTTGCAGCAAGGTAGGGGCCACATGGCACCATCCAAGCCAAAGAGATTTAAGCCCAGGTTCTGCTTATATTGATGTTTGAAGGAGATCTGCTGCGTCCCTTACTGGTCCCCTTTCCTTTTGCCTTTACTGTGGCATGATGAGTGGAATCCCTATAACCATTTGGAGATAATGAAAGCTCAAAGTAGTCTCAGATACATAAATGTAGACACTGTTGAGTTGACAAGGCAATTCCAGCAAAAATCTTCCTGATTTCATTTTATATGAGAAAAATAAACTACTCAAGCCACTGAATTTAATATATTTTGTTATCTTCAGATAGCAACAGTCCTGATAATTATCCCTCCTCAGTCCAGTCTTTTGTGTAGTCAGGCAGATTGCAAAGCTTTTGCATAAACTTTAATAGAAACCAAGAATGGGGATTCCTAATGCATTATTCGGATCGGCTGTCCTGGCACCTGTATTACTAATGAGCCACCTCATAAGAATGTTTGCTGTCGGACTGTAAAATAAGCATTGCAATAAATAATAATTTATAGTCTTCCAAAAACTACCTTATCCCCAAGACTCAAACTCCTAAATCTGCCTGAAATAGTCACCTACTTGAGATGGAGTTCTATGGATGACAGGTTTTCTCAGTTCTTTGTGTTATTCTATGGCACTAGACTGAACTTTGAGGACAAACCAGCTGTGAAAGGATATTACACAGCGGGAAAAACACTGAGGGAATGATTATTCCAGATGATCAAGAGAAAATTCTGCTGATTACAAAGGTCTGAGCTCAAAGGAGTGGCACTATATTAAAGCTGGGGTGCACTTTCTATAGAAGGATAAACCGTGCAATTTAGGAAAAACAGAAATGCTATCTCCCATTCTAAAAGAGTAAGAGTCAAAGACCATGAAATACACTAGAAACAGTCTGTGGGTTAGAGGTGAAAATGAATACACAAGATGGAGCTAAGAATGAGTAACAATAACAATTCCATTGAACTTTCATGGAACACTTGCCCTGGGCCGGGAACATAAGTTTACATTGTTTTTCTCCTTTAACCTTCACAGCCATCCTTTAAGGAAGTCTTTACCATTTCCACTTCATCCGTCAGGAAACAAAGACTGGGCGAGGTTAGCAACTTGCCTGGGCTCATGCACTTAGAGGAAGTAGACTAAGGACTCGCACCCAGGTCTGCCAGGTGCTGCAGACAGATAAGCTCAGCACTGCCCTGTAGCCACTGTGTATCCATCCAGCTCAGCGTCTCCCAGCATTTTCAAGCATGAAGACCTTTTTTATCAACCATTCTTTTAAAATTCACTTGTTGCAAACACACACAGTGATGAAAGTAGCATACGCGCGGCAATGCTCTTCAGTGACTGCATTATCTGAACGCATCTGGGAAGCTACAGTTCATTTACACGGGACTAAGATCCATAGACTCCCAGACGTTGTTTGTTGAACACAGGCATTTCTGGACTCTGGAATATTTTCTCAAACTCCCCAGGGTGGAAATTATTTCAGTTCTATTCTCAGAGTAGATGCCAAGAGAAAGATTACATGTGAAGATTTATTGAGGGAAACTTCTGTGAAGGACACAAGGAATAGGAGCTGTCTGGGAGAGATTTCCCTGATCACCGTGTAAGTCCAATGTAGGAAGGAGAAGTGCGAAGGACTGAGTTGCCAGGCTCTCAGCCTGGGGTGCGGTTCTGAGTGGTCAGCACCAGCGCCCCTGCTGGCCAGGGGGCGGTAAAGCATGCGTCTCACGCGGGTGGTTTTAAAGGAGGAAGCAGCCGTCCCCACCGCACTAACAGGTTAGGAATTGTGGACATCGTCCACTAATTTTACTTTTCAGATAAAGAAAGTGAGGCTCAATTTCTTTAAGCTACATAATTAGGATGATAATTTACGTGGTCCAACTCTTGTCAACAACTGCTGTAAACACTTCGGAGTTAAATTCACCTACAAAGTGAAATACCTGGAGCAAGTGGTTTAACTTCCCTTAGCCTTGTCATCCTTCTAAAATTAGAATGACAACAGCTTCCAGCTCATAAGAGGGCTGTGAGTTTTCAGAGAGAAAACAAACGTACAATTGCTGAGCACAGTACCTGCTACATACTAGTTACTCAACAAATGGTAATAAATACATTTCCAATCCAATGTTTTTCTGCTAATCTAGATTAATTAAAATGGGGGTTTTGTCCTCTCATTTTCTACTCAATTTGTCCTCCACATTCGTTGAAAAACAATCCAGTCCAATGTGAATTATTCCTAAATTACACCCCAGTGTTGCAAAAGTCTCCAGTGTTTAATAATACTGTCAAAATTCCAAATATTCTAAATCAGATAGTTTCTGTGCTCAGAGGACCCAAATATATCATCAAGAAATAATTAAAATACTTTTAGGAAGATGTATTCAACAAGTACTTAGAGCTGAATCATTTAGTGCTTTCAACCATTAATTTGGTTAAGTTTTATGCAAGCCAAAAAGCCTCTGATATTTAAAAACCAAGTCAATGCCTTAAAATATTTACTAAAAGGGAAGGAACAAATCAATGCTGCTCCACCAAGGTCAGGAGGGAATACGTGTATTCTTGGAGAGTCCCGGCTGCCCTGGGAGCTCAGCCCTGGCCTTTCACTGGGCTTCCTGAGAGGCAAAGGGAAACAATCAGAGCTAAGGCCAAAGCCAGCAGACTCTGGGGAGCTGTCAGACAATAAGAAGTGAGACTTTTATTACAAAGCCATGTGCTCTCGGTTCCAGGGAAGCCACAGCTGCTTTTCCCCTTGACTTGAAGACTCCTCTCGGCCTTTGAAAAGAGCAAAAACCAGGCCAGGGATTTAGCTCAGTGGTTTTGTCGCCTGCCTCACAGGTGCAAGGACCCGAGTTCAATCCCTGGTACCAAAAAAAAAAGAGCAAAAACCTAAAAAGAGTGAGCAGGCACAGCAGTGTGAATGTAGTTGACACCACTGAATATTCACTTTACAGTCATTAGGATGCTCGAAAATAGGAAAAGTAATGAGGTCATACATGTGTGTCGGGGGTGGGGGGAGAGATGAGGGGACTCTGGATTTTCAATTTTTTTTGTTAACTTAAGACTGGATAAATTTGAGTCATTTGTAGGAAAATGAATGCACCTTGATATCATAATGTTAAGTAAAAGGTTTCTCTTATAAGGGATACCCAAAATATAAATGAACAACAAAATGAAAGATAATAGGAAGCAGGCAGATAGGCCTTTTGGAAAAGGGAAGGGCACCAGGATGGAGGGAGAAGAGAGGGCATGAAAAGTGGAATGGAGATGCACCAACTCTCCGCGAGGATCGCAATCACCATGTACTGCAAACAAGGGCAACAAAAAGGGGGATGAGGGCCGGGGATTTAGCTCAGTGGTTCTGCCACCTGGCTCAAAAGCACAAGGTCCCGAGTTTGATCCCCGGTACCAAAACAAAAAGGGGGATGACTGCTCGCTCATGTGGGGGTGAGGACAGTGCTCTGAATTAGTGATCAATCTCTGATGGCACTAGAAACCACTGGGTTGCACACTTTAGAAGAGTGGACTTTGTGTTTTGAGGATTATGTTCCAATATTAAAAACAACAACAACAGTGTAATAGATATAATGAAGATCACATGTTTTGACATTTGACCAAGCAATGGGCATGTAGGAGAGGGGTCTATGGATGGAAAGGAATTGGTGAAAGTATTTCTCTCTTCTGGCTGGGACCTTATCTGCCCTGTCTGATGAGGTCAGATGGTGCTGCTGAATCTACCCTCCACTATGGCACCCCTTCCTGGTCCCTGCGCTTACATGTGTTGAAAAGGATCTGTCGTCCTTCAGTACTGCTGATTTTGGTTTATCTACTATCTTATCTGCTAGTATTCGACTGTTCTTTGCACTCCTTCATGTCACACTCTTTCCACTGCCCTATGCTTATTGCTTCTCTTTTATCTGCTGTTCTTATAGAGTGATAGATGTTCTACTGAGACAGTATTTAGACAGATATGACAGATAGATAAATACATAGATAGATAGATAGATACATAAATAGATACATAGATAGATACATACATAGACACATACATGGATACATAGATAGATACATAAATAGATACACAGACACATACACAGATACATAGATAGATAGATAGATATCCACCCTTTGCCAGGCTGGTTGTCCATCCAACTATCTATCCTTCTTTATAGCCACTCATTCATCCATCTACACATCTATTCATTATCTATCTCAGGAACCCCTACCATTTCCACAGTCAAAGATTCATTTTCTGGCATCGCCACCAAAACAACTGTCTTAAGGAAAGAACCATAATTTTCTCCTATGCTCTGAAGTTGGGAACAAGTGAGCATCTTTATTTCACAATATTTCTAGCATCTGCTACCTATAAGGGAGCAAAGCAGCTGTCCATCAGAGCTGTGGCCAGCCGGGTCACGATGTATTCCTTCACTCTGACAAGGAGTACCTACAAGGGATGGTTATCTCACTGCATATACAATGATGGGCCTTGAAACACGTGGCTTAAGTACTGCGGTATCCTATGAAAGTCATCATATGGACATTTATAGACAAAAATCGGATGTTTCCTAACACCAATTACCTCCCCTACAATTTCATCAATTGGAGGGGAACAGATGCAAATAACAATTTGGACGGATATGTTTGTTAGTGATGCAAACATCAGTATCAGTTAACTTATCAATATCTATGCCTGCCTGTAACCAGCCTGGATTGCTGCTTTGTCTATGAGTTAAGAAAGAATTGATCTGGGGCTGAGTCCTCCTTTGGTGCCTCTGAGGAAGCTCCTCAAGGGGCTTCTACCCCACTTACTCAATAACTCCTTGCCCAAGTTTTAATTTCAGGGTCACCTCATTTGGGAAAGCAGTGTTTCTTCAGGTCTCTGATTTGGGTTGCCTCTTTCCTGTCCACTGACAGCACAGTATTTCTGAACATCGAGCTGTCATAACTTGTGCTCTGACCTCTGCTTACCTAGGCTGAGAGTGTCTGTACACGTCAGTCATCCACCTCTGACTCCCCGGGAAGAGCAGAATGCCTGACCCATAGTACCTATGGGGTAAATGTTTGTCGAATAAATGTTAAGCATGAAGGATCAGATTCTGCTTCCAAAGATGGTAGAAAAGAAGCTGGATTTGCCTTCCTGCCTTTAACAACTAAAAAATTGAAAAAATATATTAACAAATCTCTTTTGATATAGGAAACAAAGGACAAAGAGCATTGTGCCTGTGAGAAGAAAACCACAAGAGCAGAGTCTTATTATCACCTGGACTTCCAGCCCCAAGGCACATTTGGGTGGTGGAGCAGGAAGTGGGTCCCACGCAGAGCACCTCCAAGGTCTCTCTGAATTGAGGAGGCAGAGTCTGGAGCTTGAGAAGCTGGAATCTGGAGCTTGAGAAGCCTGGTGTGGCTCAAAACCATAAAGCCAAGTTCCATGGAGAAAGAGGAGGTGTAAGAGAGCCCAGTCACACGAGGGAGCGCCCTCATTGATCAGCTGTGCAGCCCAGCTACCAGTACTTGGGAGCCTGAGGCAGGAGGATCCCTTGAACCCAGGAGTTTGAGACCAGCCTGAGCAACACAATAAGATCCAGTCTCAAAAAGCAAACATTATCTGACATTCCAAGAAGCCAAAACATTACACATACAACATTGTCAGTCAGTGAAAATAGACACAGAGAGACAGAGATGGTGAAATTAGTAGAAAAGAACATCAAAACAGGTATTATAACCATATATAAGTATTTAGACAAAAGTCTTAACATAATGAAGATAAAAATAAAGTATACTCTAAAAGAACCAAATATAAATTATAGACAAGTATAAAATACTTAAAATTTTAAAATATGGAACTAATGGATATGGCTAATAAGCCAATGGTGGAAATAAAACCCTAAAAATTACTCGGCTACACCAAAATAAAAATGGAATGGGAAAGATAACAATGAACAGATGAGAAAACACAAAACAAATAGCAAATAATGGACTTAAACCCATCTTTCAAACTGTACATTGACAATGTGTGCATGTAATTGTTTGCAACTCTTTCAATAAAGTTGTTTTAAAAATATAAAATCCTCCTGTACCCTTTGTCAATATACTATGATCTACTTGCACCCCATAGCTTCTCTTCTACACTTATTATAGGCCCTGGTGTCAGCCTTAATTTCAAATCTGTCCTGCAGAAACCCTACGGCCTGGAGTACTTCACTAGCTGCAGTCAGTCAGTGGTTGTCTTCAAGAGATAACTATATGTAGTCATTTCTGAGCTTGGATTTAATCAAAGGAAATGTCCCCGAGGGTATTTGTTTTGTGTCCATCAAGAAAAACCCTGGGCTGGGCATTTAGCTCAATGGTTCCGCCACCTGCCTCACAAGCGCAAGGGTCCGAGTTAGATCCCCAGTACCCTCCCCCAGAAGTCCTGAGTCACCCATTCCCCTCCACCTCTCACCCTGTGTGCATTTTTAGCATGATTCCTGAGGATAGTTCTGAGCTGAACAAAGATGCCGTATTCTTCCTTTCTTCCTGCCAGTGAGGGCCAGTGGTTTGCCGACTAGAGATGCAGGCGCTCTCTCACCTTAATTCTTCCGGAAGGTGACTCTCAAATCAATAGGGAAGCTGGTGAATTGTTTTTGTTTTTCCCCACAGTTTGCTTGGCCAACTCCATCTGTGGACAAAGTGCACTCATCTTCCCCTCTCTTAAGAAAATCGTGCTGACTGGGGCCAACTTGATTCCTTGCAGAGCATTTTAGTTCACTGGCAAATAATGATCTTTATTTTTCCAAAACTCTTTCTCTGGGTCAACAGTGTGGCTGAATGAACTGTACTGCACTTGCTAAGCAATGGTTCCAATAATTCAACCCTGCTTAGATTTAATGGTTTGGCTTGCTAAATGAAAGATTCCTAGCAGGGAACCTGTTCAGGAAAATTGCTGGACCCCAAAACTATTGTGGAAACTGGGGAGAGCTCAAGTTACTTTCTGGGTAAAAAGTAAAAGAAAATCATAAAACTAGCAAGTGAACAAAACCATCACAGTGTAATGCTTTGTGAGTGTAGCTACTGTTCTGCTACCTCCTATTTTTATCTCAATGTTTCTTTTACCCAAATTATAGGCAGAAAGAAATCCAAATTTTATGTGATAGCTTTGGACTTCCCTTCCTAAATAATAAGATAAAGTTACCCTCAGTCAGTGTCAATAACCTTCTACATGAAATACTCTGCTCAGGACCTCTAACAGCATCAGACAAGACTCTTCGGGTGTATAATTACAGCTCTTTCCCTATTTTCCATGTTGCTAAGACTATCTTTCAAACTGTTCCGTTTCAGTTGAGCTGTCCTTATCCTTCCCAAGGTTTTCAAAATCTTTTAGGATCAAATAAGATGGCTTGGGAAAGTCTTCTGTGAATTTCAAAGTTAGACACAGACGTTGACTTTAGAATATACATTAAATCCTACCTGGTTGTAAATGACCTGTGTAGTCACTTCATACACAAAGGTACACAAATAGCCTTTAAATATATTAAAAACTCTCAAATTTTCTTAGAACAAAAGCAATCCAAATTAAAATTACACTGAGATACCATTTCTCAACTGTCTTATTGGCAAAAAAAAAAAAAAGTCAGCTTGACAATGCACTATATGGTAAAGACATGAGAAAAAAGTTTGTTCCTGTGTTGCCAGTGGTTGGAGAAATGGTGCCCTCTTTATGGAGAGGAACTCAACATTTGCTATCAAAATTACATGTGCATTGGCCCTTGGACCCAGCAATCCCAATGCTTAGAAATGTATTCTGAAAATACATCTTTATCAACACCAGAAATGTACAAGTCATTCATTAAGTTGTTTGTAATAAAAAAGTATTACAGATGCCTATCCAGAGTCTGAATAAAGTATGGTTCATCCACATTTGTGTAAGTAAAAGAGGGAAATAAATTTATACATTTCTTTATTTGTGTAAAAAGAAATACAGGAAAGATAAACAAAAACCAATGACTATAGCTGGTCTATAGTGGATTGGATGGGTGATGTATGGGAAATAGGGGTGTAAGATTTCCCTAATTAGAACTATTTTAAATTTTAGCTTTTAAGCCATGTAAATATTTTATATATTCAAGCCATAAAATTAAATAAAAATGAAATAAAATCTTAACATTGAATACAGAAAGATTTGAATCTTACCTACATAGGTAACAGAGCCACACAGAAAAAAATGAGTTACTCTAAGTAACTTGCAAATACTATAGTTACACTGTATATTTTAATGGACTATATCTTAAGACAAAAAGAATTTCAAGGAAATCTTGAACTTTACTGAAGAGGTTTATTGTTGATAGTGTTATTGTTGTGTTGTATTCCTGAGACTAGTTTTTGCTCATTGTAAGGTAGCAACTTTTGTGTTGGAAACTTAAGATTTTCATTGTGGATTAGGAAAATGCATATATGGGAATAAAAGAATTGAGGTTTGGGGTTGTTTTTTATTTTAGTTTCTATATCATTATGAATTTATCATTTAATTTTTTTTTTTTTTTTTGGTACCAGGGATTGAACTCGGAACCTTGCACTTGCAAGGCAGGCGCCAGAACCACTGAGATAAATCCCCGGCCCCATCATTTAATTTTTTGGTAGTTCCATCTATAAAGAGTCCCAGAAGCAATGATACTCTCTCTACACAGTCAGAAGCAATGATACTTCAATAGCAATGATCACAGATGGAACTCCATTCCTTGTTTCTGGGCTTCTTAGGGATATGGTTCCCTCCAGGTCTGGGACAGGGGAAGTAAAAGTTGATATCAGGACATCTTCTATCATGAAACAAGAAAAAGCTCAAAGATTAATGGGGCCATGTCAACAGCAACAACAAAAATGAGTCAGTAGTGATGCTCAAAAAAGAAAGGGAGGGGGAAACCTTGGTGAAAAATATGCCAGGAAAGAGAGAAGGAATAAGGAAGGGAGAGAGATTATTTTTCCACCTGTAACATATTAATTGATTAAGGAAGTATCATGAGTACCTGCTGAAACTACTGGGTGAAAGACTGTTGGAAAACAAGACATTTACACATTCTCAAAGTACCTTACTAGTTACAAGAGGAGAGGAACCGTGACAATGAAGAGGGCTTTCATCATCACATTGACCAAGTGATCGAACTTTGAGTGAACGGCTGACATTAATGGCTTCTGTTGCAATGCAATGGGACATCACTGGTGTACTTCAGCCAAAAATGTCTAAGCAGAATCTAATGAGGAACAATAAGAAAGATCTGGGCCATGGGACCTTCTGTAAGACAACTGGCATGGGGATGTAGCTCAGTGGTTTAGCCGCCTGCTGCGCAAGTGCAAGGACCTGAGTTCGATCCCTGGTACCAAAAAAAATAAAAATAAAAACAACGGGTATGGACTCTTCTGAAACATCAATGTCTTGGGGTGCGGGGTGGGGATGAAATTCTGTTTTAATTTAAAACAGACTCAAGAGATATCATAAGAAAACAAAATGAATAATCTTGACTGTACTGTAGATCAAAAATAAAAAGAAAACAGGAATAAACGATATTTTTAGGCAAAAATAGGGAAATTTGAATACAGATGATATGTTGGAATATATTAGAAAATTATTGACTTTCATGCCATAAAATGATAGTATTGTAGATGTAGGAGAATGCAGTTTTTCTTAGGAAATGGATGCTGAATCATTTATGTGTGAAATGTCATAACATCTGCAACTTCTTTTCATAAAGTTTAGGAAATGTCAGTCTACCTATCTGTATAAAGAAAGCACAAATGTGGCAGAATGCTGACGAGTGAATTTAGATAAAGGACATGGACGTTCATTGTTCTGTTGCTTCCATTTTTCTCTAATTTGAAATATGTCAAATAAAATGTTAGCTAGAAAAGAACGCTGACACCTACCAGGTTCCCCTTTGCGTTGTGGATTGAAGCATGGGCTCCACCCTCAGACTGGGAAAAGGAAGGGGATCCTCTTCAGATGCAGACCAAATTCTCATCAATACAGTGGTTAAATGCTTGGGCTTTGGAGAGCTCTTGTTCCATTGCTGTTCACTGCTTCATTCTTAGACACATTATATCCTTACCCTGATAAAAATTGTTGTCTCCTATGTACATATTGATTTTTGATGCATTGGTTTTTACTTATTTTTCTTACTTAAAATACATCTTATTAGCTGCTCACTGATACTTAAATATTCCTAGACTCAAATTAGAAATGCTAGTTTCAACACTAGTTTCATTTATCTCCCCAGAATTTTAAAAATAATAAGTGACAAGAAGATCACATTTGGGGAATGAAGAGATGGTGAGCTCACATCTTCCAGTGTAAAAAAATCACTGCGGAGAAAGGAGGACATATTTTGAAGTCCAATACTTAAAATTTCCAAAAAGTCAGGGCCATTTCAGCACATCTCAAGACTTCGGGCCTCACATCGACCTCTGACACTCTGGTGGGCTCACTGCCCAGAACACTGGGCACAGGGCAGTGATGGGGAGGGAGTTGTGGACGCCATCAAGCTTGTACGCCGAGAGCATTACACTGTCGTGAACAGGAGCCAGTGGAACTGGAGGGCAAAGCCCTTGCCCTCCAATACTCCTGCTAAGACATCTGCGACCGGGAAAGAAAAAGAGAATTGGGGCAGAGGAGTGACCTTGGAAGCAGTAACACCAATTCTACACGAGCGATCTGGATCAAGCACACGAGGACCTCGGGACAGGCTCTGAGGGGGACAGAGCCAGGTCAAACGGTCCTGCTTCCGGAGGATACACAGACAGGCACGACTGGCCTGCACCAAGAGAAGTCCAGGCTGGACTGGTGGCCTTGCCTTCCGCTTGTGGAGAACCTGACTCAGTCTCCTGCAGGGTCCACCAGGCTGGGAATCTGGGTTCAACAAAGTGAAGCAACTTCTGTGATGCAGGTGTGTGAGGCCAATGAAACGATTTTATTGAGAGTAGCAGAAGCTGGTCTGTGGGAACTATGGAAAGTTGTAGCTCAGGCTACAAGGATGCACAGCGCCCAGGCTTCCCGCTAAGTGAGGAAGAGAACCTTCCAGGCTCCCTGGGGAGGGTCTCGGTCTTCCTCACTTTATGTGTGGATTCCCACAGGAGCTGATGTCCTGCTAGCGTGTGCTGTGAGGTGCCAACCGTAGACTTGCGTCTGACTCCAGCCTGAGCGCTCTGGCCCCGACTGCAGTTACATCCCCTCAGCTCCAGCGATGGGATTCTCAGCCTGTTGTCCTCAGCAGGAGCCCATGAATCTCTCGCCGGCCAGAAGAGCCACGTGGCACTTGTGGTCTCTCAGAAAGCGGATCAATCCCAGGAAGACTGCAGCGACGACACTTCCTTTGTGGCCCAAGACATCCGTCCCTTGGAGCCAGAGGTCTGTCACTCTAATCACGTCACACCACACATCTTGAAATGGTGTCAGAGCCCTTAGAGCCAAGGCCACAAACCCGGGCCTTAGGGGACACTTGGAGACATCCTGCAGTCCATCTGTGACTGCTCTTGCACTCGATTAAGCATGTTTCACTGCTGTGCAGGAGCTGATTACTAAGAGTGGACTGTTAAGTTTTCAGGAGTTTTGTGAGCCAATTAGTGAACAGTTGATATCTTGAAAATGGTCTCATGGGATCATTTACACCCAGGAAATTAGCAAGCACTAAAAATCAGAATCTGTTGCTATTGGTACCGCTAACCTAGTGCACTGTAGCATAGTGGTTAGACTCCCAGGCTTTACAGTCAGGGTGATATGAACTACAATCTGGACTTGATGTTTAGTACATTACTTAGCTTCTGTTTCCTAAAGTAATAGTAAGGTGTCTTTTAATGCTGTTATTGGATGTCACTGTTTTCCTGTTCTCACATTTCCATTTGGAGAAGTACGAAGAGAGAAACCTGGCTTTTCCCAGATCCTCAGCGAGGACGAGTGATTTCCATGGTTGGTAACTTAGGGAGAATCTCAGACATCCGGGTGACAGAAACCCCGGCACATGGCCGCAGACCTCCCTGTGCAGACATCCGTGTGAGCAACCATAACATATGCTCAGCATAGCCAGCCGGAGAAGGAGGACAAGGGAGGCTGGCCTCCTTCCTTTATGGGCGTTGCCCAAATATCCCACGTGGCTCTTTGAACTGTATTCCAGGAGGCCACTCGAACTGCAAAGGACCCTGGGAATTTTTATTCCCACTGTATGCCCAGCTAAAACCAGGATTTATTTTAGTACAGAAGAAATGAATTGAATAAAAGATACTGGGAAGGGAATTAGTCTCTGCACAATATACAAACATTAGACTCAGAGCTTTGCTTGTAGTAAGTGTTCTGTGAATAGCACCCATAGGTGTTTTCTTATACCAAGCATTCAAGTGACCCTGTACCTCCCTGTCTTTAAATATAATTACATTTATTACTACTTTCTAGAGTTCTGTTTTTGATCCAAACTCTCCCCTAGAAAGGGTAACACGTGAAGAGGAAGAAGTGATTGCTGAAGTAGCACCCATTACTGCTGCATGCCCGCGCTGTGGGAGACTGGAGCCCGCAGGAGACTGGGGTTATGGGTTTGGGGTCGATGTTTATGCTGTGCACATGCAGAGGGCTCGGGGTGTGCAGGGCATGAAGGTGGCAGAGGCCACAGAGCACGCACTGAGAGGAGGGAGCCAGTAGTAGGCGTCCCTTCAAATCCCGTCCATTTCCTAGAGCGTGGCAAAAACTTTTTAAAATGAAACAGAAGCTGGAGCTTCGTTTTCTTCTCTGTATAATGACGTCTTTCCCATATGTTCATTTCCTTCTACTCAGCTGAGACATTTTCTAGGGGCCTTTCTTGATTTGCCCTGTACCAGCCTGGACGGTGTCCCTTACTATGTGCCACATGTGTGGCTTCCTTACTCTGACTCTGTGTCCCCAAATGCAAACAGAGATAACCAGAGTCTCTGTCTCCTAATGCTGCCTGAGGACCAAATCAGCTCACACAGGTAAAGCCCTTGAAAGAGCCTAGCAGACTATCACAGAGATTTTATTATCCTTACACTTAATTCCTGTCTGTATCACATGGTCTCTCGAATTTTCTAAAGGCAGGGATTCTCATCTCATTAACACCACACTGTCAGAATGATAGGTTTGGGCTCCTCAAAACTTTCTCCCTGGAGATTATGAAGGATACTCCTGTGCACACCTTTGCCATGTGACATAATTTCAGTGCTGAGGACGAGGAAGTGTACCGGGGTTCGCTGTAGATTCTGCCACATTCCACTGTGTCATGTGGTAGCAAAAAGAACAACTCGTTCCTTTGTTCATTCAACAAACACTATGCTAAGTACTAAAGACATGCTGAGGCCCAGGGTGTGCTCTATCTTAAAAATCTCTCGGTTTTGCAGGGGAGCAGAGTCCAGGACGGTGAAAGCCGAGCAGTTGTGACCTGACGTCTATCATCTGTCTATCTAACCTAGATGGTGAGGAAGGACATCCAACACAACGTTCCCTCTGACTGAACTCCAACTCTGACTACTTTACCGGAAAGCAGACTTAAGGAAGGAGAGCTTATTGGCTCATTTATTGATTCATTTATTCAAGAAATAGCTGAGCTATCCGCAGTAAAATAGTCGAGCATTTCCAAGCTGGATCCGAGTCTCTAGAAATCTGCCTCTCTCAACTCCTCACGCGGCCTGCTCTGTGGGTTCATGTGAGGCAGGCCGTCCTCACATGGACCCCAGTGGCCTCTGGTCTGTCAGCTGGCCCAGCCTGCTCGGTGGAAATAGGGAGCATCTTTTCCACACATCCAGCGGAAGTCCTCCAGTGAGTTCTCTTTGGTCCGGATGAGTCCTCTCGCGTGCCTGAGCTACTTCCTGGGGCCGGCACAGGGACTTTAAGGCCCAGAACTCGCCCTGTGGAGGGGGAGGGGGGCCCACCCCCCTCCCCAAACCTATGGATGGAAAGGAGGAGGAGGACTGGTTTTTCAGCGAAGAGTGGGGCACTTGTTGTAGTCACGGTTCAAGAGGCAATAGATTTAATTCAGGACAGGATTTATAGGATTCTTTTATAACAGCCACCCAAAAAGTCACACGCAGAGGAGTGCAAGACATCTGTCCACACACTAGAGACCCGAAGAATCCAGCTGGGGGCTTGGATCCCATAGCAGTGTCCTCCACACGTCCAGCCAGAGGCCTAGAGCCCATGGCAGTGTCTCACGCAAGTCCACATCAAGGGTCTGCAGCGGGGAGGCCCGAAGGCCAGTGATGGAAGCTAGGAAGCCTGTGCCAGTGGGGTGAAGGACTTGTGCCTCCAGTCCTGCTGGCTTCGGAGGCCAGACTATTCAGCTGGGAACAGCAAGTGCAAATGTACTGAGGCAACAACGTACCTGGCAGAATCGAGGAGCACAGGAAAAGCTGTATCTGGAGCAGAAGGAACAAAGGGCCGAGGCGGCAGAGGTCAAGTGGAAGGCGACAGACCAGACCGTGTGGTTCCTGTAGCCGCTGGGAGGATCACATTCTTTCTCAGTCTGGTAATCCAACAAGACTCTCCGGTGAATCCATTTGTAATTTAACAAAGAATCCGCCACATCATAAATCCGCTTGGCCCTTGTTCCCTTCACGGTTCATAGAGCGTAGCGTCCCCATTAGTGCTGGGGTGCAGACTGGTCGGAACTGGTCCTTTGACAGCTATAACAAACTCGCCGTTACAAACTATAGCCTCAGTCTGAGAAAACTGCTGGCACTAGCAGCTGTGTAAGCAAAGCACTCGTTTCTTTTTTTTAATCTGACTTGACACAGCAGAGGAAAGTTATCACTACTGCAAGGGCTGGAAGAAAGGAAAGACGAGCAAAGGACCGGATTAGGACACGGGGATGAAGGCTCTGGCTCAGGCAGCCTGCGTCTGCAGCTCAGCTCTGCCTTCCGGGAGGACCCGGCAAGGACTCAGCTAAGTGTGGCCCCCCTGGGGGTAAGGAGTCCAGCTTTGTGGTCCCCAGAAACACCAGCGAAGGCAGCCCGGAGGAGGGACACTATCAGCAGAGTTACCTGTGCCCTACGAGCCTGACTCCTGGAGAGCGGTGTGAGCCGCACCTTGGGGCTGCCCCCTGCTAGGAGCAGGAGCTGGAGGATTTGCACCCACTTCCTGTGAGTCACTGTCAAGGGCCTCCGGTGCGTGCTGGAGCGGGAGCGAGGCTTAGGTTACCGGTCTCTGGCCTGCTCCGGGGGCCGGGGACAGACGCAGGTGTGGGCAGTGAGAAGCCGGCCAGCACCTCTGCCAGGACGGTCCCGGAGGGAAGGGCACCCAGGAGCCCCAGTCCTGGAAGCGGCGCCTTCCGGGTGTACAGTGGGGGTGCCAGCGGCACCCGGGGGAGATGTGAGCATTCGGGAGGCAGCGTGCGTGTGTCCGTTGCACACGGTGCACGCTGAGGTCGGGACGTGTGAGCGTCGTGAAGGACGCAACAAGAGCAGCACGTGGGAGGAAGCCCCGGAGAACGAGGAGGGGAACGGGCGGTGGGGGACGGAGAGGGACGCGTGGGGGCCGGGATTCGGGTCCTCCAGAGACAGCGGGGTTCCCGCCGCCTCGGCTAAAGAGAAGGAAATGGAAGGCAACTGTTGCAAGGGGCATTCGCCTACTTTAAATAAAGGAAACAAACGAAAGTTATTTTATTAATGTTAGAGTAATTTATTTTCATGAATTGACTTTTAATAGGACGGCTCCGATCTAGCTCCCCCCCCCCCCGTCTTCTCCCTCCCCCCCGTCCCGCTCTCAAGCCCTGCAGCTCACTCGCGCTTCCCCACTAGCTCTTGGCTCTGCTCCTCCTGGTTCAGGTCCCAGCAGGCTTGGACTGGACGGGAGAGGAGCGCAGCAATGGGAGATGAAGCCATGGTGCCCCGCAGAAGGAGCCAAGGGCTAGGGAGAGGTCGGGCCTTCCACGGCGTGGGGCCGGTGGGCTGCACTTCGGCGGGAGAGAAAGCTGTCCCTCCGGGAAGGACACTCGCACTGAGCCCTGCAGGAGGCTCCTTCCGCAAGGTCGTGCACAGGTCCCATCCTCCCACCGATACCCCTCTGGCAGGGAGCACAAAACTGGCCATGTTCATGAAGACAACGACTGAGAACAAAGCCACAGAAGGGGGTGACAGGGAGGAAACGGCCTGGACAGAGGGCTTCGAGGAGGGCCTGGCGGGGAAGCAGAGCTGGGCAAAGACCCGAAGGCACGCAGGCCTGAAGGCTGCTCTGCTGGGGAGTCGCTCTTCCAGCAGGTGCAAAGGTCCTGAGGCTTCACGTACAGACTCCAGGTGCCAATGAGACTTCCAAGCAGAGCTGTCCGGTGCGTAGCTGGACCCAGAGCCTGGGGTTCGGCGACTGTGAAGATGCCCTCCTAGCCTTGGCTTCGGGCCCACCATGCCCCAGAGAGGGCCCCCAGCTGTCCTGGCCTCCCTGGGCTGAGGGTTTTCCGGGGTGCTAACCCAGATGGCCATTCGCCCCCACTCCAGGTCGGTGTCCACCTGCTGCCGGAGTTGCTTCCAAACCAGGGCAAAGGAAAACGGACCCGAAAGATCCCTCGAGGACATCTTCCAGGATGCGGGTTACAGTGAAAGTTCCCCAGAGCCCGGCCCAAGCCCGCCTTCCCCCCCGTGGCCCACACACCTTCCGGTCCTGGCTAGGGAGGGGCTTCTGGTCCACTACCGCACACGCCCAGGCCCTGCCCCCTGGAGCCTGGCTGGTGCAGTCGATCCAGCTCCACATCCACAGCGCCCTGCGTCCTGCTGGGTGCTGCCTGTGGAACCAAAACCACATCAAGAGAAAAAATACAGAAGCGCGCATACAAACCGAGCATAAAGGCGGATAGAGTCGGCCGCCTGTATCCAGGGGCTCCACAGCTGTCCAGCTGGCTGGTCACGGATTGAAAAGAACAATCAGAAATGGCATCTGAGGCTGGGCATGGTGGAGCTCACCTGTAAGCACAGCACTTGGGAGGCTGAGGCAGGAGGGTCACTGGGAGTTCAAGACCATCCAGGGCTCCTGGGGTCTATCTCCCACCTATATTTGGGGACAACTATTATTTATCAAGACCTGATGCTTCGGGTGCAGAGTAAATGGGCCTCTGAGCCCATCCTTTCCACTCTGTGTGGTAATTGTGGGTTCTCTTGCTGGCTCCCTCTCCAGACTGTGAACTTTGCAGGCGGAGGACACTTGATGCATCGTAGCATCCCAGGTGCTTAGTGCAGAAAAGGCTAGATAGGTGTTTGTTGACTGACTAAATGAACGAACTGGTTATTGTGACAGGGAACTTTGATCTTGGAGTCAGTGCCTGGGCTGGCGACATCTGCAGCTGCCTCTGACCTGCTGTACCTGTTGTGTTACCTGTGGACAGAGCTGGAGCTCTCAGGCGCAAAAAGACATGGGGCAGCCACTTGCATGGGGTGTGTGGCCGAACAAGTCCTTCACAGACAATCATTTCCCGTTTTCTCCTCTCCTCGGTTTTGTCTTTCATCAGTCGCATCCCCCTCAGGCTGCGACCCAAGCCAGGCTCTGGCATCGCTGTCTGTGTCTGTGTGGAATCACCTCACTCAGCTGCCTTTCATTCCAGAACCCAGATCCCTGTTTGGGCTGAGCTATGCGCCCTGCCACTCAGAGTTCCGAGGGCTTCATTGATCGTCAGCCCATCCATCTGCGGGTCAGAAGGGGTGGCTACAATGTGCCCCTGGCAGCGAGGAGGGCAGAACGCTGCTTTGCTACTTAAACCAATCAATGGTAGTGTTTTAAAGGACCAGCTTCCTTCCATGTACGTCCAAGTAAATAATTAATTAATAATTCATCTCCTCTGAAATATTTGCCGGAGGCTGGTGGCCTTCTGCTCTCTGAGAAAAGCAAGTCATCTAAGAATTGGAGGCTTTGGGCGACACCACCGCCACCATTACAGCGACTCCCTCCGTTGCTCTTGGTCGTCTGTCCAGCGTTCGAGACAACCCTGGGAGTTGGGGACCCACCCCACTGCAGAGAGAAGAAAAGAGAGACAGCAAATGGCTCTTCCAGGGCCACAGAGCCCGTGGTTCTGGAGGCGGCGGTGTTCTCACTGGCCTCTCTCCCTGAGGAGGAGGATGCTGGTGAGCATCGTGCCCAGGCCTCACTGCTGCCGAGGGCTTGCCCGGAGCTTTCCCCAGCTCCCTGTCCTGCGTCAGCCTGTGGGCTGCCGTGCTGGTCAGCTCCTTGCTGCTGTGACCGCAGGCCTGAGGAAATCAGCTTATAAAGAAGAAAGGCACAGCCCGCAGCCCCAGAGGTTTGGCTGGCTGCATTGCTGTGGGGCCCATGGCAAGGAAAATCATGGCAGCAGGTAGCACACGGTGGAAGAAAGCTGCTTTCTTCACGGCAGCCTGGAAGCAAAGGGGGAAGGGCCAGGTCCCAGTAGCCCCTCGGAAGCTGGTCCCCAGGGGCCTAACTTCCTCCCACTGGGCTGCACTGGTCCCCATGAGGGCCACCAGCTGGCACCTGAGCCTTTAGCAGATGGGTCTTTGGGGATATTTAAGATTCAAACCCTAGCAGTGGATATTAGTGTCCTCCTTGTTGAAGCTCAGATGCCTGGAGCCTAAAAGATAAGGGAAGTCACCAGTTCTAGGTCACCTAGGTCCCCCGGTCATAGGTACTGTGAGACCAGAGCGACTCCATTTTGCTAAAATGCACCACTCCCCTAGTCTCTCACAAATTAATGGTTAAAATGTGCTTGCTCTGGGGCAAAAGACACAATCTGTACCGAAGCCAAGTTCCTAAGTTAATTACTCAACCATCTGTTTGCCCAGGAAATGAACGTTCCGGGTCCACTATCTATAGAACAATCTGTCAATGTGCTGACCATCAGTACGTGACAGTCGACCACCAACCTTTGTCCCTCTTTTTCCCCGTAAAACCTACACGTAACCGCCCCTCAAACCCCCGATGGGCCTAGCCAATCAGAAATATACACTTCATGCTTGCTAAATGCCAACCAATCATGTAACTGCTAAGTGAAAAATCTCCAAACCTTGCTGTAACCACAATAAAAACCCCGCTAATTTGAAATTCGGGGCTCTCAATTCTGATCCGCTTCGTCGGTGACAGTTGAGAGCCCCCTGCTCGAGCTTGAATAAACGACCCTCGTGCGTTTGCATCGGAATCGGCTCTTTGGTGGTCTTTGGGGACTTCGTGATCTGGGCACAACATTACATGCCCTTGCCCACTGTGATCTCCCAGTGAGAGAAGGGCCCGATTATTGTGAACGAGCACAGCCCTCAGCCAGATTTCGGAGATGAATTTATTTGTGCACTTACTCATTCCCACAGACTCTTTCCTTTGCCTGGAATGCTGAGCTGCCCCTTCCCCTAAGGGGCCAGCCTCTTTGTTACCTGCTAAGTGTCATTTTTAAGTTCCACTCTCTACTAAGCGTCTTCTTAGCTAGACCCAGTTCCTTATCTCCTTGCCTTCATGGTGGTTGGGTGTTCTACTCAAAAGTGGATCCAGGTTTTGTGAGACTTGCTCCATAAAATCCCGTCACCAAGAATGACTTCCAGGACGATCAGTGTAGAAACTTGAATTAAACAGGGAAACAAGTTAATCTTCATTTCATCTTCATTTCCTCTTCTGGCTTTGTTTTTCTGGAATGCTTAATGTAGCATCATCACAGCCCGTTCTTACTCTATGCTTAACCCAAGTGCTCCTGTTTTATTTCCTTAGGGCATTCAAATGAAACCATTTCACCTCAATAGATGGACTAATATTCAAATAACCTGCTGCAATTAAGATCTGAGCTGCTTGACTTCGTATTCAGCAGCCCCAAAAGTTATATCCAATAGAACAGTGAGAGTAACTCCACTGACCTTAAGGAGACTGTAAATGTCAGGACCTGAGTTCTCATTTCAGTGCTCAGCTTCATTTGCATTGTGTGTTTATTTGAGCCATTTTTGCTTATGCATACTTTGTTAAAATCAGATCACAACAAATATTGTATTATAGTAGCCCATGGTGAAACTTAGAGATGTTTATTTCTTGCACAGGAGAACAGGAACTCATCAAGATGTTATCTCACGCACTCCTGGGAGGGACCTGAGCCCTGTGAAAAGCAGAGGAAACCAGGTTAGGATTGCAATGTAAATGTCTTTGTACTTCATCACACTCTCCCCAAGGACCAAATCAAAAAACTTAAACTCTATAGCTTCAGCAATCATATTCCAAATTACATTTCTGTCTACAAATTAGGCCCACTACAGTATAATAGATTTTATACGGACAATCCAGTACAGCCAATATTTCTGTAAGCGGCCTTTCCAGAGAGCCTGTATCAGAGCTAGGTAAGTATTGTTCCCTCTCGTAATTGATTCTTTGTTGTCTCTTATGCAATTACGGGGCTCTCCCTACCAGTGAGCAGACAAACGCCCTGAAATCTCTTGTTAATACTTCAGGGCCAATCTTCTCCCCGGAGCCTTTGCTTCCAAATCCCAGACATCCCCAAATGAACTCTAGACTCTCGGTCCTTGGGGATTTAAAGGAAAGACATAAACTGGCCTTCAGATGACCTTTGTGACTCCTCGCACCAACGCACCAGATCAGGCTTCCTCTAAATTCTGCGTGTGTACTGATTAAGTGAAACAGCCCTGTATTGATTCTCATTTCTCCTCTTCTGTGACACAAGCTGTTTACTGTCTGAGCCAGTGACACCCTTATCCCCTCTGTCCCTCCTCCCACGTCCACATTTCCTGGGAGTAAAGAGGTAACTAGATTTACATTTGCAGGAAAAAAGCACTGTTTCTCTGAGTCTTTCCCACTGCCACCACCTCGCTGCTACAAGGCCCATCTGGAGCTTTCTGCAGTCCGTTCTAGAAGCCTGGAGGATGAAGCCCCGGAGCACTTCTCCTGGTGCCCACCAGGGGGCACTGCCTGTCGTGGCGGCGTTGCTCCTGGAGGCACTGGGCCCACCCGTGTCATCCTGTCACCCTCCTGTGGCCACCACTGCTGCCTCGCTCCCCAGTGCTCCCTGTGTGGATCCCTGAAGTCTCGCTGCCGTGTACACAGCTGCTCTGCTCAGGGGAGCCTCTCTCTGCCCCACAGCGCGCTGACCTGCGCTCAGATGCTCGCGGAAGCGGACGTAGGCCACCTGGGACGTGGCTGCCCTGTGCCCAGCCCCCAGCCCCCAGCCCCCGGAGACCTGCACTGTGTCCCCGAACCCTGTCCTTGGGGCCGGTTTTCTTCTCCCTGGAGCTCAGGGCCCTGCAGCCAAGGGAATCCCATCAGAACCCCCACCCCCACCCCCAGCAGCCCCTGCCCTATGCAAGCCAAGGGAAGCTGCTTCCTCCCCAGCACCCCGGGTTGGAACTCACAGGGAGCCCCTGAAGCTTGGGTGTTGACTCGCACCGAGAAGCCTGCAGACCCCCCTCACTGGCCGTGGACGTCGCAGGTGCGGGCGGTCACAGCTGCCCTTTGCTCCCTGTGCCACACGCCACGGAGTGGACCAGAAGTCGGGGCCAACCAGACACCCGGCCGTGGGCAGCCTGCTACCACCGCCGCTGACCGGGCCTGGAGTAGTAGAAGTCCGCACGCTGCCATCCAGGTGGCCTCTCCTGGTGGCTGCTGAGGAACTCAGAGCAGGAGCCACGAGGAAGGGCAGCCGCTGAGGGGCCTGCAGCCCTGGGGTCCCTGGGCTGTGCCTGAGCTGTGACCGTGCAGGCAGAGCCTCCTGGTCCCTTCCCTGGGGACTCGGCTTCTTCGAAAAACTCTTCGTCACTGGCCCCGCTGAAGGCAATGACATGAGGGTATTGTGGGCTCCAGCAGAAGAAACTCCCAGCAGAAACCAGTGCACAAAGGGCACAAGTGAGACCGAGATAAGTTCAGCAAGGTCGCCCAAACTGCACACGCCACCCGGTGATCCTCCTGCCCGCTCCCCCGGGCTGCGCGGACACCGGTGCAGCTCAGGTCTGCAGAGGCCTGGCGGAGGCTCCTCTTCACCTGGAAAAAAGACAACAACCAGGCGAAGGCTGAGTACCCGCAGACGCATTAGCGCTCTGCTCGTGTGCCTTACGGGTCAAACAGGGAGCATCCAACCGAGATGTTGACAGTGAGCAATGGACACTCCCTGACAAAGCACTGTTTTCAGCAGGCTCTGATTTAGTCTGGGCAGGGTGAGGCGGAGTCAGGGACACAGAGCAAATAGCAGCAGCCTGGCAGTGCCCTGGACTTTGCGGATCTCCAGTACGCGTCGGTTCTCTCTCGTGCCCTGTGTGCGGTGGAGTGGCCGTCACACCTCACTCTGCACAAGCCGTAGCGCCGGAAGTGGATGTTGTTATCCTCATGCTCAGCCAAGGAAACCGAGGCTGCTCAGTAACTTGCCTGGGCCTCCATGCTAGCAAAGACAAATATCCATAAGGGGTTCAATATGAGCGCGATAGTCGAGACTCAGTTGCAAGAGACAGAACCCAGCTCAATTGAGCTTAAGGGAGTTAAACAAATCTATTCTGACTAACTTCAGGCATGGCTAGATCCTTGGACTAAGAACTGTCACACGGACTAACTCCATCTCTTCTCTGATCTTCTCATCTCAGCTTCATCGTGTGTGTGAATGTGCGTGTGTGTTCTTTATTGCCAAGTTTCCTCCCCAAGATTGGGACAATGACCATAAACACTATCATCTATCTCAAGATCCCAAAGGAAAGACATCCTTTCTTTCCCAGAACCCACGTGCAATCTCTCAGGAAAGACACTGCCCCTCCCCGATCTAATCCCCACAGTAGGGACTTTGAGTCCCATGTTGACCCTGAGCACCATCACACGAAGCAAGAGTTGGTGGGTTTCTGAAAGGAAAGTTACTGGACAAATCATCAACATCCATCCTTCGGAAGCTGCACCTGATAGAACTAGTTAGGATTTAACTTATATGCAATCCCATGTGAATGTGGACCTACCAGTTTTCATGGTGCCCACTTCCCATGTTTTATGGTCTTTCTTTTATCTGAGATAGACTTTGAAAATCAAGTCAGAAGGACACACCAGGAACCAAAAAGATTTGTGTGTGTGTGTGTGTGTGCTTTACAATTAATTTAAGAGCAGGGGTTCGTGGTTATTTTCCTTCTTGAATAAAAAGTATGTTGTTAAAATAGAGTTCCTGGAATCTTTTAAATTCTGTTTTTAAGAGAATGCAGCATCACTGTTATGATATTCTTGCTAAAAAGTGTTTAAGCCAAATTTAATCATGAAAAGAGTGAGACAGATGTTAAAAGACTAGCCTGCACTCTTCACATATGTCAAGTTCATTAAAAAAAACAAACCTGCCCCCCAAGTCTGAGGAACCACTTGTGAGACTGGAGATGAGACTCATGGTAATTACACGGTGCCCAAAGCCTTGACTATTGATTAGCTCCGATAATCTGAAACTGCACGTGTATAAAAACGGAATTATCAGGCCAATTTAGGCCACTCAATACTAATATCTATAAAGCAGATAAGGGTGTTGTACCAATGTTACATTTCCTGGGTGTGATTTCAGTTATGCAGAAAAATGTCCTTGTTCTTAGGAGACACATTCTGAAGTGCTTAGGGACTGTCAGGATAGTGCAACTAATTCTCAAGTGGTTCCGAAAAAAAAATGTACTCATCGTTGTAGAGAGAAAAAAGGAGAAAAACTGTGGTGAAATTGACGAATCTAGGTGAAAATAGATGGGTGTTCATTATATACTATACTATTCTCGTGTCTTTTCTCCAGGCTCAAAGTTTTCCAAATAAAATATTAATGGGGAAGGAAATAATCAAGGTACAGCCTCACAACAATTTAAAATTTATTCCCAACACTCATAGCACAGAAAGAAAAGTCCAAAAAAGTTCAATCGTGTAAATGCAGGGTTGCTATCCCTAGGTTAATTCCAATGTGGGCCTTAAAGCCGTGAGTTTCTGGATGTTGGCGCCACCTGGCGGCAGCTATCTGCTTCGGCATAGGCTTGTACCTGGCCCACCAGTACCAACTGGGAATCAGTTCGCTGAGAGTCGGGTCAAATCCAGCTAGGAAGGGGAGATCATCTCAGCGACAACGTCTAAAAAGCAGCCAACGACTTAGAAATTATTAGAAGTATTTGATACTTTATTTGCACTCCAAATCACATCTTTTAAAAAACAGTTTTACTGGCCCATGCCCTACAGAGGTCCTGAGTCGCACAGAACACGCCGAATCAGCCCGCTGCAGACAGGCAGCCACCTGATTCCACACTACAAAGACGCAGAGGACACCAGACCACCAGACCAAGGTACTGAGTCCCACTGTTCCCAGCCCAGAGGGAGGGGCTTCTGAGCCGTCGTCCCACTGCTCCTGGTCCAGAGGAAGGGGCTTCCCGGTCACCATCCCTCCCGCTACTCCTGGCCCAGAAGAAGGGGCTTCCGGGCCATCATTCCTCCCACTGCTCCCGGCCCAGAGGGAGGGGCTTCTGAGCCACCATCCCACTGCTCCTGGTCCAGAGGAAGGAGTTTCCTGGCCACCATCCCTCCGGCTGCTCCCAGCCCACAGGAAAGGGCTTTGGGGTCACCATCCCTACTGCTGCTCCTGGCCCCTGTCCCACCTCACCCAGCTCACAGGAGGTAATCCGTGCAGGCGCTAACAGCCCCCCGCCCCAGTCGAAATGAGAAAACATGTAAATAAGTCTCAAAACCAGACTTCCAGATCACCTACAGCAACCCCAAAGGGAAATGAGTTGGAACACTCTGATACTCAACCACCTGGAACCACTGAACTGGCAACAAAAGGGGATCTGGAAAAAATGAAATCAGAAATAATTTCTCAGATAACAGGAGAAATTGTGCCCCTAGTGCAAGACATGATTAATAAATCTAGAGAGGAGCTCAGGAACATGATGGAATCCCAACATAAGAAACAAATGGAATCCATAAAACAGATGCAAATAGATTTCCAGGACATGAAAAACTCCATTGAAAGTCTACACAGCAGAATAGCCAATGTGAGGACAGAATTTCAGATATAGAAGATAAGATTGCAATTAATGATCAGGAAAAGAAAAATTGCTTCAAAATTATGAGGGAACATGAGAAATCAATCCAGCCTCTGCTAGATGATGCAAAAAAGAATAACATAAGACTGATTGGGCTCAATGAAGACACAGGAGAGAGTGCAGATGACATAAAAAATCTCTTCACAGAAATAATGGCAGAAAACTTCCCAAGCAGGGGAAAAGAGCTTGACATACAGATAAGTGAGGCATATAGGACTCCAAATAGCCTTGATCAAAAAAAATCTACACATAGGCATATAATTGTTAAGATTCCAGAAACACAACAGAAGAACAAAGCTCTCCAAGCAGTCAGAGAAAAGAAACAAATCACATACAAAGGAAAGCCCATCAGAATCACAGCAGACTTCTCAACACAAACCATCAAGGCAAGAAGAGCTTGGAGTGACATATTCCAAGTCCTAAAAGCAAACAGCCTCCAACCCAGATTGATGTACCCTGCAAAACTATCTTTCAAAATGGATGGAGAAATAAGATACTTTCATGACAAAGAGCACCTGAGGAACTTCGTGAATACCAAACCAGCACTCCAAAGAATTTTACACAATATCCTAGGAACAGACATTGAGGATCACAACCCCAGGAAGCAAAGCAGAATGAACCCATCTGGCATGACAAGAAATTAAATGTAAAGGGAGAGAACCCAACAAAAAAGAAAAAGTCATGGCAATGACAAGTCAATACATTTCAGTTATAACCATCAATGTTAATGGTCTCAATTCACCAATCAAAAGAAATAGACTGGCAGAATGGGTCAAGAAGCAAAATCCAACAATATGCTGCATACAAGAAACACACTTAATTCAAAAGGAAACTCATAGACTGAAAGTTAAAGGGTGGAAAACAATACTGCATGAGACAGGAACCCCCAAAAAAGGCAAGAGTAGTTATCCTCTTGGCAGATCAAGTAGATTTCAAACCAGCACTGATTAAGAGAGACAAAGAAGGACACTACATCCTTGTAAAGGAAGAATCCAAGAGGAAGAGATGACAATCATAAATATCTATGCACCAAACACTAGTGCACCCAACTATATAAAACAAATACTAACAGACATGAAAAGTCATATATGCACTAATACAATTGTAGTGGGGGACCTCAACACCCCACTGTTATAAATAGATAGATCAACTAGACCAAAAATAAGTAACGAAATACTAGAACTCAATCGAACTCTTGAACAAATGAACTTAACAGATGTTTACAGAGTCTTCTACCCCACAAAATCAAAATACACATTCTTCTCAGCTGCACATGAGTCATTCTCCAAACTAGACCACATATTCACACATAGAACATGTTTAAGTAAGTGCAAAGGAATTGAAGTTATCCCCTGTATATTATCAGACCATAGTGTGATGAAATTGGAGATCCATAGCAAAAGAAACTCAAAAAATTTCATAAACACGTGGAAATTGAACAACACACTTCTGAATAACCAATGGGTCACAGAGGAAATTAAAGAAGAAATCAGACAGTTCCTTCAATTAAATGATAATGACAATACAACATATCGGAATCTATGGGACACAATGAAAGCAGTCTTAGGAGGGAAATTCATAGCAGTGAATATGCATATTAGGAAAACAGAACGAGCCCAATTAAACAAACTGATGCTGAATCTCAAGCTTCTACAAAAAGAAGAGCAGGACAACCCAGAGCTCATACAAGGGAGCAAATTATAAAGATCAGAGGAGAAATCAATGCAATGGAGACTAAGAGAACGATACAAAAAATCAATGAAGCCAAGAGTTGGTTCTTTGAAAGAATCAACAAAATTGACAAACCTTTAGCCAACCTTGTCAGAAAAAGGAAAGAAAAGGCCCAAATCCATGCAATTAGGAATGAAAAGGGTGAAATGACAACAGACCCAGCAGAAATCCAGATGATCATCAATACCTACTTCCAGAACCTATACGCCAATAAGATGGCCAACACAGAAGAAATGGACAGATTTCGAGATACATATGAATTACCAAAGTTGAATGAAGAAGACCTAAAAATTCTGAACAACCCAATATCAACCAATGAAATTGAAAATGTAATTAAAAACTTAACAACTAAGAAAAGCCTGGGCCCTGATGGCTTCACTGCTGAATTCTACAAGACATTTACAGAGGAACTGCTGCCACTACTGTTTAAACTCTTCAGTAAAATTGAAAGGGAAGCAATACTCCCAAATTCATTCCTGGAAGCAAGCATCACCTTGATCCCCAAAGCAGAGAAAGACCCAAATGAAAAAGAGAACTATAGGCCAATCTCACTAATGAACAGAGATGCAAAAATCCTTAATAAGATACTGGCAAACAGAATGCAGAAGATCATCAAGAAGATCATACACCCTGATCAAGTGGGATTCATCCCAGGGATGCAGGGATGGTTCAATATACGAAAATCAATTAATGTAATACACTATGTCAATAGAGCCAAGGACAAAAACCATATGATTATCTCCACAGACGCAGAAAAAGCATTTGACAAAATCCAACATGCATTTATGATAAAAACCCTACAAAAAATTGGAATAGATGGTCTCTACCTCAAACTGATAGAAGCCATCTATGAAAAACCAACAGCCAATATCATACTAAATGGTCAAAAACTGAAATCCTTCACACTCAAATCAGGAACAAGACAAGGATGTCCACTATCACCACTCTTGTTCAATATAGTTCTGGAAACATTAGCCACAGCAATTAGACAAGAGAAAGAAATAAAAGGAATAAAGATAGGAAATGAAGACGTCAAATTGTCATTATTTGCAGATGACATGATACTCTATATAGAAGACCCCAAGAACTCCACCAAAAGTCTTGTAGACTTAATAAACAAATTCAGTCAAGTAGCTGATTACAAGGTCAACACACAAAAATCAATAGCTTTCCTCTACACTAATGACAGACTCACTAAGAGAGAAATAGGGCAAATAATTTCTTTCATAATAGCACCCAAAAAACTGAAATACCTAGGAATCATCCTAACGAAAGAAATCAAAGACCTCTTCTCTGAAAACTATGGCACTCTGAAAAGAGAGATTGAAGATGATATCAGAAAATGGACAGACATCCCCTGCTCCTGGGTAGGAAGGATTAATATAGTGAAAATGGCCATACTTCCAAAACTGCTATATAGATTTAATGCAATTCCAATTGAGATCCCAGCAGCATACTTCATGGACCTTGAGAAAACAATCCAAAAATTCATTTGGAATAAGAAGAAACCCAGAATAGCAAAAGCAATTCTAGGTAACAGAGACATGGCAGGGGGTATCACAATCCCCAACCTGCAACTCTACTACAAAGCTACTGTGATGAAAACAGCATGGTACTGGCAAAGAAACAGACCTGAGGACCAGTGGAACAGATTAGAAGGTGCAGAAACAATGCCAGACACACTCAGCCATCTCATCTTTGACAAAGGAGCCAAACACCCTCACTGGAGGAAAGATAGCCTCTTTAATAAATGGTGCTGGAAAAATTGGGCTTCAACTTGCCAAAGATTAAAACTAGACCTATACCTCTCACCATGCACTAAACTAAAATCAAAATGGATTAAAGATCTAAATATTAAAACAGAAACTCTGAACCAGTTGGAAAAGAGGTTAGGTAGAACCCTTGACGACATCGGTGTAGGAAAAGATTTTAGGAACAAAACCTCAGTTGCCCGTGAACTAGCACAAACAATCAACAAATGTGATCTTTTCTTATTAAAAAGCTTCTGCACAGCAAGAGAAACCACCAGCAGTGTGAAGAGACAACCCACAATGTGGGAAAAAATCTTCACCTGCTCTTCCTCAGACAAAGGTCTACTATCTTGAATCTATAAAGAACTTAAAAAGATCAGACCTCCCAAATTTAAAGACCCAATCCAAAAATGGGCATCTGAAATGAACAGACATTTCTCAGACAAAGAAGTAAAATGGCAAATAAATACATGAAAAAATGTTCAACATCACTGGTCATTCGAGAGATGCAAATGAAAACAATACTGAGATTCCACTTCAGTCCAGAAAGAATGGCTGCTATCATGAAATCAACCAATAAGAAATGCTGGTGGGGCTGTGGGGAAAGAGGAACCCTGCTCCACTGCTGGTGGGAGTGTAGACTGGTGCAAGCACTGTGGAAATCAGTATGGAGATACCTCAAAGAACTAGGACTGGAAGTCCCATTTGACCCTGCTATTCCACTGCTGGGGATCTTCCCCAAAGAATTAAAAGAATCATACCACAGTGATATATGTGCACCCATGTTCATAGCAGTGCAGTTTGTAATAGCTAAAACTTGGAAACAGCACAAATGCCCATCAACTGGAGACTGGGTAAAGAAAATGTGGTATTTTTATAAAATGGAGTACTACTCAGCCATAAAAAATGAGAAATTAGAGACATTTATAGCAAAGTGGATGCACATTGAGGCAATACTCTTAAGGGAAATAAATAGGACACACATGTGTAAATACCGAATAGTTTCTCTGGTGTGAAAAACTGAAAGTGTAAATAAGTACTAAATGTATAATAGGTAATGTGAAATAGGAAGAAAAGGGGCAAAGGGGAAGGAAGTGGGAGGGCTAGGGGAAAGGATAGAAGGGAATGGGATTAATCTGAGAAAATGGAAAAATAGGAACAAAATCTTTGTAAATAGAGAGGACTGGAGGGGGTGAAGGGAGGGCTGGGCAAGGGTGAAAAATAAGAACCAAGAGAGACTATGTAAAGGTGCAAATTTCCAATGATGAATGTCATTATATTCTATACCTAAAATGTACCAATGATTAGAATGAATAATCGATAATGTAAAATAGGAAGAAAAGGTCCAAAGTGGTAGGGGTAGTGGGAGGGGCAGGGGAAAGGAAAGAAGGGAAAGGAAAAAATGATGAGAAATGGAAAAAATGGAAATAAAGTCTTTGTAAATAGGGAAGAGTGGAGGGGGTGAAGGGAGGGCTAGGAATGGGGAAAAAATAAGAACCAAGATGCGTTATGTAAAGGTACAATTCCCAGTGAGAAATGTAATTGTGTTGTATACCTACAATGTACCAATAAAAGAATTTAATACCACAAAAAACAGTTTTACTAGAAATAAAGGGGAATGTTAAGTTTTTATTCACGTAGTTTTTCATGTACTGATCTAAATTGCCATATTGCTTTAAAATTCTTACTATGGCCTGTGCACACGAGTATGTAGATGTGGGTATATGTGCGCACACAGGTGTGTAGATGCACACAGGTGTGTAGACACACGCAGACACCTGAAGCCATTCCGACTTGTGTTTTGAATGGAAGGTTACCCTCGTAGTAAACTTTTTAGGGGCTCTTTCCCTTTTTCTTAAATGTTAATCTAGATGTAGCACCCCTAAGCCAAGAATCCCAAATCCAAAATGCTCCAAAACTTAAAACTTTCTGAAGGCCAGTATAACACCGTAAGTAGGAAAATCCCACACCATGAAACTGTGTTTCACGTATAAAAATTATTTAAAGTATTGTGTAAAATTACCTTCACTCCGTGTATAAAGTATATATGAAACATAAGTGAATTTTGTGTTCAGATTTGGATTTCATCTCTAACCTATCTCTTTATATATATGCAAATAAAGCAAAATCTAAAAGCATTTGAAACATTCTGGTCCCAAGCATTGCATGTAAGGAATACCAGATCTGTGGTACAGATGGTGTGATTTATTTAATAGTACTATTTGCTAATGACGTATCTTCCCCACTTTAATTAAAACTTTGAAATGGCCTATAGTAAGAAATCGTATATAAAACAAGGCAATAAAAAAACTTGCAAGATTGAAAGACCAGGGTTTGTTTGGGCTGGAAGGACTCCCAGGGAAGTGGGACAAAGGGAGACAAGGGGTGGTGGCATCTGAGACACCAGGAGAAGTGGCTTCCTGAGAACCGAGGTGAGAACCCAAACTCCTTATTTGTGTGTTTTTGGTACCGGGGATTGAACTTGGGTCTTTGCGCTTGTGCAGCAGGCGGCAGAACCACTGAGCTAAATCCCCAGCCTGTGGCCAAACTCCATAAGCCACCAAGGAGACTCTCACCAGCTTGGCCATGCCAAGGGGCCCGAAGCAGGAACTGGAACACAGAAGGGACAAGCCAGGGACAGCACCCGGGTCAGGAAAGAGTATTCCTGAGGAACAGCTGGAATTGTGGGTAGCCATGGGATAGGACAGAAAGCAGTGTTTCAAGGGTCAGATTACAGATGACATGCACATAACTCCTTCTGTTATAAGAGAAACCTACCTTATGTTCATCTTTCACACACAGGGCACTGAGTAACGTAGTTTCCATGAATTCTGTAATGATACCAAAACATCCTCCTCATGAATGCTTCTCCTAATGCTCCTTGATAAGAGATAGGACATATGGGTTTCTGGGTTTCTTTTAAAAGGCTGAGTAAGTGCTAAATATATTTTCTGAAAATCAGCAGCATTTCTACATACCACTAAGAAGCAATTAGGAAATATAATGAGAAAGAGATTTCAGTTGCAGTAGCAAGAAAAAGATAAAGCACCGGGTGGTAATTTTTATGAGACGTGTGTATGACCTCTATAAAGAAAATGCAAAATTTTACTGAGTCCATTAAAATCCACGCCATATTGGAAAACTATATATCTTAAGATATCAATTTAACAAATTTCACAAATTTATTTATAGATTAATGACACTCGAACAAAATTCCAACAGGATTATTGTTGTAGGGAACAAAGGAAAGGAAACTATTTTAAAGTTCATGTGGAGCAATAAATAAAGGTGATCAGAAAATATGGGGAAAGTTTAAATTTTAGAAAATTAATACAGTGAAACACATTGGCATCAATCTCCCTCAAAACATTCCCCTTCTCTTTCAACACACTATTCCATCTATGACTCCATTTTCTGAAGCACCTCTGAAAGTTTTCTTTCCTGTCTTATGAGATGTGATTAAAAATATGATGCATGCTGCTGCCCAGCGCCATCCAACATAGAGCCAGGCTTATAAAATGATTCATCCTCATCCACCTTATTCCCCGGTCTGGCACCGTGTTACGTCGGGCCCTTCCCCAAAGTCACAGTGACCTTAAAAATAAGTATTTTGGATTGGTTTGGGCCACTGAGGCAGCCACAGTAGTGCAACTCAAGACACTCCCAAAGAGTGCTTCAGAACTGTGTCAAAGTGGCAACCATGATAGGAGAAGTGTGTTCGAAGTGAAGGTGAGTATTTTCAGGAGGTTTCGTGGCAATGTGTCTTTTACTGTAATCACCTTTGTAAAATGTAAGCACACCTCATTTTTCAATCACATCTCCAGCACTGCTAGTCTCACGTTACTTCATTGGCTGATGGAAAAACAGCTGAAATACACTGTTGCACAAGGGGTTCACATCCTTGTCTCAGAGGTCCAGGCAGTGAGTAAGACAGGAGCCGCTGGCCACGCACACCGATGGTTCTAGGAGGGAAGCAGGAGAGTTGGAAAGGCCCGGAAAAGACACTGATGGTACCAAGCCTACGTCGGCCTTCGGGATAACATTTGAACCTGCAAACTACAAGAGCCAGAGGCTACAAGACCTCCACTTTCCCTGGCTCTCTGCCCCTGACCCAAAGGGAAGGGTCTCTGTCAGCATCACCAAGTCATCGTTATTCCCACCTGAGACACTTCTTAAACTCCTTGCTTCGGGAAGAAAGCACATCCTCTTTTCACCCAGGCACTTGTTGTATGGATAACTGTGACTGGTGGACAGTAAGCACTGAAACAGGGGAGAGAGGGAGGCAGTGTGGGGTCACTCCGGCTGCACTGTAAGACGCTTTTTAAAGAACCGTGAACACAGCTATTTTATTGAGATGGCTTCCCCCAAAAAGTGTGCTTCGCCTGAGTTTTCATTTCTGAAGCAGCTTCTCAGAACCGCTGCACTCTTCGGACTTATTGATTTGATTTTTCTCCTAGAGCTTTAAGCAGCAATCGAAGTTCATTTGTTATCTAGTCCATTGATTTTTTTTTCTCCTAAAAGAATGAGTTTCATTTTCAGTATTCCCATCTATTAATTGCTACTCGTGTGATAAGTGGGTTCTCTGAGCTAACCTCTGTGAATGTCTGATGTATTTTCTGAGTCACATAATATTCCCGCAGTTATTGGAGTATTTGGTCACGATTGTTGCAACTCATGCTTTATTCTGACTTCTAAACTCTCCAGAGTGTGGCAGATATGTTGGAGGTTCCCCTAGGGACCCCCAGTAAATAGTAACACTCCTCTCTGCCCAGCAAGTCAAGAGATAAAATAATGAACAAAGATAGAAATGAAAATCACCATTATTCATAGAAGAAGCTAGGTAGAAGGGCAAGTCTATGGTATTAAAGCAATGAGCCTCATGGTAAGATTAGGCAGCCTTAAATACCAAATCCCAGACAGAAATGCCCCAGGAAAGCTCCTCACTTCTACCCTTGCTCCCCCACATCTGACCCACAGCTCCTGCAATTACAGAGCAGGGGCTTTGCCTGCTTGGGCAGGCTCCTTTCACGTGGAAAAAAGGGCAGAATTCTCTTCAAATTTACCAGCCATGTAAGGTGTCACCATCTCGGCTGCAGTAAGCTAAGGCTTACAGGTCAGCGTATAACCACACTTAGCAGAGCTCTAGGTGAATATATCCAATCAATGATTATTGCATTTTGAGAACAAATAAGGGACTCCATAATCCAAAAATGCTTTTTGTAAGTATTACACCCAATATATCTAATCCTGAAAGAGATAGGACCTCAGAGTCAAACAGAAATGCCCTACAGCCACAATCACCTGTGATTTTTTTTCACTGTGCCCTATTTAACTCTATGTGAACACATTTGGTGCATTATTCTGCTTTATTTTTTATCTCTCAGATTTTTAAAAAATCAAATAAATTACTTTCTGATCACAATAGAGGGGTAAGAGCTCACAGAACCGTCTACTTCCAGCTATCATACATCAAAATGATAGGCTGTGTATTTTTAAACTTAAATATTTATAGTAGTGATGAAAATAAATGTTTCTGTGATACAGGAAAAGAGTCTCCTGCAGTGATGAGTGAAGGATGAGGTGTAGGAACTTGTATGGTGAGCCACATCCATGCACAGTGTCCAAAATCCCAACTGACGGGGCATTTGTACCCCAAGAAATAGAAACACAGAAATCCTCCAGAGACTGGTTTGTTTAAAATCCCAATACAGCTAATGCAAAGGCTACCCAAGAATAGAAGTTACAATCAAGAATGATGATAAAATACTGAGAAAAAATCCTGGAAAATAAAAAAGAAGTCATTGAAAAAAATTTTTAAAGCATGAATTCACTTGGCTGGATTCAACTGAAGAAAAAAACTAATGATTGAAACTGAAGACATCACCCAAAACAGTGCAGAAAGATACAGTGCCAGAAAACAGGAAAACAAATAAAGTGACACAAAAAACAGACAGCAATGTTGTGACGTGAGTCTTTAGAGTAAAAGAAAATATCAGGTAAAAGCAGGAAAACTTAAATGTTTTTGCTCTTAGACAACTTGTAGAAGCCAAATAGTAGAACATCAAGGAAAAAGAGAAAAATTCTTAAGGCCACCAGAAAGAAACTACAGAGTGATCATCAAGGTGATGCAAAATTTCTATCAGCAGAAACATAGGCCGGAAGAAAGTGACAGCTCTAAAAGTGCCACCGGAAGTCAATACGCAAGCTAGGATTCTATAGCCAACAAACAGCCCTTAACTTATGTGATTTGTATCATGTAAAGGTATTCCTGGATCACAAAGATAAGTACAATTTTTAAAAAGGAGAGGGAAGATGGAATAGATGTTTTTATACAAAGGTTAAGCTAGTTTATTACCCAAAAACCTTCCCCTGACAGAATTAGTAAAAGAAGAAGAAAGACAAATCTGTGAGGAGGAGAAGGATGTAATTACAGGCTGTAAAATAGAAATAATTACTAGCTGTAAAAAATAAAAATAATAGTTATTTTTCCTATTTAAAAACAAGAGGGATAAACCTTTAGGTAATAATAACATGAAAGATGGCGGTGCGTGTAGTTAAAAGGTAATCAGGCTAAATTCTTTGTTTTGTTTGAGAGTTACATTTTGTGTTAAAATTTTAACATAACCATTAAAACAAGTGAAACCAAAGATCTTCAAGCTGCTAAAATGAAGAAGGGGAGTAAAGTGAGGACAGAAAAGAGAAAAAGAAGCAAATAAAATATGAAAATAGAAAAACTGAGTAAGAGGGCAGATAGTTCAAATACATCAGTAATCATAATAAGTATAGATGGAATAAATTCACATAATATAGCAACTTCTGGATTGAGTTTAAAATGCAAAATAAAGTACTTGCATGCAACATACCAGAGTAGAATCATTCCATTTCCTTTGAGCCGAGTGTATATGCTTGTGCGTGTACACGTGAGTGTGTCCACGTGTGTGTGTGGGGAGGAAGGACCTTAATCCAGTCCATGTGTTCTTTCTAAAATATGTTGGTGGTACTGTAGTTAAAAGTTTTGTGAACCCACTGGCACAACTTTAACCTTTGCATATGTTCTTTTACAAGTCGTAATTTGATTAAATATCTTAAATTTCATTGATGGATTGATTGAAAATGTTTCATCGGAAAAGTACAGAACACTGACTATGAAGCAGATCATGGTGAGAATTCAGGCAAGAGAAATCTATGCAAATTATTAAAGATATCAGCAAAGTATCAGCTGGTTTGTACCCCGTACGCAAAATAGGTCAACATTACCAGTTTATTGTGGATGTGGTCATTAAAGCACCAAAGGAGGAAAATTTCACCTATTACTGACTATTCATTTGACATTTTTAGCAAGGAGATTGTCTTCATTCTTTGCTAGGCCTGTATAAATCAATTATAACAAACTGTGCAATTATCAGCTTGCAACTGGCTGCTTGTGGCAGATTTAAATTCCATTTTGCAAGACAGCCAAAACCCTCTCCTTTGCCTCCTCGGCTCAGAAGCCAGAAAGCAGCTGAAAGATGGTCACCGCTTTGTTCCTGAATGGAGCTAATTACAGAGCTGTCTGCCGCTAGATGGGCACTCCGCTGTCAGTGTGTAAATAGGGACAATTAGAGCTCATTTGAAGCCAACGTTATTTCCAAAAAAAGAAACTGAGCTTCAGATTTTAATTACTCTCGTAGGAATTGTTACATTAAACAGAATCTGACCATTTTTTTTTCACAATTTACTTCAACCAACATGACAATTCTGTCACAAGAATGTTCTAATTTTAACATTTCTACAGATGGTTTGGTAGGAATGTGAATTTTATTCCTCTCATCTTTCCTTGCTAGGTTTATTTTAATCCTACATCATAGTTTAAAATAATTTACATGGTATTGAAATATATATGTAGTCTGTTTCTACCCCTTAGAGTCATTATTTTGAATCTATTTGACTAAATTTGATTGATTACATCAAACATTCACTGAAGTCTTAGCATCCTTTCCAAGCATTGCACTTAATGCTTCAGAAGTATTTGCTTGGTCCTCACATCTACTTTAGGAGAAGTGTTACCCTCATTTTATAGTTGAGGAATTGGCTTGAGGTGAGCCACCCAAAGTCACACATCAGGAAATGGTGGAATCAGGATTTATTCCCAGGCTACTTCCAGGTCCCCACTCCGACCATTCCCCTTGCTGGTCACCATGTGGAACCTTCATGGAGTTCAGCTAGGGAGACACGGAGCATTGTCAGGTAGTTTAGGGACCACTGTTGGCAGTGTGTGTGTGTGTGTGTGTGTGTGTGTGTGTTTTCCTGTAGTATTATCAGGTATGAGGACCCAAAAGAAATAGCAGTGAGAGTAGAAGGAGAAATATGCACAGAAACCTCTCAAATGAGGTGGCTGTTATTCTTGCCAGTTTTTAGGCTATTGTCCAAGATCAAACGATTGTCTTTTCTCCATGATCTGTTAAGCTTAATGGATAGGTGACTGCTTTTTTTCTAATTTACTTTTATTCTTTTATGTCCATGTTCTCAACCTGACAATGTATCACTATTTCACCTACACATGTATAATCTACCTTATGAAATAGGACATTACCAATTTAGCTCATTTATTTATTTATTTATTTATTTGGTACCCGGGATCAAACTCGGATCTTGGGCTTGCATAGCAGGCAGCAAAACCACTGAGCTAAATCCCTGGCCCCAGCTCATTTACTTTTACCCAAGTCTATTTCTTGCCCTCCTTTAAGAAACAAACATGAGGGCCAGGGATTTAGTACAGCAGCGCAGCACCTGCCTGGTAAGTGCAAGGTCCTGAGTTTGATCCCTGGTACAAAAAATCAAAACAAAACAAAACAAAACAAAACAAAACAAAAACTGTGACTCTAAGCTCAGTTTTTATCCTTCCCAGGTAAGGTGATCCACCCATCCTCTTGGTTTACCTGGCTGTGCTAGGACTCAGGACCTTCAGTGCACACACAGAGAAATGCCCAGGCAATCGAGGATGGCAGGTCACTGTATCCAGGGGTATTTTATATTTTACTAAATATCTATCAATCTACAAATAACATAGTGTATTACTTTCTATTGTTAAGCTTTATATCAATGGGACCATGCTGCATTATTATTCCACAACTTGATCTTTTTTAAGCTCATTATGTTTGTAGGATTGAATCATGTAGATAATTATAACCCTAGTTCATTCATTTCCACAGCTCCAGAAGATTCCATTGTTTGGATACAACATAATTTATTTATCCATTCTGCTAAGGATGAGACAGAGTGGCTGTTTCTGGCTGTTCATTTCCAACAGGGCTGCAGTTAGCACCATGTACATGTAAAGCGGTTTACCATTTTTCCTTCCCATTAGGCATTTTTGAGGGCTGCCTTTGGTCCACACCTTCACCAAGGTTGGGATTAAAATGTTGAAGTCTAAGGGATATGAAATCCTTGTTTCTTTTTTAACTAAAATATACTGCTTGTATTGTTCCCTACTGATTTTTATATGTGTCAAAATGTAAATATTCACCAGTCTTTGATTCTGTAGGATAAGGATTTTGTTCTATGAACTCCTTGAGGATAGATTGCTGGTCTAATTATTTTTTGAAGACCAAGATACCAACACTATGCTTGTCACATAGCATTCACTTATGACACGTGTTGACCAAGTGGATCATAAGATTTATTGAGTGTTCTATTCTTGAGAATTTTTCTTTAAGTTTAGAGGACCTAAGAGTCATCTATCTATCCATCCATCCAACCATTCATTCATTATACAAATATTTATCAGGTACATACAATCTTCCATGTACCAGTCCAGGTGCATGAACATTGCAGTGAACTAAATAGGGTTTTGCCTATTTGTTCCTGCATCCCACACTGAGCTCCAACTTCAGTGGAAGAAGACACAGTGGCCCAGGCAGCATGAAGTGGCCAGAGAAGGCCTGTGAAGATGAGGCTCCTGTGGCCTCTGAGACAGTGATTTTAATACCTGGTAGGGGTCTGAGGTAGACAAGTGTGGGTCTGGGCCACAGTGAGCAGAGGTGTTCTCCAGGGAGAGAGATTCAGATTGGAACTTGGAGGAGACCCAGTGAAGAGCATCCCCGTTTGTGACATGAGAAACACAGACTCAAAGTCTTGGAGCGAGGAAACAGCATGGTAAAACATCTATTCCAGGAAACAGGTCTGCTGTGGCCTGCACAATGTGTTCAGTGTGACAAGTCAAACAGAAGCGGGCTGTGAACAGCCAGAACCATGGGGTCCTCCTGGTCACCTCTGCCTGTCTGTCTGTCTGTCTGTCTGTCTGTCTGTCTCTCTCTCTCTCTCTCTCTCTCTCTCTCTCTCTCTCACACACACACACACACACGCACACACATCCACAGAGTGGCCAAGCTACATAGATCCTGCCTCTTTAGCGGCACCTTGAGTCCCCATGCGAGAAACAGTTTTCCACAAACCCAGACCCACACCTGCAGCTCACCAGGCTCAACCACCTCCTCCCACATCCAAAGAGCTCGACCTCGTGCCTAGTGATTCCTGCTCTGCATCTCCACACCTCAGCCTCCTGCCTGTCCTTCACATGCAGCTCCCACAGTATCTCAAAACTCACGCTCTTGAAGCTACTCCATTGGCCCCCTGGAAAAACCTCACCTGCACACTCAGAGAGAGCACAGCTCATTCCCAGTGAACCTTCCATCGTGTATCACACTGTTTGCAGTCATGCTTTCTGCCAGGCGGTCTTCCCTGCTCGGGAGCAAGCTCCCAACAGCACAATCTTCCATAGACGAAAGTTCACCGGGGGCCACCCTATGTCTATTTGGTTCACCATTATGCAAAGTTGAGTGCAATGCAGACAATTCATAAACTTTTGTGGAACTCATGGAAGAAAATAAATGCTTAATAAATGTTCAATGAATGAGTAAATGATTATAAATGTTTGAGGGAAGGGCATTGGACTAAATTTTCCAACAGCCTTGGGATTCATATTTTTTTTATTAAATTCTTTTGTTGGTACATTGTAGGTATATAACACAATTACATTTCTCATTGGGAATTGTACCTTTACATGATGCATCTTGGTTCTTATTTTTTCCCCATTCCTAGCCCTCCCTTCACCCCCTCCACCCTTCCCTAGTTACAAAGGCTTTATTTCTATTTTTTCCATTTCTCATCATTTTTCCTTTCCCTTCTTTCCTTTCCCCTGCCCCTCCCACTACCCCTACCCCTTTGAACCTTTTCTTCCTATTTTGCATTATCGATTATTCATTCTAATCATTGGTACATTTTAGGTATACAATATAATGACATTCATCATTGGAAATTTGCACCTTTACATAGTCTCTCTTGGTTCTTATTTTTCACCCTTGCCCAGCCCTCCCTTCAACCCCTCCATTCCTCCTTATTTACAAAGATTTTCTTCCTATTTTTCCATTTTCTCATATTAATTTGGGATTCATATTTATTAGCTCACTGCTTGTTGAATAAAACTGTAAAGTCAGCCATCTGGAGATACCCTGTTCAGGAGATACATAGTGTCCCTGACCTGCTTAATGCTGTGTGGCTCACAGTCAGGCATTTACTTAGTGCACCTGGTTGTGGAAATGGCAGTGACATTAAGTGACGAGTATTCTCAGTTAGTGAACAGAAGTATCAAGGAGCTTGAAGACCAATCAATTCTTATCCCCACGAAGGATCCAAAACCTCCCAGTCTCCTGTCCTCACCAGACACATTTTCTTCACTGCCAGCATTTCTTTTTTGGGGCACATCCCATCAATATCATTTGCTAAGTGAGGTCAAGCCATTTAACTTCAAATAAAGCCAACCAAGCACATGGCATTGGGACTTAGAACCACAAAGTGAGTACAAAGCTTTCTCACAGAGCTCCTTTGAGACCAAAGGTCTTTACCTAGGTCACGCTCCTACAACCTCCAAAGACAGGGGAACGTTAGAAAAACCTAGCAAATAACTCACGTCGGCATCGCGGTGCCCGGCACCCAGTGGGTGTTCCCGAGAATGAGAGGGAATGTTCATTCCTAGTTTCTCTTATCAGTATCAGAGGTGGCAACCAAACAAAAATGATGGGAAAGACCCCATCTATCACATTTGGTTCTCATTTTAATTTTTTTATCTGAACAGGTTTGCTGTAGATAATGATCACATTCATCGTGGAGAGTTGGTCCACGTACACGACAGGTCTGAATTCTTCCTCTATCCTTTCTCTCTCCCCTCCCTTCATATCCTGGTCCCTTCCCTTTTGCAAAAGGTCTATCTCCCTGTTTCCTATTATCTGTCTTTTATTTTGCCCTTTATTTATACTTTGGGTTTTTCATATAAGAGAAACCATGCAATATTGAAGCTTTTGTATCTGATTTATTTTCCTTAACTCTATGGTCTCAAGGTGCATCCATTTTCCTACAAATGACTCAAGTTTTTTCTTCTTTATGGCAGAGTAGTACTCCATTGTATATGAATGTCATATTTTCTTTATCCATTCATCTATTGATGGACATACAGGCTGCTTTCAAGATTTAGCTATTATGAGTTGTGCTGTAAACATGGATATTCATGTGTCACTGTTTTATGATGACTCTAGTTTTTATTCTTTAGAATCATTTCACTTTGTGTCTTGGAGTCCAAACATTTCCCTCCAGTTTGACACTTTTATAGCTATGGATATGTTACCATAACTCTTTCTTTTCCTTGCACAACTTCCTTTTTGCTTCCTGGACGGAGGCCAGATGCTTCAGCCCTGCCCTTCAGGCTTTCTGCTGCATGGACTCCAGTTCCCCTCCATTCTCCCTCTAGCACCTTCTTCCATTGCAGCCCAAGGGGACCCTGCTATTTCTATGCACAACCTAGAATTTCCCAAGTGCACCTTTGCTCAGAAATACTTCCTCCTGGCCAGAACGCTCTTTTGTGCCACCTTGTAGCACGTGGTGGCAGAATTAGAGCTCCAGCTACAAGTTCAAGACCAACACCCACCACTTACTGCTGTGTGACTTTGCTGTAACAAAGGGAGGAGGGGGATTGAACCCAGAACCTCACTGCTGCTGCACCTCCAGCCCCTGCTGTATGAGGAACCACTCGGGATGATGCCTTGCAGAGTTGCTCACACACACACTCTCCCTTCCCCTCCCCTGCTCCGAGCCCTGCAGGCTGAGTTTCGCCCACTCCAGGCTCAGGCGGGGAAGGCCCCAGCGGGCCATCAGAGGACAGGGAAGGGAGAAGCCGGTGTTTCTTCTCCTCGCGGCTGTAGGCAGAGTCTCTGGCGGCAGCTGCGTCTCCTCCTTGGCTCCAGCTCCTGCCAGACAGGCCTGCTGTGGCTTCGGCTTCCTTAACCGGACAGACGGGGGCGTGGAGGCCGGCAGCTCTCAGTGGAGCCCAGCTTCCGGCTCTGCCTGAGGGGTGTTTGTACCACTGTAGATCCCATCGATTGAGCTGTTTTTAACCTAAGCCGCATGGACCTGCGCTTTGCCATCATTTGCAACAAATGGGTCTTTATGACTTCATTCCCTCCAGTAAGAAGTAACTTCTCATTCATCGAGGAGGGAAGAGTGTTCTTAGATCACCGACCAGCGGCACAGAATGTGCTTTGTAGGGTGGGAGAGGGCGGGTGGCTTCCATCGCCATCTGTGGCAAACTAGAGCTGAGGCATGGCGGCCCTAGTTCAGGTCAAAATGAGAAGCCAAGGACGGCTTTTGGACAGAAGTGTGCGGGGTTCAAGCTGAGCTGCAGGCAGATTGTAGTGGGCAGACCATGGGAGGTCATTCGGATGGGGGCCTGCAGGCCTGAAGCACCACACAGCTCTAGAGGCACCAGCCACCCGGAACAGATGGTAAGGCAGCCCCCGGAAGTTGTGACCGCAGCCCCCCGGAAGCTGTGAACTGCACAGTTTTGAATCATAGAAGTTGAAGTACGGTCAAGACGCTATTGTGGGCCTGGAGTTGTAGCTCAGCGCTGGGGAGTTTGCCTGGCATGTGCTCGGCCCTGGGTTCTAGCCCCAGTACCGTCAAAAGAGAAAACAGTAGGAAAGCTGTTAGGAAGCTATTGTCTTCAGGAAGAGGGGTGAGAAGCCCAAGCATTTCCACAGTGACAAACAGGAGAGTGGATTTAAGACACACCCAAATAATCTGAGTTTCAGTCGGGGTAAGGAAGGAGATATGAACAGAAATAGAGAAGTCAGGAGGAAATATATATTTTGTAGAGATGGAAAATTCCGTATTAGGTAAGCGATTTTAAGGTAGTAAGAAAGGCTGATAGCTATGACCAGTGGAATTGGGACTCTGAGAAATTGGGCTACACATAAAAATCTGGAAGCCATTCATATGTAAAGAGTACTGGAAACCACATCAGGAAAGAATGGCCAGAAGAGAAGATTTGTTGGAAGAGAAGAGGGCCAAGGAATGGTCCTTAGGGAATAGCCACAGGGAAAGGGCAGAGGAGGAAGTCAGGTCAGAGAATAGGCATGCAGGATGAGAGAGAATCTGGAAAAAAATCAGAACTGCGGCAGGAGGACCAGGGAAGTGACCCAGGAAGGAGGAGCTGGCCTTTCCCACACCCGCTTCTTCCTGCCACGGTTATGGCTGAAACACTTGTCGGGATGTCCCCTCCACCAGCCTGGGTCCCTAAACAGCAATGGTGAGCAGAGCACAGATGACCCCAGTGGACATCTACTGTGAGCTCTTAGCCACAGAGACTCTTTTATTGTTTCTGCAGCGAGGCCCAGCCCAGCCCAGCCAACACAACTGACTTAGGAGAGAAGAAGTGGGGAAGAAGACAGGGGAAGTGTGATAAGAAACAGAGCATGTCTGGAAAATTAAGGGAAAAAGCTAGGAAAAGAAAAACTGAAGATGTGAGAGAGCGTTAGTTGGTTGGTCTTGGCTCTGGGGGAAACCCGATGACCACCATGCACACTGGGCAGGTGGCCACACACGTGTGTATGAGGCACTGTGTCAAGCATCGTTAGCACATTTTCTGCCCAGTGGAATGACTTCTGGAGAAAGCTAAGTAGGTCCTAATCAAGGGTGAGAAGATTCAGTGTCAGGCCTTCCCCAACAAGCAGTGTCTTTGCTGCTACTGCAAAATACCAGAGTGAATAGTTCACAAAAATGTAATTTTCTTCTCACAGTTCTGGGGGTCAGGAAGTCCAAGATCAAAGTAGCAGTAGATTCAGCCTAGTGGCTTAATCACCACCTTATGGCCCTACCTTTTAATACTTTTTAAAACACTGAGGATTTAATTTCCATAAGAGTTTTGAAAGGACACAAATATTTAAACCATACAGGGGAACTGAGAATACTGTTTCTGAGCGCCTCAGTTTCCTCATCCAGAGCATGGGGCTAACAATAGAAGGGGCCTCACTGAGTTGTAAAAATTAAATGAATTACTGTGCATGATGTACTGAGAACAGTGTCTGGCACAAACTGAATTCTACCAAGGATGATTTCTGAACTTCCTTAAGTTTAGGAAGAAGCGCTAAAGAATGGTGGCAAAACCTGCCAGTGGCTTATTTTCACAGTCGCCTGAACAATGAGGAAGTACTTAAGGAAGAGCCAAGGTCTGCTGTACAAGGAGGCAAACAGGCAATGTGAACAATGAATATATTTAACAGCTCTACCAACTTCAAAGTGCCGTTAAATAAAAATCAATCTTAATTTGTCTTATACGGTTGTGCCATTTCATCTAAGAGGTGCTCCTTAGGAGGAAAAAGCAAAGACTCAGGACATGTAATAGCCCTTGAATAGTTTCAAGGAGTCATTGAAAGTCATATTGGGACAAAATTTCAAAATCTCAATCTGCCACCAGGAAAAGTTAATTAATCCATTGCTTTATTTACATCATTCCCAAGCACTGGTATGACTGACAGTTTAATTGGATGATGAAATCATAACTATTTTGACACTATGGTATATAAATTGGAGTGGCACCTCTAGAAATTGGGAAGCATGAGTGTGTTACTTTTATGTCACTTGCAACAAATAAGATGAGTCCATTTAAAAGAAGGAAAAATTTATTTTGGCTCATGGTTTTGGAGGTTTCAGTCCATGGTCACTTGGCCGTGCTGCTGTGGTAGAAGTGTCCTGTTCAACTCACAGAGGTCAGGAAGCAAAGAGAAACACAGGAAAGGGCTGGAATCCTAATACCCCTTCACGGGCACATTCCCCAGTGACTTCTTTCCCTTCCAGTAGGCCCCACTCACTAAAGGTTTTATTACCTCCTAGCAGTGCTAGAGGCTGGGGACCAAGTCTTTAACACGTGGGCCTCAGTGGCACATTTTAGGTCCAATCCATAGCAGGGAGGGTGTAGAGCATTTTATCTCCCATTCAGAAAAGGGCTTTGGAAAATCCCAGTGTGAGCCCATTCATGGAGGGTTGCTGATTCCCCAGGATCCAGGGATAAAATACTGATTTGGACATTATAAATACTAATCCTTAATAATATCCATGCATTTGAGAATTTCCAGCCACCAAGAGTTCAGGTCTGGATTTGGGAGCATCCAGGGGACATGTCTCCATCTGGTCTCAGTGACCTAAAAGGTCAATCCTGAAAATTGATGGCTCCTGGATGCAGAAGACCTCCTTACATAGCTCAGACCAAATGCATAAAATTCTGGACTTGTTTTCTGAGAGTGTTATACTCGTGTATATAGTGTATATAGCAGTCATGTCTAGCTTTTGAAGAAAAACTGCCTGGCTGCAGTTTCAGCTAAAACAAAGGAACCAAAGTATTCCTTACGCTGAGAGAGCCGTGGTCTGCATGTGACCTATTTGTTCATGTGCGAATTGGCCAAGAGGGGGAGTTTTTGATATGAGGCCAGGAAAGTCACTGGTTGACTGGTAAGCTTTGGAGTGGCTTATTGCAAAATGCACTGTCCCCTAAAAGGACAATGGAAATGAGCCAATTAGATTCTTTCTTAATTTTGAACTAGCAAATGATATCAGGTGATTTTTTAAAATTTGCTTTCATGTTGATTTTTTTATGCAAGAAAACACACAAAATAGAAACTTGGAGGCCAGCAAGTGTGTGTTCCTAGCAGAGTACCAAGAGGAGAAAGGGGAGAGGAGGTCACCTCTCTCTAGAGTGCCCAGGCTTCTGAGCAACTCTATCCTTCCATGAGACTCGCTCGCCACAGATTTCCAAGTTGTTGGGCAGAGTCCTGCTGTCCCGAGGTTGTGTGTATCCATGAAACAGACCACTGTTAGAGGAAGCGGAAGTGGACCTTTGTTTCTTGAAACCAAAAGAGCTGAACTGAACACACCGGGTTTCCCAAGTTGTCTTTTGGCCACCCGGGAAGACGCCAATGCTCGGTGGTGCTGTTCTGTGGTGTGTTTCACAGGACTCGTCTCCTCTCACTTCCTGGGGAAGCGGGACAAGGCACTGAGAGGTCGAATCTCAGGGAGTGCTGTTTCTCTAACTGCCAGCCCTAGAGAGATCTGCCTACAGCGAGGGGCTGGCTCGAGATTCAGTCTGTGTTGTGATGTCCTCGAGGAGACCAAGGCCCAGCTTAGTGGAGCAGATGGAGGCCTCAGTCCACCCCTATTGTGACGGGAAATATGTTAGAGAGTCAGAGAAACATCTTTTACCAGAGATGGGTTTCTCGATTTTTAAACACGTCTTAGCAACAGAAAGCTTCAGGTTTCAATCACCTGTTTAGGACTTGACTCTTACTGTCCTATTTCCTGAGTAATAATCCTTAGTGTAAATGACTCGTTTTGAGGCTCAGATACAACCAAAACTACAGTTTTTATTTTTTCAGTGGACTCCCAATCTGAAGCAATATGAAAAAACATAAACTGCTCTCACAGATGTATTTTATCCCATGAGTAAAATAGACTCAGATTACAGTCCAAAAGAACACGACACTTTTGTTCTTAAACCACTGGAATAAAAATTGTACTCTTTTTGAGAACTGTGATTAGCCTTAGCATTATATTCCCGGCGTCTGAATAGATGTTGTCAAGTACTCACCCAGAAAATGTGTTTGCTGAATGAGCAAGTGAATAAATCAGTGTTTACTGCATTGTGGCCAACTAAATTGCTTTCGAAGCAATCTTAAGTACAGGTAATCCAAGGAATCTGCTGTGCTGGATCCAAAACATTGAGCACCCGTGAAGGGACCAGCAGCTTGATGAGTCACAACCACAACTTCCTCTACCATTTTGACTTTTTGCTTCTCCAAGGTTGGTTTTAAAGAATTAAAACTAACAGACCAAGAGCTTGAATTCTCTCTTCTGTTCCACTTGAGGGTGGAATTAGACTTGCTGATCTACACCAATATGTGTAAGAGTCACTCTCCAGTCACTGAGACAAAACAACTGACATCCACAACTTAAGGGACAGGCTTATCTGGCTCATGGTTTCAAAGGGTTCAGTCCACAGTCAGTTGGCTCCAAGGCAGAAAAGGCCTGGCAGAAGGGCCTGGTGGAGGAGAGCTGCTCAACCTACGGTGGTCAGGAAGCAGAGAAGGGAGGAGCCAGGGGTAGGAATCCACCCTCTTCGGGTCATGCCCGAGACCCACCTCCTTCAGCCAGGCCCCACCTCTGAACACACAAGACTTTGGAGGACATTTTAGACCTAAACCATAACAGTACCCTTTGCTCTGTGTGGCCTCTCTCACAACCCTGAAAATAAGTATTAAAATCAAAAACATTTCCTCTGGAAAAATGTCACAATCTCTGGTAAGCGTTAATGCAACTGAAGAAATCCATAGCTCCAAGGTTGCTCTTATTACTGCCTTCTTCCTCTCCTTTCCTCTCCAGAGATAAGCAGGTTATGTTTGCTTATTTCAAGTTCAACCATGACATTTTCTCAAGGAAAAAAAGATCCTTGGACTGTAGGTGAATCCACAAAACTGAGCTAGAAGTTCACTTCACCCTCCTGAGGGCGAATTTCTATCAGTGAGAAGACAGTTCCTTCCCTCTTATCCTCCACATCCGGGCACGGTGTTGGCCACAGGAGATGCAGTGGTGAGCAGCGAGACAGAGCTCCAGCTCTTCATGGTTTGGTGAAAGACGCAGATAAGTGAACGGGAAATTCCAGCATTAGATGCAATGCAATGATAGGAAAAATGTAAGGTGGGAAGAAAGTATGCTGGAGGCACCCAACAAAGCTTTTCAGCAAAAGAAATTTAAGCTGAGACTTGAAGAGTACATGAGCCGGGGCGGGGGCCAAAGGCAAAGGAGCAGCGCCTGCTCTCGTCTCCCTGGAATAGCCTCTTAAGGCTCCAAGCTGTTTTCCCTGCTCCACCTGCCTTTTGAGCCTCATAGACTTCAAACGGTGTAATCTTCAGTGTGGTTATTTCTTTTTTAACCTGTAAGAAGTCCTGAGGCTTCATGGACTTCAAAAATGCTTTTGCTGATGCATAAGGCAAATAGAAACTACTGAGAATTTCAGTTTGAAGGCACATGTCTTCATTTTATTTCTTTCAATGCTTAGGCTTAAAATAAAATTTCAAATATCACATTCCATTCCTCTTCCAATAGTTTGGCCTATTCTCCAACAATTATTTCTTGGATTCTTCCACACACCATGGTACAACGAATTTTTGAAGGAATCCACATGACAACTTTGTATCTTATTTTCAAGGCTGCGTGAGAGAGATTTAAATGTACTTATTCCTTCTGGAAAAACCTTATGAAACCTGCTGATTTGGAGGACAGTCACTTAATTTTAAATGTATCTAAAAAGCAGGTTTTGGGGCTCTAGAGCTACCTACATTACCTTTTACCAACAACTATTTCCACTGCACTATCAGAAAAGTTATTTTAATTCTAATGTATGTACTTGGTGCTAGGTTTAACTTATTCTCATTCCTTTATCCACTAAATATTTACAGAGCACCTTTATTGGATTGTCCTCAGGATTGATTACAATAATTCAGTGTACCAAAAACAATGTTTTAAAGAGGAGTGTTTTATAATTGCTGTATCAAACTAGAAACTTAAGAATACACTAATCTCTAAATCTTCACACTTGTAATACTTAATAAAAAGTAATGAAAACCAATAAAATTAAGATTTTTCTATGAAATAATGAAAAGCAGGTGATATTTCAGAATTTTTAAAAGATGCCATATAAATTTTATATTGAGTCACAATATGAAAGAACAATTCAACAATTTATAAAGTAGGATATATATTATATGTTTCAATTAATTCTAGTAGGCATCGTTTTATTTACTGAGTAACTAAATTTACCTGAGCTTTGGTTTCCTCATCTGTTAAAAGTGAGTTCATTCACTTAACTGATTACTGAATGCCTGTTATGTGCTAGACATTGGTTTAGGCCTTGGGAATACAGCAGTAAGCCTTTCTGGTTCTTATAGTCTAACAAGGACAAAACCTAGTTCATGGAATTTGGGGGAATATTGGGTGTCATGCAATGGAAAGTGTTTTGTAACTTGCGAAGTGCCACATAAACCCAAGGATCCTGAATACAATGACGGCCTCATTCCTCTTTCTCTCCCGAGGCATCCCCCATGCTCCACAGGTATTAGAAGGTGATCTGAGTGGATGCAAATGCATTTCAGCACTGCTATAGTTGACTCCAGAGGCCCTCAATGGTCAAAGCCATCTTCTATTCATTTATCTTGTTTGTTCATTCCTATACAATAATTTGTGAAATAAGTTACTTAATTTAAGAAAATTGTGATTTTTAATAAAATATATAAAACCTTAAAAGACTAGCTAAAGGAGTTTAATTATAGTAGCACTTATTAAGTTCACAGGCCTGTAACATGTACTGTGCTGTTCTTGGCCAAATGTAGAAAATTTAAAATTATCATATATTATTACAGTTTCTCAAAAAAATACTTCCTCACCATATGTGCTACTTTTAAGATACATAAATAACTACATGATTTTTAATGACCTTATGGTATTTTTACAACTATACCAATATTAATAATATGCTCTGATTAACATTCTTGTAGTTAAATCTTTAAATATATTTCTTTAAGATCGAATCCTACTGTATTTTTCTATAAGAATAAAATCTTTATTATAAAATAATTTAATAATATTTGTGTCCTTGTATTTTTACACTTACCAAAAAATGCTTTAATATTCTTAATAGTCCTCAAAATTTCATCAGTTTTAAAAGTTTACATCCACAAAAGATTAGGAAAAAATACTAAAATTTTGGCAAAATTGTGTTTTTCTATTTTGAAAACATCAGAGGAGATACATACTGAATTAACTGCCTTTTATAACTACTCTGGTCATGAATAGAGGAAAAAGATGAGCAAGTATTTTAAGAATATTCTCACTGTACCAGAGTATGAAGTTGAAACAAGATTATAGGATTAGTACCCAAAGAATTTAACTTTAATAAATTATTTCTGTTACCTCAAAGATGATTAAATCTGAGTCTGGTCTTTCTGAAACTTCTAGAAGATACAGCAATTTGAGGAAAAAATACCGTTTCTTTTTTGTTTTTGATACCGGGGATCGAACTCGGGTCTTTGCGCTTGCGTAGCAGGCGGCAAAACCACTGAGCTAAATCCCCGGCCCCCAAATACCGTTTCTTAATGGCAACACTTTCTAATCTCCTAGAAGTAAAATAAACTCTACAACTATAAAAGGGCATTTTAAATAGAAAAAGAATTAAAACCACCCTCAAATTATGAATGCTTCATACATGCAACTCCCCACGTAACAGCTGGTGATCAGAATGAATTAGGAATACACCAAAAAAGCAAACCAAGACCTTGGTTCATATTTCAACTTTAATACTTGAGAAAATGTAAGTTAAAATCAGATACAAATATTGCTAGCACAAGTAAAGAATAATACACAAATGTGGATTGGAGCAGAGTCGGTGTAGAAGCCAGGATCTAGGAATGTATCATAACACCGTGCTACTGAAGGCTTGTAAAGAAGTGACAGATTTTAAAGCAGATCGAGATGAAGAGGATAGAGAAGAAATATTTTTTCCTTAGAAACTGCCTCTGCTGTTAAAAATTGTAAATTCAGCATGGAGAGAAAAGTTCAAAGTCATTTAATTTATCAAGCTATTTTGAAGACACGAGCCTTAAAGGCCTCCTTGAAGCCTGCAGAGTATAAAAGTAATCAGCATTCCATTTTCCTCTAAAGTTTTATGTATTAGTAACATTAACAAATTATAGCTAAGAAAAATAAAAGCTCCATTTTTAAGAAAGCATACATTATTTAAAGGTAAGCCCTACATAAATAAACATTCTTCCAACATGAATACAACTGGAGAAATTCTCTCTTACTAAACAATAGATTTATAAGTTGATTTCAAATTTTTAAAATAAGCAATTCTTTGATTAATTCTGGAATTTGTGCTAGGTACCTGAGGGATATTTTTATTTCTCTTAACACAAAAATTAATGTTTACCCATTACAAAACCTACTTGAATCCATAGGCTGGCTACAATATCCTTTTCTTTTCCTTTTTCTTAAGTTCTAAAAGTTACTAATATAGAAGTGTTGCTTGATCTTAGAATAAACTTCATGAAGGTAAAATTCTTCCTCCTCAAAAGATGCACGAAACATTTCTGATTACTAAAACAGTAAGGCTCCTAACTATCTCTTGAACACTGACTTTAACTCCCAAAGGTGTAAATATTCTCTCAATGTCCAAAACAATTCAGGAACTAAACCAAATATCTGATGGCTGTCTGTTTTAAGAGATCCATTAATTACACCAAAAGGCAGCCTGACTATACCTTTGATTAACTGAACGTTAGTAACCAGCTTAAGATGCTATTTGTGTAAACTGTTATTCTCCTTTAGAAAACATATTTGAGATTAAAACAAACACAAATCTCAATATTCAATATAAAACTTGTGATAAGTGATAACACTGTAAAGTTATTCAAAACACCCATAAACTTCTCAAAATACATTAATGATATTTAAATAGTCCCAGTCCCTTAAATAAATTATTTACAAGTATCCTCCCTCTTGGATGGGTGGAGTCTATGTAGTCGTTACATAACCCGGATGTGTTTTGTGAGAATCCACCTGCGGAGCGAGACATGTAAACACGTGCCGTCTACTGGCATGGAAAAATGAGGCGGCATGACTTTATTAAAGAAAATTAACATAACTAAAAGCATCTAATTAAAACTGGCATTATCCGACCCAAAGAAAAACAATCATAGGATAGAATTTTTAGAGTATCAATTTAAAACCCTTTTATATCTACATTTTAAAATTGTTAAAACATAATTCTGATATTAAAACATTATTTTAATGTAAAAATTCATACCTGCTTTCATAGAAAATTAATTAAAATATTTTATTTTGCTAAAAGCTACTAAGTGGGTTTTCCCTGTCACATTGCACAAAATCCATCTAAAAGTGTAAGGTGTCTAAACTTTTACAGTAATATATGAAAATCTTAATTTGAGTTTTTACTAAATTTCAGTTTATGTTTCAATAAATTAATTTGTTTGTTACCAAAAATCTTGGTAACAAAACATCATCATTATTAATACAAGCCAGCTTAAAAAAAATCAGCTCCTCCTGATTTAGAAAACTTAAGGTTAAATAAGAATTCTCCCAGGGCTCAGTGGTTCTGCTGCCTGCCTTGCAAGCGCAAGGACCGGAGTTCGACCCCCAGGACCAAAAGAAAGAACTACAGGAGGGCCGGGGTGCAGCGCCTGCCTAGCAAGCGTGAGGCCCTGGGTTCGATTCCTGGTACGAAAAAAAAAAAAAGAATTCTCCCAAACCAGAATAAGCTGATAAGCAGCAGCCACTGTAACACAGTATTGCTGGATCAGGCAATCCTGATCCGGAAACTGACTTAGTTGCCTTCTGTAGAACAAGGGTCAAACCGTTGCTTTTTCACTAAAATGCAGCCAATATTAAAAGCACCACTGTTACTATTAGCGAGTATATAACCTCCATACTTAAAACCTATTCAAAAATACAGCAAGTATAATTATGATTCCAGTAGTGTTATTTGACTTTTCCATTCCGCTAAAGGGCAGGCGTTAACAAATATGCTCCGGACTGAAAATCACAAGCCGCCTATTAATGAGTAGGAATCCTGCCTGCAAGGGCGCCTCCCGGTGACTTCAGACTGAATTTTCCCGTCCGGGCCTCCAGCCTGCACCTGGCTGTCCCCAGTGACTGCTGCTGTCCCACGAACACGCAGGCCAGTTTTAATGAGCGAGCGAACGTATTTCGCGCCTCTCCCCTGCTTGCTCAGGGACACACAGGTGTTTATTTTCTAGGTTTCTTGCTCCCAGTCATGACGAAATAGTGGTCCCCGCCTTCCTTCTTCTCAGCGCTGGGCTTTCTGTCTCCGCGCTCTGCACCTGCTGCGGGCGAGGGAGGCGAGGGAGGCGAGGGAGGCTTCCTGGCGGCCGCCGGGCTCCTGCCGCCCCTCGCGGGCCCCGGGGCCCAGTGCTGGCCCTTCGCCGCGCGCTGTGCCGACTTGGGCGCGCTCTGGGCTCGGGCGCAAGTCTGGGGGACGCTCACGCTGGACAGCGGGGTGCGGCCGGGAGGCCTTGAGGAGCCAGGCCCCGTCCCCGGGCGAGCGCTTTTATCCTGAGGCGGCTTCCTGGCCGCTGAGACTGCAGCCGTCTCCTTCCGTCCCGGGGCAGCTCTGGCGGGAAAAGCCGAGGCCACCGACCCTGGCTGCTTCACCTTCCCGGCTGGGATGAGTTTCCGGGAGGGGGTCAGCACTGCCTGCGAGGCTCCCCCGGGAGGCGGAGCCCCCCGACCTGTGGCCGGGGTGTGGGAGCGGGGTTTTGTCATTTTTGCGGAGGACTGCAAAGGGGACTTCGGCCTTGGTTCCCTGGGGCACTTCGATGACGAACCCACAGGTGCATCACGCCTGCGAGAAACCGGACTGCGGCTCAAGGGCTCCGTGCTTCCCGGGCCTTTGCCTGGCGAAGGTGGAGCTGCGGCCGGAGCTCTGGGAGTCTGGGTCAGAAGAGCCGGGGCCTGGGGCCTGCTGGGCGCTGCGCCACACTTCCCCAGGGTCTCCGAGGGGCTAGGGCTGCTTCTTGAGAAAGTGAGTGAGGCGGGGGTTTTGCAGGCTGGATGTAGAGGGGCGAGGGAGGAGGACGCGGGGCTGGGAGCAGCACCCTGGGGAGGCGCGAGCTTGGGCCCAGCAGGCGCTGCCCGGGAAGCCGGGAACTTGGGGCCGACGGGCGCGGGGCCCGGGCGCCCTCGCAGCGGCCGCGCCTGCTTCTCCTTCCCGCTCCGGGCACCGAGCGGAGCCCCAGGCCGCAGACTCTGTTTCTGAAACCTGTCAACGGCGGACAGAGGATTCATTTCGGGAGGCTGAGGTGTTCCGGCGGGCGAATCGGGCACACTTTCATTAGAAACTCCTTTCTGAAATGCTAGGATCTTTTGCTCTAGAGTAGCAAACTGTAATACCCGACAGGGATCGTATTTAAGCAAAAATCCTTGAAGAGTATCCCAGCCTCCACCAACGCGGACCATGACGTGCTTTCCGTGAAGCATCTGTCCCCAGAAGAGAGGAAAGAACACACCAGTAAGACGAGGCGACGGACAGATCACGTCACTCGCAGTCACCACCGCTGGTCTTCGATCTGTGAAACTCAGCATTTGCCAGCACCTCTGTGACGCAGTGACAGCCTCTTTCTTATAGTTACACACCTTGTAAGTATTTAATTATGCAACTAGCAACGGAAGTCCTCCAATTTGTAATGAAAATATTTACATGCAGAAAACCCGAGTTAGTAATAGAATTGCAGGAGTTACACTGTTCGGAGAGGCGTTGCCTATTGAAGGAAGGAAAGAGAAGGAAGAGAGGCAGAGGAAAAAAAATGGGGGAAATGCCTCCTGCAAAGGAAAAAGTAGTCAGGGAAGAAGATAAAAACAACAAAACTAAGACATATTTTGCAACTTAATGAATGATCCTCACGTGTATCGTAACAATTTAATCTATGAAACACTCTGATAGAATTCATCAGTCCTTCCTTGCAGACAAGAGTTGGGCTCCGAGGGCTGCAGGAGTTTGGGCCTGGCCTCAGGTACACGGGGCTGCTGTCCACCCCAGCGGCGTTGTCGTGGGCCCGCAGCCAGCCGGTTGGTGTCTGGTGTTTCTGTTTCGTTTTCTTACTATGGGCATCTATACTTATGAGATGTTTTGTTTTTCTTATGGTGATGAGAAAAAAAAATTCCCTTTTAGAAAAATTTAAAAATGAAGTTCCCTGAGGGGTATAAAGACTGCTTTCCTGGTGATATTCAGCGTCTGATAGTCTCAGCTATTTTCAAGTTAGTCGTTTGCTGTGTTACACATACTCACCTAAGCTCTTGCATACTCTGAAACCAAGTGAAATTCTTCCAGAATGGCACCTCTTCCCATTTTTTAGAAAAGGGGGAGCAAAAAGAAATACATAAAGCAGTAGCACCAGCCCCAACAGCTTCGTCACAGACCAGACCCACCAACTCACCCTTATAAAGAGTATTTTGTCCCCGAGTCGGTACCGGCCTTCTGATAAGTACTCAATAGAAAATCGATGTGAGCAGCTACAGGGAGGGTCTTCGGCAATATGTTTAACCTAAGATTAAAAATAAATAGCTAAATTTGGTGCTTGGTACAAAAAATACTTTGTTAAAGTTAAAATGTGATGTTATTTGATAGTGAGAAAAATAAATCTCAAAGATAAAAATTCAAAGGCCGTGAACTGTCTTATATTCCTTCCCTTTCACTTGTTAATGAACCTGGAGGTGAGACTTTGCTGACCCAGCATAAACCCAGCCTCTCCACGCAAACGCAATCAGGCCTACAGTGCGCGCATGCCCACTGAGGACAGGAAAGGCAACTCTAGATGCGTCTGCCAAGTTTTAGGAAACGTAGGAGATCACTGTTATGCTTCACTCGTTTGAAGCCCTGAATTAATAATAGTTGTGTCAAGTCAAAGACTGGCCAGTCAGATCAAGCCTAGGAAATTTCCCTTAACTAATAAGGGGGGACGGGGTGGGGGATATCTACATTTGTTAAAAGTTATTGTTAAAATAGGCAAAGATGCATTCATGTACATTCATTCACCCATGCCTTCAGTACGTTCACACTGACTAGGCAAAATTCTTTTAAGGTTTCAGCTTGAAAAGCATGTTTCTAAGTATTTGCCCTGTTCCCAAAGTCAGCTAAGGAGATGGGAGCCAGGAGAAACCCTACTTCTTTCTATACCTCAGGAATTTTTTAATTTCAATAAATAAAAAACAAATACATGGTAGGACTACAGTAAATAAAAGAGGAATTTGACAATTCTATATTCTAACATAGAAATCATAATAAAGTGATAAAATGAACATATTTTTTGAAATATCATTGTCTGATAAATTTTGCATATCAGCCACTATAGAAACTATTTGACTTTTCCCTAAAATTATATTTTTGTAAAAAATCATGAATATTTTTCTCAACTACTGTCACACAGAATAAATCTAAACAAAATTATTTAATTAAACTTAAGACGTGGGAAAAAAAAAACCTCTTCTTAACAGGACGCTATAAGGTGAATTAGATAATTGTTCTGAATATTAAACATGACACCAAGATACCTGTAGATCGTGTATTTATACATGGACATTGAATGTAATCATACAGTACATGCATGTTTAAAGAAATGTGCTCATTTTTAGTTTTCATAAGAAGAATGTAAATCTGAGAAGTCACTATCTTCCTTATTTAAAATATCCAAATAACCACTTATATAGAGCAGTACAGTCAACACTAGCCCACAACCTAAACAACAGTGAGCCTAAGAGAAGTAAGAGCTATAGATAAGAAATGTCCCCTTCTGGTTTTATTTATTGTATAGTTAACAATGTAACACTGGAGGGAACAGCTAAAGAAATTAAAATCATTTATAATGGTATTACATTACTACCTACTATTTTCATTCTCCCTGTTTCTATATAGTTTGTTCATATATGCATATTTTTCACAAAATAAGCATTTTTCTTATTGCTACATAGTTGCCATAATGATCACAGAAAGTGATTATTCTGTTAAGATACTGAATCCTAATTTACCAACCACTGCCCTATCAGTGGTTTTATATTGCTTATGATTTTTCACCAATAAAAATAATAGGGCAATAAACACTTTCATTTATGTTATTTTTCCACATTTTCAATTACAAAAAAATGAAAAAGAAATATTTGAGCAGCTCTTGGTATCTATTTTTCAGTTTGCCTCCAAAAGTTTACATCATTTACCATCCCTAAGTACAGTTTCCCCACAATTTAAAAGCCCTAAGTTTTCTAATTTTTAAGTGGCTGATGGGACAAATGGTTTTTCATCATTTCTTTGAGTAGCTGTAAGTTTCAACATTGTACTTTCTTCTTGTGTGAATGCAGTCCTTGTCCATTTGCCTACCAAAAATGTTTCCATCATCAAATTTCCATCATCATCATCTTTATATTATGGGGAAATAACATATTGTATTTTCTATTTAATAAAAATATTTTCTAGATATTTTCTTTTATTCAATCATTCTTTAAGCTTACATAAAATTTTAAATACATTTTATTTTTATCTACTAATTATTTCTGCTTCCAATATTGATATTTCCAGACACCAAATGTATTTATAAGATCATGTAGGTAAATATAGGTAGGTAAATATAATGTAGATAATATATAGGTAAACATAATATAGGTAAATAAAATAAGATAATACAGATAAATATTTTGGTCTGATAAAGAGTTGTTTGGGCTGACATAGTCTTTTTTTTTTTGGTACCAGGGATCGAACTCAGGACCTTGTGCTTGAGAGGCAGGAGGCAGCACCACTGAGCTAAATCCCCAGCCTCATGCTGACATATTCTTAATCTATCTTATAAGTTTATCTGAATATGTTATTATAGACTTTTATTACATTCAATGAAACAAAGCAACACTTTCTAAAGGTTTATTGGTAATGATTTATTCTTGGGGGGAAAAAGAAAGCAATCAGTGGATTCTTGTGGCCTGTAATGCAGCCCGTCTGCCCCACCACTGCTCAGTTACCCATTCATCCGCTTCATGCATAAGCAATAACAAATTGCCATCAAACACATTACCCTCAGTGCTACATATTCTGAATAAGTAACACATAGCATCATGTGCAGCAGTGTAGAGGCGTATAAACCTATGAGAGTTCGGGTAGGCAGAAGAAAGTGTGACAAATACTTACAGCCTCGTGCAGCTCTTCATGCCGACAGCAGGATTTCGGGATGCTGATGGACTCTTCAGGCCCAGAAGTGTTAAGCAAAGTCTCTTCTAACTCAATTTCTTTCTCAAGTTTTACTAATACTGGTGGCTCAACCCCATATCTGAAAACAAAGCAGGAAATCTGATCATTCAGGGCACCGAGATAGATGAACTTTGATTTTTAGAGCAAAGTCTGTGTGATTCTTCTACCAATCTCACTGGACATCTGGAAATGCTTCCTATGCCTCACAGGTCGGCAAAAATCCGGACCACAATCTTCACATGGTAGCACATGTTGGGTTACTGGATGCTCTCAGCATCCTTCCTGGGGTTCTGAAGGGCAGCTTTGAAATCAGCAGATGAGTGAAGATGGGGCTGAAGCAAGTATGGGGGACACCAAACTTCCGCTCTCTCATCAGAGTCTGAGTTCAGAAGACTTGCTTGGCCCTGAGCTGCTTTAAGACTATTTGCTTTTACTCTATGCTTAATCTGAAGTTTTTAAGTAACCAATTTATAATTTAATTATCAGCAACGTATATGGAGGAAACATTGACATATGCTCATGCTAGTGGAACAAAGAAAACAAAGACAAAAAAAGAAAGCCAAAATAAATTAGGTTACTTTGTTTCAACTGAGAATCATTTCGTTTGTAGAAAGTAGTGTTCTAAACTACAGTTAAGTAGCTTAACATGTTTATGACTTTGAAATTCTGAAATATTGCAGAATACATACCTTGACACAATGCGACCAATTTCAAGAAGACAAAGATACACTTGTCTTGGATCCTTGTGTAAAACTGTGGAAAATAAGATAACATGTTTTAAGGAGCAGAGTTGAATAGGGAAATATATTTCTGGAATGTAAGAGAGTAACAGAAAGTAATGAAGACAGCAGTCTCACTTCTTTGGAGAAGACTTGGAAAAGACCTTTATATTTCCTTTGTATATTGTTATCCTCTATAAACTACTTTAAAAAGAACTAGCTAACAAGAAAATGAATATCTACCATAAACCTCTATTTTTTATAATGTTAGGGTTAAAAAACTAAAAGTGTAGTAACATTAAATTATTTATATTTTGGATCTATCAACAGGAGATACTATTAGAAGAAATATATCATTTCAATTTTCTTTTTTTAAACAAGGCCTCACTATGTAGCCCAGGCTAGCAGTGAACTCATGGTGATCCTCCTGCCTCAGCCTCCCAGGTGCTGGGAATACAGGCTGTACCATCATGCCCAGCTACCACCTCAATTTTATTCTAAACTATCTTTGACTATGTGCTAATTCATCTCTCAAACTTTATAAAATAGAAGAGGAGGGAGCACTTTGTAAATGATTCTATGATGCCAGCATTATCCTGATACCAAAGCCAGAAGTCACACGAAGACAGCATAAGAAAACTCAAAAACAATATTCCTTTTGAAAAAAGATACAAAAATCCTCAACAACATATTGAAAAACAAAATCCAGCAACATGTAAAAAGAATTAAACACCATAATGAAATGGGATTTAAGCCAGGAATGCAAAGTTAGTTCAACATATGAAATCAACCAATATAATATACTATTAATAGAATAAAGGGGAAGAACACACAAAAGAATTTGACAAAATCCAACATCCTTTCATGAATTAAAAAAAAAAGACTCCACAAACTAGAAATAGAAGAAAACTCTCTCAGTCAGATAAAGGCATCTATGAAAAATCCATAGTCAATATCATTCTTAAAGAGAAAATACTGAAAATCTTTTCCCAAGATGAGAAAAAGACAGGATGTCCTTTCTTACCACTTCTTTTCAGCATTGTACTGGAGGTTCTAGCTGCAGTAGTTAGGCGAGGAAACTAAAAAGCATCCAGATTGGAAAGGAAGAAGGAAAACTACTTCTATTCACAGACGACATAATCCTATGTATAGAAAATCTTAAAGCATCTACAAAGAAACTATTATGGCAAATAAACAAGTTGCAGAGTACAACATCAATAAACAAAAATTAGTTGTATATACTAGAAAAGAATAATCTAAAAATAAAATTAAGAAAATATCCTACTTGAAACAGCTTCAAAAGGAATAATGCACTTTAAAAAATTTAAACAAAAATGCAATACTTTTATGCCAAAACTACAAAACATTATTGAAACAAATTAAAGAATATATGAACAGAAGAACAGCCCTTGTTCATGGATTAGAAGACAAAATTGTTGAGATGAAAACATTGCCTAAACTGGCCTAGAGATTCAGTGCAATCCCTGTCAAATTTCAGCAGGCCTTTTTTCCAGAAATGGACACGCCAATGATTAAATTAATACAGAATTGCAAGGGGCACAAAACAGTAAAATAAATACTGAAAAAGAAAACAAAGTTGGAAGGCTCACGCTTCCCAATTTCAAACTTAATGAGAGACAAAAATCAAGACAGTGTATTACTGGCACGAGAACAGACATATGTATGGAACAATGGGGTGGACTGAGCATTTGGAAATAAATCTAGACTTGAAGTAAATCAGTTACTTTCAACAAAGATGCCAAGATAATTCAATGGAAAAAGAGTCTTTTTAACAAATGGCACTGGGACAACTGGATGCCTGCATACAAAATATGAACTTGAACCCTTACTTCACACCATATATAAAAATTAACTAAAAGCAGGTTAAAGATCTAAATGTTAAGTGCTAAAACTATAAAACTTTTAAAAAGGGAATATAGGTAAAAATTTCCATGACTTTGATTAGACAGTGGTTTTTAGATATGACACCAGAAGCACAAGCAATGTATTGCTTGTGCTTCTGGTGTCATATCTAAAATGTAAATCAATCTTCAAAACTTGAAATTTTTGTATACCAAAGTATAGTATCAAAAAGGTAAAGAAACACAAAGACTGGGGAAAAAATTCCAAATCACCTATTAAGGACTAAGTGCCTAGAATGTACAAAGAACTCTTACATGTCAACAGAAAAGATAAATAACCCACATAAAAGAAAAAATGAGCAAAAATTTTGAATAGACATCTCCAAAGAAGACATGTAAATGGTCACTAAGCAAATGAAATGACACTGAACGTCCTTAGGGAAGTGCAAACCAATACCACAGCAAGTCCCACTCATTCCCAATATGATGGTCACAAAGAGGATGGCAAAGGAAAACCTGACAAGGACAAGTGTTGCAGCAATGTGGAGAAGCTGGAACACTTGTGCACTGCTGGTGGGGATGAAAAAAATGGTGCAGCCACTGTGAAATACTCTGATGTTTCCTCAGAAAGATAAACATCGAATTACCATATGACCCAGCAATTCCACTCCTAGGTATGCACCTGAGAGAATTAAAAACATACATTCACTCAAAAACTTGTACACAAATGCTGACAGCAGCATTAACACATAGTAGCCAAAAACATGAAACCAATCTAAATGTCCATCAGCTGATGAATGGATATATTTTTAAAATGTAGTGTTTGCTACACACCGAATATTATTCAGTCATAAAAAATGAAATACTATTATACATACAAAGGAATGAACCATCATGCTAAGTGAAAGGATGCAGGCATGAAAGGTCACATATTGCACCATTCTTTTTTATTTTCCCCCCATTAACTTTATTGTTACATTTTAGGTATAAAATGCAGTTACATTCATCATTGGGATCTTGTGCCTTTACATGAGTCTCTTGGTTCTTATTATTTTTCCCCTTCCCTTGCCCTCCCTTCCCTATTTGCAAAGACCTTGTTTCCATTTTTTTCCTCTTCTCATATTTTTTCCTTTCCCTTTTTTCCCTTCCCCTATCCCTCCCAATTCCCCTGCTCTTTTAGACCTTTTCTTCCTGTTACACAATATCAGTTATACATTTTTTAAATTACAATATTAAGATCTAGGAGACATTACCACAGATTTTACAGAATTGAAAAGGATATAGAAAGCATATTACAAAAATCTTTTTTGAAATAAATTTGACAACTTCTAAGAAGTAACTTGGAAGACAAATTAATGAAACTAACTCTGGAGGAAATATAAAATTTGAATAGCACCTATTAAAGAAAGTATATTCCTAGCTTGAAAACTTACCTATATGACAACAGCAGGCTCATAAACATTTTAACTGATAAATTATACCAAACATTTAAAGCAGAAAAAAGAAGGAACACTTCTCCCCTCATTTTAGGAAATCAACATTGTGCTAATCCTAAAACTGGATAAAGATAATAGAAGAAAAATGTATGAACATAGATAGAAATTTGTTTAACAAAACAAACTATTGGAAGTCAGATCTGGCAGTATGTAGAAAGTGGTTTTATTATAGGGATGGCAGTGTTGGTTCAACATTGGAAGATCCACCCCCAAAAGTCACCATTTTAACAGAGGAAAGGAGAAAACCATATGATCCTGTCACTAGTTGGAGAATGAGTATTGGACTAAATTCTACAGCTGTTCATGGTAAAAGCCATCAGAAGACTAGAAGGAGAACAGAACCTTCTCAACAGATCAAAGACATGTACTCCATACTTCCAACAAAAACTCCTTCTATGAATGGAGACGATACAATGCTTTCTCCCTAAAGTGGGGAACAAGGGCATATATCCCTACTCTTCCATCTGTCCATTAGACTTTGAAACATAGGTCTAAATCAAAATAATCTGGCAATAAAATGACACAATTAGGATAGGATTGGCAGGGCAGAAGCAAAATCTTTATATGTAGATGAAATGATCATCTACAGAGAAAATACTGAGAAATCTCTAGGAGCCCCTAGAACTTGTACTTGAATTTAGCAGGATTAGAAAACACAAGGTATATATAAAAATGCAGGTCTGTGTATACTTGCTATAAATGGAGAACTGGATATTGAAATTTAAAAGTTATGTAGGAGTACAAAGGACCCAGAAAAGCCAAAAACCAAAACAAAAACAGTGTTGGAAGACATTTAGCACCCAATTCTAAGACTTCTTCTAAAGCTACAGTAATCAAGGCAGTGTTGGTATAAGGAAAGACATAGATCATTTGAATAAAACAGAATCTAGAAATAGAACCACACATTATATGGTCCACTGAGTTTTGAAAGATTATTTAACATTAGCATTTTATAGAATATAAACTCGATTCAAGAGCCAAGGAAGAGATGGTGTCTTCAGCAAACGGCACTAGAACACCTGGTATCTGTATATAAAAAATTAACCTCAACCCCTTTTTTTCCATACATGAAAATAACTTGAAGGGATTCAAGAACCTAAATAAAAAAGCCTAAAAGTATAAAACTTTAAGAAGAAATTATAAGGGAAAATATTTATGAATTCAGGGTAGGCAAGAACTACCTAGGATACAAAAAACATGATGTATAAAAGAAAAAAATTGATAAATGAGGTTCCATCAAAATTTAGAACTTTAAATGACATCATTAAAATGAAAAGTAGTCCTTAAACAGACCATATTTACAATGCATATAACCTACGAGCAGAATATATAAAGAATTCTTAGAGCTCATTAATAGACAACCCAATTAAAATGTAGACATAAGAAGATGATAAATAGCCAGTATAGCACAAGGAATGGTGTGCAATTCTAGAATCAGAAAAATACTAACCAGTACAATAATAAGATTGAATTATACACTCATTAGGGAGATGAACTCAAAAGTTTTGAAAGCCTTGTCATGACTTTTTCTTTTTGTTGGATTCTCCCCCTTTGCATTTAATTTGTCATGCCCAATGGATTCATTCTGCTGGGTTTCCTGGGGTTGTGATCTTCATTGTCTTTTCCTAGGGTATTGTCTAAAATTTTTTAGAGTGCTGGTTTGGTATTCATGAAGTTCCTGAGGTGCTCTTTATCATCAAAGTATCTTATTTCTCCATCAATTTTGAAAGATAGTTTTGCAGGGTACATCAATCTGGGTTGGAGGCTGTTTTCCTTTAGGGCTTGAATTCCATCAATTTTGAAAGATAGTTTTGCAGGGTACATCAATCTGGGTTGGAGGCTGTTTTCCTTTAAGGCTTGAATTACATCACTCCAAGCTCTTCTTGCCTTGAGGGTTTGCATTGAGACGTCTGCTGTGATTCTGATAGGCTTTCCTTTGTATGTGATTTATTTCTTTTCTCTCCTTGTAGAATTTTATTCTTCTGTTGGATTTCTGGAATCCTAACTATTATATGCCTATGTGTAGATTTTTTTTTATTAAGGCTAGCTGGAGTCCTATATGCCTCACTTATCTGTATGTCAAGTTCTTTTCCCCTGCTTGGAAAGTTTTCTGCCATCACTTCTGTGAATAGTTTTTTTATGTCATCTGCACTCTCTCCTCTTTCTTCATTGACTCCAATTAGTCTTATGTTATTCTTCTTTGCATCGTCTAGCAGCTGCTGGATTGATTTCTCATGTTCCCTTACAATTTTAAAGCAATTTTTCTTTTCCTCCTCACTAATTGCAATCTTACCTTCTATATGTGAAATTCTATCATCACATTGGTTCATTCTGCTGTGCAGACTTTCGATGGAGTTTTTAATCTCTTGGAAATCTGTTTGTATCTGTTTTATGGATTCCATTTGTTTCCTATGTTGGGATTCCATCATGTTCCTCAGATCCTCTATTTTTTTTATCTGTGTCCTCTCTAGATTTATTAATCATGTCTTGCACCATGAGCAAAATCTTTGCTGTTATCTGAGTAATTATTTCTGATTTCATTTTTCCCAGATCCTCTTTTGTTGCCAGTTCAGAGAGTCCAGGTGGTTGAATATCAGAGTGTTTCATCTCGTTTCCCTTTGGGGTTGCTGTAGGTGATCTGGAAGTCTGTTTTTGAGGCTTGGTTCCGTGTCTTCTCATTTCCACGGGGGAGGGGGGTGCTTCTGGCACCCACACGGCTCACCTTCTCTGCCCTAGGAGCTTGGGATGGCAGCGGGGGAGCTTCCTCCCGGGTGCTGGGACCGGCTGAGCTTCACTGCCCTAGGAGCCTGGGATGGAGGCGGAGAGCTTCCTTCTGGGTGCTGGGACCGGCTCACCTTCTTGGCCCTAGAAGCCTGGGATGGCAGTAGGGGAGCTTCCTTCCAGGTGCTGGGACCGGCTGAGCTTCTCTGCCCTAGGAGCCTGGGATGGAGGCGGGGAGCTTCCTTCCGGGTGCTGGGACCAGCTCACCTTCTTGGCCCTAGGGGCCTGGGATGGCAGTGGGGGAGCTTCCTTCTGGGTGCTGGGACCGGCTGAGCTTCACTCTGTACCATTCTATTTATGAAACGTCTACAATATGCAAACCTATAGAAAGTACGTTAATGTTTGCCAGGGCATGTGGAAGAGAATAATTGGGACTAATGAGTTGCAGGTATGGGCTTTCTTTTAGGGTGACAGAAATGTTCTAGAATTGGATTAGAGACAATCCTACAAATAGAGAATATACCAAAAATCTCAATTGTCAATTTTTAAATTATGAATTTTAGGTTATGTGAAGCATACATTAATATGTTTAAAAGTGCTATTTTAAAAAGAAACCTAATACACTTAAAAATGGTTAAAATGGTAAATTTTGTTATGTGTATTTTGAAACAATTTTTTAAAATAAAATTAATTCTAAAAGAAATCATACAAGTAAAGAGAGATTCTGTGTTAAGGAAGAAAGAAAACAGGCCTGGCCATGGAATTAATGCTAACTGTGCCATCAGAGTCATGAGACATGTACTGTCACATCTGGTCCAGTTAGAAACAGTAGGATACTCTGAATCCTAACCTAATAATGTGCAGTGTGTGATGACCTGCATGTACACTGGTTCCCCCAATAAAAATGGCACTTGTTCTTTGATTTATGAATAGCATTTATTATACACTCAAAGTACAAAATATTATTTGTTAAAGCAATAAAAAGGCCTATATGTGAGTTTAGTTCATACTAATAAATGTATCCTGAAATTTTTGAAACTGTTTTTCTAAACACTTAAAATAAGTACCTTAAAATGGTACATTTGTTTCTTAAACTTGCTTAAAGTCTCTAGCGAAAGGTAAATAAATAAATAAGAGGCTCATCTCTGAGACCTTTACAGAGTACAAACATTAGCTCATCTGTTCAGCCTAGAAATGACTTATGGGTACTGACAGTGCTTTATTTAGTCTCGTACTGACCTTCAGGACAGGTGGAAGATGTCACTTACTGACAATGGAAATAAATGGCAGGCAATCTTACATCCTTTCAAAAAGAGTAAGCTAGGAACTGGAGAATTCAAAGAGTTCCGTCTTCCCTCTGATCCCTGGAAGCTGGGCGCACCACTGTCAGTAATGAGCAGCAGAACTGGGTTCAAAGCTGCTGCAAACTGAGGGTTAGAAGGGCAACCCCTGCTCTTCACTCTGTACTCGACAGGAGCATCCGGGGGCAAAGCAAACAGGTAGCAGCACCTTATCCTGAGTGCAGACAGTAAGGGTATGCACAGTCACCGTTGGCAGGGAATTTAACAACTATAATGAAACCAACCGAGAGTTGGTTTGCTTGTTATTATCACTGCAAACCAGTAATTACAAACAATGTCAGTGGTAAAACCTCCCTGCCAGGGCAGACTCCCACAATCCCTTGAAATGCTCCTGCTCCAGTCACACATCATAAATTCTGTGTATGTGTATGTGTGTGTGTGTGGGCACACGGATATATGTATATATACATACATGTTTTGAAATATATGTGTATAGTCTAACTCCATCAGGTAGCTTTAGTCATGACACAGATGCCTTTGCTGACTTTAAGGAAATAAGAAAATAAGCCAATAATTCTTCAGGAGAGCATGACTTTTCAAGAACTTAATCCATTAAGATAATAAAGTTGGCAGTTGTTGTTTAAATGCTAAGTACCCATCACTTGGCTTTGGTTTTTCTGTAATTACCTGGTTAAAGAGATGCTATTAGTAATTTAGACTTGGTAGAGTAAATCTTGATGAAAACACTAATCAGTAAAGCATTACTCCAGAACCTTTGTGCAGCCAACCCATTTAGTAAGTAAAATATTTTTAGGGCTTTATGAGTATATAAAGTCTATATAAATGAAAAACAATATACTTGATTTAATACCTGATCAAAAAAATCTGATCTTCAATTGTTTCACGTATAATTAAAGTATACATTTTTCTGAGAAACTGAGATGTGGCATCTTGAATCACTATTTGAAGAGAAATAGTAAGGGATACCAAAAATATCCTAATACATACAAAAAACAACAGCAGCAGCAACAATGCTTACCTAAACCTTCAGATTCAAAGAGGTATGTCTGGTCAACCCCAATGCCCCTGCACCAGTGGAGGAAGTTTGCAGTGTTGTCTCTGGCAAAGAATGAACCCGATGTGGCATCTTTTTTACAAGGCACTTTTCTCAGTGGAAAATTCTGGAAAATACAAAGATAAAACTTTAAAATACATCAAGGGTACTTTTATTAGATATTCATTCTAGTATTACAAAGTAAATTCTCACCACATTGAATATAACTAAACAGTACACAACTTTAGGGGAAAACAGGTATCTTCCAAACTGATTTTTGTTTTGCTCTAAGTATATTCTAGAAAATGATTCCAAGGAAAGCAATCTGTCAAAATTATCAGTAGGATCTTGGTTCCAGAATCTCCTGCTTTTAAAATTCACACAAGAATCTTAAGGTAAAAGCAACAATCCAAAGCACATCATGATGGTATGTCTCTCCAAACATAGTTCGATTTGAACAAAATTATTGCTACATTCTCAGTTTCCGGGCATACATCTTTCTGCTTACTTCCTTACATACAAAATCATATGGACAGTTCAGCTTTCTTGAGGAAATTATCAAGTAAGGAAGTAGTTAGCCATTCTTAATTCTTTGGAACTTAATAGCTTAAATTCCATAGAATCTTTCTTTTTTTTTTTTTTTTAAACTATTTGGCCCAGGAGTATTTAGATAATTCTGGTGATCTCAGATGGGAGCAGTAATTGTATAAAATTTTTGCTTGAAAATGCAATCCATGACTATGATTTTTTTAATGCAGTAAGTACAATAAGTCTTTCTCCACTCTACCTCTTACTTCCTCTCTCCATAGAGATAACCACTTTTACCAGTTCCTTGTACATATTTCCTGTTGCTATTATTTCCTAGAATTAAAATAGCCTGGGAGGTTTTTGAATTGAATACAGAATACATCATTATTACCAAAAAGTTAAACAATATAGAAAAAAACATGAGTAGTATCAACTGAAATCTTTTCACCTACATTTTATAACATATCTCTGCAAAACTATACACATAGCTATACCTACAAACCATCCATAAACACGCTGTGCTGCAATTTGATTTGTCTGAGTATGTGCACAAGTATACTTAGTGATAGGCTGTAGGCATCTTTTAGGGTTAAAAATAATATTTAAATCATTTCTAATACCTGTATAATATCCTGATGTGTCTAGGTACTATAATTGATTTTATTTTATTGGTACATTTTAGATGTACAACATAATGACATTCATCATTGGAAATTTGCACCTTTACATAGTCTCTCTTGGTTCTTGTTTTTCCCCCTTCCCCTGCCCTCCCTATTTACAAAGACTTTGTTTCCATTTTTTCATTTTCTCATATTAATTCCATTCCCTTCTTTCCTTTCCCCTACCCCTCCCATCTCCCCTTCCCCTTTGCCCCTTTTCTTCCTATTTCACATTATCTATTATACCTTTTAGTCCTTATTTACATTTCCAGTTTCTCACACTAGAGAAACTATTCGGTATTTACAAGTGTGTCCTATTTATTTCACTTAAGAGTATCATTTCAATGTGCATTGATTTAGCTATAAATGTCTCTAATTTCTTATTTTTTATGGCTGAGTAGTACTCCATTTTATAAAAAGACCACATTTTCTTTATCTAGTCTCCAGTTGATGGGCAATTGGGCTGCTTCCAAGTTTTAGCTATTACAAACTGCACTGCTATGAACATGGGTGCACATATATCACTGAGGTATGATCCTTTTCATTCTTTGGGGAAGATACTCAGCGGGAGAACAGCTGGGTCAAATGGGACTTCCAGGCCTAGTTCTTTGAGGTATCTCCATATTGATTTCCACAGTGGTTGCACCAGTCTACACTCCCACCAGCAGTGGAGCAGGGTTCCTCTTTCCCCACAGCCCCACCAGCATTTGTTATTGGTTGATTTCATGATGGCAGCCCTTCTTTCTGGAGTGAGGTGGAATCTCAGTGTTGTTTTCTTTTGCATCTCTTCAATGACCAGTGATGTGGAACATTTTTTCATATGTTTATTTGCCATTTCTACTTCTTTGTCTGAGAAATGTCTGTTCATTTCAGATGCCCATTTTTGGACTGGGTCTTTAAATTTGGGAGGTCTGATCTTTTTAAGTTCTTTATAGATTCTAGATAGTAGACCTTTGTCTGAGGGACAGCTGGTGAAAATTTTTTTCTACATTGTGGGTTGTCTCTTTACACTGCTGGTGGTTTCTCTTGCTGGGGAGAAGTTTTTAATAAGAAGAGATCCCACTTGTTGATTGTTTGTGCTAGTTCATGGGCAACTGAGGTTTTGTTCATAAAATCTTTTCCTACACCAATGTCTTCAAGAGTTCTACCTAACCTCTGTTCCAGCAGGTTCAGTGTTTCTATTTTAATATTTAGATCTTTAATCCATTTTGATTTTAGTTTAGTGCATGGTGAGAGATATAGGTCTAGTTTTTTGGGTTTTGTTTGGATTTTGGGGGGGGTACTGGGGGTCGAGCTCGGGTCCTTGTGCTTGTGCAGCAGGCAGCAAAACCACTGAGCTAAATCCCCAGCCCTATAGGTCTAGTTTTAATCTTTGACAAGTTGAAACCCAATTTTTCCAGCACCATTTATTAAAGATGCTATCTTTCCTCCACTGAGGTTATTTGGCTCCTTTGTTGAAGATGAGGTGGCTGAGTGTATCTGGAATTGTTTCTGCATCTTCTAATCTCTTCCACTGGTCCTCAGGTTTGTTTCTTCGCCAGTGTCATGCTGTTTTTATCACAGTGGCTTTGTAGTATAGTTTCAAGTTGGGGGTGTTGTGATACCCCCCTGCCATGTCTCTGTCACCTAAAATTGCTTTTGCTATTGTGGGTCTCTTGTTTCAAATGAATTTTTGGATTGTTTTCTCAAGGTCCGTGAAGTATGCTGCTGGAATTTGAATTGGGATTGCATTGAATCTATATAGCAATTTTGGAAGTATGGCCATTTTCACTATGTTGATCCTTCCTACCCAGGAGCAGGGGATGTCTTTCCATTTTCTGATATCATCTTCAATCTCTCTTTTCAGAGTGCTATAGTTTTCAGAGAAGAGGTCTTTGGTTTCTTTTGTTAGGTTGATTCCTAGGTATTTCAGTTTTTTGGATGCTATTGTGAAAGGAATTGTTTGCCGTATTTCTGTCTCAGTGAGTCTGTTGTAACTGTATAATATCCCGATGTGTCTAGGTACCATAATTGATTTTTTAAAACTTCTCTACTGATGAACATTGGGTTGTTCCTAATTTTTTTGCACTATCATATTTTCAAATTCGTGATTTCCTTAAATTCTCAGAAGTAGAGAATTGTGTACCAAAGAATGTATTTTATTTTTAGGGTTTTATATATATACACACAGATATCTACGTATGTATAGATATGTAGATACATGGGGACAGTGAGAGTGGATATATCTTACTGTTCTCTACAATGATTCCACTAAGTCTGTCAGTACTCAAGCTCCAAACACTTTTTTGGTGTGTGGTACTAGGATCAAAACTAAGGGCTCCCACAAGCTAGACAAACACTCTTCCTTCTGACCTGTACTGCAATGGTTTTTATTTATTGTTAACTTTATGTTTTGATTAATGTCTCACTGAATTGCCTAGGCTGGCCTTGAACTTGCAATACTCCTGCTTTAGCTTCCCAAATAGCTAAGATTACATGTTTGCACCACCACACTCAGGAAGATCCCAAACTCTTGAAAAGACTCACATTTGATAAAAAGAAACCTGCTCTATTTCAAATCATGGCTGGAGGGTCAATGGAGGGAAATTATCTTTTAAAATTATTATTCATTTAATTAATATTTATGACTTTACCACCAAGTCAATATACAGATAATAATAATACCAGCAGCTACTTGAGTGCCAGGAACTATCACAAGCTCTTTTCCCATCTAGCTCCTGCCAGGCCGATAGGGAAAGTATGACTATTGTTTTTAAGAGGTAGCTACTGGATATCTAATATGTCGAGCACTATACTAGGTACCATCTATACAGCATCTCACTTAATTTCAGTGAACACTCACAAATAAACTCTACAAGTTAAATAGCTAGTATTTTTATTTTACAAATAACATTATTTCAGATGCTTAGAAAGATTACATCAATTGTCCAAGGTGTCATATAGCCACTTATGGGATGGAAGTTTACAGCTTGTAGAAATGGTAAAAAAATACACATGAACAAATTACTTTGTACCAACATATAACATCACTGTTGACAAATCCTTACCCCTGCTTCTTCAGAATTGCATGTTTTCACTTTATTTTGAAGAACATCAATCAATTGACATAATAGTACTCCATTGTCAAGTTCATCCAATAATTTTTCTGCTTTAATTTCAAAACCTAAAACATTATTTCAAAGTTAAAATTCTGGAACAGTAAATTGAGATAAAACAGTTAAAATTTAATGAATAGAATCAGATTATACCTGAAAAACTAGACAAATATCAGATGAGATTCCAAATATTCCCTCTTTGAAGGCAGTATATTTAAAATGAGTAATATCGAGTTAAGTGAAAGAAAACTAACAGAAAAACATCTGTGAGGTAGAAATGCAGAAAAAAATTCATGTTTGTTTTATTTCATTGAAAAAGAAATAAATTCACTGCATGTTCATACTTTCTCACACACACACACACACAAAAGATTCTTTACAAGAATCTTCTTTATAAGATGGATTTTCAAAGAAAACAGCAAAAACAGCTTAGTGGTGATCAGTAGGAAAATGCAGCTTCTCCAAGATCCAGAATCCAGACACTGGAAAATAACAACTTATGGAAGGAAAAAAGAGAAACAGATTGCCAGGAATCGGGCAGGAATTGACAGAAAAAAAATGAGAAGCTACTAAGAAGCTGGAAAGATGGTGACAACACAGAGAAAAGAAGGAAACAATCTGGACTCTCCTGCTCTTCTGGCTGATGAGAGGGGCACCAGGCTCCCCAGAAGCAAGGCAGTGTCGAGAGCTGGGAGATGCAGGGGAGACTGCAGTGAAGTTCTGCACCAAGGGCTCCTTCTGCACAGCAGGTGGCAGCAGAGCAGTGATTCAAGTACTGTGCCTACTACATCACCAGGGAGAGCTTGCCTTTTCAGGAAGGGCCTGATTATTTAAATCTGGGACTTGGAACAACTGAAAATCAACTTTACTTCAGGGCTCCTAGTGTTACCATCCCACAGTGACTGGGTGAAACAGCTGTGGACAGGATAGATGTAGACCCCTGAGAAACGGAGGGTCAGGGGGAAGGACATGGCCCCACCCCACAGTGAGAAGCCAGCACCTGAGCTGCTCTCAGACACAGCTGAGTCTCAAAGTGCCTGCGGGTGTGAAGGGCTTGGACACTTGCCCTGCTTGCCCACATCCAGTACAGATCTGAGGTCTGCTGCCTTCCCTATCCAGCAGCATGAGCAAGGACACATCTCAGTGTGGACATTCCAACAACCTGGGTAAGCAGAAGGGCCTTAGGGCAGAAGGCTAAGCAGAGAAAATCAGATGTGCTGGACTCCAAAACTGCAGATCCTAGAAGGAAACCACTCATTCAGAAATACAGGAAAAAAATATGTTTTCTCTGTTTTTGGACTCATTTTAGTTTTCTCTTCTTTTTCCTTTAAAATTTTTCTAGTTTTTATTCTCCACATTATTTCTCTTTTCTTTCTTTTCTTTTATCTTATTTTTTCTTGTACTTTTATCTAGTTCTATAAATATCCTTCTACTTCATAATAGGATCATTTGTCTCACTTTTCTCTCCTCCTCCTCATCTCCCATTGTTTATTTTTTCAAGCTTTTCCTTTTGCATTCTCCCATTCCCCAAACCCTATATCTTTAATAATATAACCATTAAGCTTTACTAATCTTAAATAGCTAAATCTATGTTACTAATGATGAATTCTTTCCTATCATTAGTGGAGGTAGTTATCTTATTTTTGACATATACAAATGTTTGCTGTATGTCAATATTTAAGAGTTTATATTATGTAAAGTGGTACATTATCGGTTCTTACAATATATTAATATTCAGTTAGTCTTGGGCAATATTACTGCTGCTGATTTACTTGATAGAAAGTAAGGGTTACATAGCTGTTGGTATTAATAT